>NC_133063.1:59794475-60113642 GCF_048771995.1 Taeniopygia guttata | reverse complement strand
TTATAAGAGATTGTGGTTGATGTAGACTTTTGCAGAACACTTTGAAAAGAAATTAAATAACCCAAATGGCTAGGCATAATGTATATGTCCACATTTGGGTTGTTGCGGCCTGTAAGTGAATTTCAAATACTGCTATAAAACATGGGGGAGGGGAGAGGGGAGGGACTGGAGAGGAAATTGGATTGGGATTGCAAAAGAAAGATAAAGGTTTCGATAGCACAGGAAGTTGTATTTTCTTTTTGTGAGGGCTGGAATAAACCACTGCTGCTTAGAATAAGAGGTCCTTTAGAGCCTTAGTTAAAACACCTTTATTTGGGCAGGGTTTGGGAATGTGCTGTTCATCACAAATATGAAGCAAAAAAAAAAGAAAAAAGTCTAAATGTTGCAGGGAAAACACTGTGAAATTCACAATAGCAACCAAGTGACTATTTTGCCATCTTTTAAACATATGTCTCAGGAGAAGAAATGGGAAATGATGGGTGTGTTATTTTTCCGTCTATGCATTCTGCACAAGGTCTGTGGGGATTTTTTGTTTGCTTGTAGAAGGTTCTGAGTGATGACTGGCGGATATTTTATAAACACTGAATATTTGAGCAAGGATTATGGAAGCTGCTAGTAAGTGAGGCCATTGATTGGAATACGTGAGAAAACAGAACAAATTAAATCTATCCAGAGGCCTAACTCTTGCAGCTTATGTGTATCTTTCTGTAACTTATAGAAAAGCACCTAAGAATGTTTTATATACAAATAATTTAATTTAACATTTATGTTTAATTGAATCACCAATAGAGAATCAATTAATTATGAAATATTTGTCCCAGCCCTTCTCTCCACCTATACTTTATGTGTATATATTTCTAGATATCACTCCGTTTGTCACTTTAGGTAAAGAGGAAGATATCTACATACAAATATAAATCTCTATATTGTCACCAAATTGTGACCTGGTGTGTAGAGCTATCTTTCTCCTTTCTTTTTTCCTTTTTTTTAAAAATTTATTTAATGTGACGTCTCTGTGGAAATATTTAGTGATTCTTGTTTTGCACTTTGTTACAAGTAGTCATTGCTTTAAAACTTTCATTGCATCTTGGCTGATTTCAAAGTGATGCCTAGGTATCAGTGTTAAAAGTTTTGTTTGTGAATCATGTGACCAGCTTCTCTCAACATGACATGGAAAGTCTCTTGTATTACAGTGTATTTAATAAAAATGATGTCTTACAATAAACAATTTCATCCAAAAGAAAGATAAAATTATTACTTTAAAACTCAAAAAAAATTATGCAGTGTTGTGTGTTGTTTTCTCTTTGAATGCCTTTGTTTGCCTCTATTCTTTTTGGGATGAAATTAAGGAAACATTTGGTATGCTTAGAAGCATGAAAGGTTTGCACTCTAAAACTGTGAAACAAAAGCAGGTCACTGAACTCATACTTCATGGAAGAGTTGACCAAAATTAACAGGACCAATGAATGGCCATCCTGATGGCAGACTCTATTGTTTTTTGTCTTTGTTATACAAAGGAAGATCCTATTTGAATTCTTGTTCATTTGGGCAGGTGGCAGCAAACATCTGCTTGTGTTCTAGCAGAAGTTGGCCTTCAGGTATTTTCTGGCACTTGATAAAGTGTCCCTTAAAATGCAGCCCTGTTAAAAGTGTAGTTTTTTCTTTTTAACTTGTGTCAGTCTACTATGAATATATTGTGAACAAATACATCATTAAATCCAAGTCCTTGATTTAGATTCAGAACATGGACATTCATTCAAAGGAAGGTTCAACAAAAATACTAATCTGTATTAGTGATCCCGCCACAATCTGTTGATCTCAACCAAGCCCTTCAAGGTCAGAGTAAAACAATACAAGAGCCACTTTGTGAATCTATGTGCTTCCTTCTGCCAAGAGATCTCTTCAAGATTAGATGAGCTGTCTATAAGCGTTTAAAAGATCAAAGGAAAATAATCAACTGAGAAGAAGCCTGAGGATGAAATCTATCCAAAACTGAAAATGTCATTAAAACACACTAAAAAAATTTGTGGACAGTTCATGTTCATGCAGTGGCTTAGAAATGCCTTACCTGCTTTCATGGTAAAATCCTGATGCCTTCTGGATTTGATGAGTTTTTGCTATCCCAAAACGAAACACCTCTCCAGAGGCAACTTGTTATGCTGAAGTCTGTTTGGGAGCAGTGAGAGCCTCGGAAAACCACGGCATATAGCATTACCCTGCATGGGCGCAACAGCCTGCTCACACTCCTCTACTATTCCCTTTCCCCAGGGATTTTTAAGGCTAGGGACATGTAGCTGCAGCAGGGACAGGACATTACCATTCCTCATGGTGGCAAAGACACGAAGCCAGATGAGCCAGCAGGGCTCATGGAGTGCCTCAGCAGTACACTCAGAATTTTTGCAGTATTACAGTAGGCAGGCAGGTACATCTTCTCCACAGCCCAGCCTACCCAAGTCTCCAGTTTAAGTTTCCCCTCCCCAGCAACCAATCTGTTTACATATATAGTCCCATTGCTCTTTTGAGCTCAATCCCAGATGGACCCTGAGGCAGGCAAGAAGTGTTGAAACACTTGCTCATCACTTGGTCATTTGAGGGAGAAGAGTTTTTTATCTTCTGCTTTTCCCACCTGGGTACATATGGCCCTGCAGCATGCACTGTGCATCAGAGCAGAGGTTCAGTTTAAAAGCAGTGACTGATGCCATTTTTGTTGCCTTCTGTTCACTACCATGTAAGGGTAAAGGTGTTAGTTCAGGTTGCACAAGAGGCTTGTGATAGACTAATGAGTCTGATGAGCTCCTGAAGCTCCCAGAACATGTCAGACTTGATAGTCTGTTTAAGATCACTCATGCACAGCTCAGCAATATCCTTCCATCACAGCATCTGAAGGTCTCTCAGTTTACCCGTGCCTTCCTCCTGCACAAAATCTACAGAGAGTTGTGAAACACTGAAGAAGGTCAGCAAGGAAAATGCAACAAAAGTCCTGCACCTGCTATTGCTAAGTCTCAACAAATTTCCATAACTGATTTCATAGTGAAGAAGACTTTGTGTTAAATGATTCATATAATTCAAAAATCAACGTGATCACTGTATTGCTTTAAAGGTGATTCACAGTGTCCCTTGATTGTTCCCACTGGTATTTTTAATGGCTATAATAATTTATAATATTAAGCTTATGTTTAAAAGAAATTCATGGCCTTATAAAGGACAAAAAAAAAAATCTTGGATCTACCCAGAACAGGGTAGGCAGACTCTATTTAACCAGCTCCCAGGTTTGCTTTCGAAAGCAGTTTATTGCTATTTGTCATAAACCATAGGTTCTGGCAGGAAAGATTTCATGCAAGGAAGAAAAATATTTGAAGCAAACACCTGAAGAACTACCGAACTATTTTCTATGCTAAGAGCCCCATGCTTCAACCTCTTGAGCATAAATTGACATGCACAAGAGACAGAGAGTTTCTGCAGCAATTCATGGCTTTTGAGAGTTGGAAGATTTTAGGGCTTGGGTCTATTTTTATCTTTTATCAGAGGGAGTGAAGAACAGTAGTAAAACAGACCATAAGCAAAACAGTGGAGTGGAAAACAAATGTTTTACTTTCTTAAACTGATAATCACATCCTGCAAATAAACTTATTGTTACAAAAATAGCAATTAGAACTAAAGAGCATGTGCTCTTTCTGGCTGGGATCTGTATTAAATAGAATGCAAGCAAAGAAGAGATGAATAAGGAAAATCAGGGAGTAAGAGTATAAAATATGCTGTAAAAATTAGATGTGTAGCTTTGCTGTCCTCGTGTCTGACCTAAAAGACAAATAAAACTGATACTTAGAAAATTATTTACACATATTTTGAGCACTTCCAACATGGAAGAAGATTTCTAGGCCTAGCAGTTCTTTGTTATGATACAAACAGTGCTAATGCCATGGAAAGTGCAGATCTGTCACTATTATCCTGATTTTTGTCTTTGGGGCTTTTTTCTTCTGAAAAAGTTCATTTAAATACATAAAAAGTGATACTGCTATTCAGTGTGTTGCAACATGGGCAGAGCTGACTGCTGGTTCATTAATCTGAGTTCTCCAGTTAGCCCATTTAGGAACTGTTGGGAATGGCTAAGTAATTTATTGATGATTAGCAGGACTAGGAGCATTGATTTATATGGTAACTCCCAGGGTAGGCTCCTGTTCAGAATAACTCAGGTCCTTCTTTGGAAAGCTAAGGCTGCACAAGTAATAACAAGGTGTTTATCACCTTCTGCTTCACAATCTGAAACCAATTTACAACTGGTTAATGACAGCTGGTCAATGGGGAAATTTTTTTCTCTCTTGCCAGTTTTCTGTTGCCCTTCTACCCAGTACTACCAGCCCTGGACTTGGGTAGTATTTAAATTGAAGATCTTTTCTTCCCCAGCTTGATTTGTCAGGTCAGAACCTCCCAGCCTGGCAGACGTGATCAACTTTACCCTTGAAGCAGACAGCTCTCCGCCAATTGTTTTATGCACATGTAAGTGTCCTCTAATTTCTGAGCCCTGCAGAGACAGCAGATGCTGTCAATATGTGTGAGGGCAGGTGAACAGTATGTTTTGTCCATGTAAGAGAGAGGAGAAAAAACACGGAAATGGAAGCCATCACAGCCTACAAAGCTGACAGAAGCTGAACTTGTGGTCTTCAGGCCCCAAGTAGTGCTGAGAGGCCTGGGGTATCTACTGAGAAGCAGCATGGGAACACATCTCAGCACACTCATGTCTAATGGCCCTACACAGATGTCTCCCTCCCTCATCATGCCCCACTGTATGTCAGGGATAGACCAGCTGCAACACAGCTGCCCCCACAGAGGAGAGCACTTGCCTTGTTCCTCAGCCTCATGTGACTTTGCCAGGGCACAGTCCTAGCAAACAAGATGTCCCTGTCCTTAATTGTCTGAACTGATATAGCTTGTGCATGTTCTCATCCTAATAGAGGCAATGAATATAATTCCTTTTCACTGGCAAACACTGGATGAACATCTAACCATAGGCCTCCTTTTAGTCTGCAGTGAACTTGGACAGTACCATGGCATGCTTGCAGAGGTGGTGTGGTGTATCTCCAGCATGAGCAGGGAGCATGTGTTTGTGGTCAGCTTGAAGTCTGTAATATTCCTTAACTCTCTCCAGTGGCCTCTGTACCAGCCCCCAGGACTGGTATACTGGAGGGGAGGAAAGAGGCAACACACTCCCACTGAGGTGTGCAAAGGACTAAGTGCACAATGGTCTTGGTCTAAAGTGAGCGGGAAAATATGTTAATCACTGTGATGGGAGCCTCCTGTCATTCTGTTCATCAAAACATTCCCATACTCGTGCGCTGCCATGGTGTTAAAGCACCCAGTCACCAATGAGAGAGGTGCAGCAGCACCTGTCTTGGCATGCATGGACTGGTGCTTGTGATAGGGGGTGCATGACCTCAGGAGTACACCCTCAGTTTTGGGCGAACGTGCTGGCTGGGAGGTGCCACTCATTGTCACTCAGGCAACTTGATGTTCTTTGTTGTGCAGTGAGCTGATGACTGCCTTTGTCCCTGTATCTTGGTCTTTGCCATTTTTTGGGTGCCCACTGCAGCTGCTTGAGGTCAGCTAGCAGTGAATTGGATGACTCCCAGGAGTGGACATCTTGTCTCTGCAAGACATTGTCTAACTTCATCCTGGCACAGCAACTGATAAATCCTTCAGTAGCATAATGTAATACCTGTCCTGGTTTTATTGCATCCATTAAATCTATGAACAAAGGGAAAACCAATATAGCTTGTCCTAGAGATGAGTCATTCCTTGACGACACATCATGTTTGACTCAATTTCTCATCCTGGTGACCAGCTGGATGGCCATAGCAGTATTTGCACCTGTGTGCTTCACCATTGTGAGGGAAATGGCTGGTCAGCCAGGTGCATTCTCATAGCTCTTGCCGAGGTTGGTTTTGAGAGCCAGATATCAGCATAAGGAGAAATCCACTGACAGGGCCCTGGCCGGAGTGATTCCAGGTGGGTAGAGGAGCAGTCCTGCACTCCTCATGCAAGCCACTGCTTTTTGCTGCAGCTGATCACTGTTTCTAACAGTGTTTCTGACTTATTCATTGAGTGATTTATTTTGAAGCTTTGAGTTAGTCTATTAAGAGCACCACTGACATGTGCAGCTCCAACAATTAACAAGAAAACTCACAGCCGGGAACAGCAAGTCTTTAGGAGACAAAAGTAAGACAAACATATAGATCTCATACCCACTGCTCCCCTCTCCCACTTCAACCCAAAGTGCAGGGGGTTTGGCACAGAATTTGTCTTCCAGGTCCTCAAAGCAGTTACACATGTAAGTCTCTGCAAGTGATCCATTATAAACTCAGGTCATCTCTTTCTGCTTTGGATTTTCTTCTTTATTGCTTTGTGATTTGGGAAATTATGTGGGCAAATGTCACTAGCACCAGGGGTTTTTAGCAACCCAGAATCTAAAGAGGCTTGGATAAGAGAAAGCAGATGGAGACTAAACACAGTGCCTTCGATTCTGCACAGGCCACAGAATAAATATACACCTCGTTTGGTTAAAATAACACCTATTGGCAGTAATTGCTGTTGAGTTTTTTGCCAGTGGGAGTCTAATCACTCTGGCAAGAGCTAGGTGATCCACAAGCTGTTACAGTGTGCTTTTGGCTCACCTTGTGTTCTACAACCTCACAGATTTCCATATTAGAAAATTATGAAAGGATCAGTAATGTTTGCAATATGAAACGAATATTGCAGGAAATGCAGTTTTCCCAAGCTATGCAAAATGCTATTGCACCATCATAAACATTGCTTAGGGGTTATTTTTAGAATGAGATTTGCTGTTAAACACCTTTGCAACTGTGACTCAGGGAAGGGTTCAAAAATGGCTTTCCCAAGTCAGAATGGCACATAAGACAAATTTGGCTGCCAGCTCTTTTTGGATAAAGTTAACATTTTCCTTAGAAAGACAAAAATACAGCCAATGGACATGAATATTTTTGATTTAAAGTCTGTGACACCAACAAACCAGCATGGCCTCCACACAAGTAGCAGCATACAACTGCAGAACTGGTGTCCTTGAGGACTGTAGAATCCAAGCCAGGCAAGTGTGGGCTGTGATGTGAACAATGAAGATGTCTTTTGAGACCCTCTCCAGGCATCAAACCCTGCTGCTGTTTTGCCTTCCAGAGGTCAAAATCCAGGGATCTCAGTGGAACAGGTTGAATGCTAGAAGACTTGGGAGGAGATTAGATAATCTCATGACAGACTAAGAAATTGAGCCAGAAATTGGCAGTCTTTATCAGTACCTTGAAATGCCAGAAAAGCGGTTGCATATAAACTGAAAACAACAGTGGACAGTACTACTGAAAGGCAGAAAAGTGCACCTGCTCTTACATTGACCCTTCTAGCTGCATGGTTACCTGCTCTATTACTGACAGCATTGAGTAACATTGTCACATTGAGGTAACCCTTCTATTCTGTAATTTTCTTTTCAAAACGTACCAGTGATTAAATCTATGTGGGTAGCCAGCATCTTGGAAAACAATGCAGCCCAGATTTATTGTGTTTTACCTTAAAAAGACACTACTAACTGCCACCTGGCCTCCATTCTCACCCTCCAGCCAGCAATTCCCTGGTGAGCAAGAAATTCAGTGGAAGACATACACATCAGCTTGTTTTCTAGTGTTGCTTAGGTGAGGTTTATGCTGGCCATCTTCCTCTTACTGGTTACTCAAAGTTAACTTTCTGCATTTTCCACTTCTTCTCTAACATAAAGACATTGTTAAGAGAGATGATATACCATGGAAGTGCCTCTTAAATAGCCCAAATTCAACACATATCGGTATCTGTACAATAAATATCACAGAGTACTACTTATAATGCATTATTCTGCATTCATTGGGTGATAATTTGTGCAGAGGACTACAAATAACTCTTATTCATTCAACTACTGGAAAGTAATTATTCAAATTAGAAATGCTTCAGACTTGGGAAGGAGCACAACTGACAAGTATTTAAAAAGACAGAGCTCCAGTTGCTAAAATAGAGCCACTGATGAGGTAACCACTCACGAAGAGACTGAGACACCCATGCTGTGTGCTGGATCAGGCCTATACTCTCAGAGAAGTGCAGATTTTTTGTATATTCTAAGAGGCTGTGTTTTATTTTGTAGGAAATCATTATTGGTATACCCAGTTGCTGGCACAACTCAGAAAGTCAGGATACATGGCCATAAATGAGGCAGAGGGAATTCAGCCAAGTTCCCTTCCCTGAGATGGGAGGTATTAAAAGACAACTAGAAAACCAGTAATATTTACTTAGTTGTGAGACTGAAGGCAAAACATGGTGTGTTTCACACCAAGGCATGGGTCTTCCTAGTTTAGGTTGGGCTGGTCACTGCTGAGCCAGGCCACCAGGAACAGCAAATGTACATTTTTGTATATCTCCTAGATCAAATAACAGTTCTGCCTCAGACTGAAGTACATGACACAGTGCAGATTTTTCCAGCTTGTTGCTCTGCACTGGGAAGTCCTTGCACCTCATTCAGTTGTCTCTGACAAACTGGGATTTTCACTACAGATGTGTGCAGACCAAGATCTTCTATCATTTTGCTTAGTTGAACGTTATAATTTTTTTTCTTTTAAAGAATACTGTGTATCATGCTTTGGCACTTATAGAGATCATGATAAACTGATTTTCCTGTTCAGTGATTCACTGTTCTATTTCACTATGAGCAGGGGAAGGAAGATCTGTAATGAATATCTATAATGAATATCTTTCACCTCTCTCCAGAAATAAGTGGTAAATATTTCTTTGATGCAACTGGTGAGACTTGCAAGAGATGAATTATGTTTAGGTGCTCCAATGCCAATCTAAATTATTTGGTTGAATGAGCATGGGGCTTGTTGAACAAATTTTTCAATCATTTCCTCTTTCCTTAGTTAAATAATTGTTGTGATGAGCTAACATACCCATATAAATGACATCCTGAAGACAGGACAATTCACCTGGCAGTTCTTCTAAACCCAATTCTATTTCTTATCTGCACAGTGATCAGCATGTACTGTTGCTTGTGATGCCAATGAATGAGCTCAGTGAGCCACTACCATAAGGACCTCTGCCTCTTGCTGCTTCACTGATGCCTGCCACAGCAGTATGCTTAGGAAAATATTGCCTTCTCACATGTTTCTCATCCCTTTACTACAACTGTTCATACAGTTACCACTGGAGATTGGTGGTTCTATTTTAATTTTAAAAATTCGAAAAAAGTCTTAAATAAAAGAGAATGCTAAAAAAAGTTATCAGTGATACAGTTTAATACTGCCTTTTACTTACTATTGTTAAAAATGCATTATTTCAGTGAAGAACTAGGTCATTTAATGCAGTTGTACAATAAAGCAAAAAATTAAAGCTATATGAAATATAGCAAAATACAGTCATACTCTGGAAACAAACAATACAAGGTTCAACAAAACAGAAGTGATTTGTTTCACCTGCATGCAGAGAAGAAGTGGAGATAAAAGAATTCCTTCTGCCTTTATTAAATTTCATAATGTGAAAATTGATAGTGTGTACTTAGTGTTCAAGGGAAGTGCACTATCCACTGGTGTTTCCTCACTGTCAGACAATTCCTTAAGCTTTCCTTTACGTTATTGGAAATTCTGCTGTGGCTTTCAGATGACTCTTAATCTAACTACTGTGCACAGAGTGCACCCTAGGCTTCCAAAAATCTCCCAACAGATATAAGGTTTCCACCAAAAAGAAACACTGAGACACTCTAGACACAAATGCATGTCTTTTCCTACATCTGAGATAATGACTACTTTACTGCTCAGTTGCTCATCATGCTCATCAGCTTTGCCAGCACCAATAGAGGCAGGAATAGAGAAGAAACAAAATATAATTGAGTCCCTTAACAAATCTTTACTCCTTAAATGTTGCATTTATCTCAAGTAATACTGTGTAACAGGACATATTTCAAAGAAAGGCCAAAGAAATCCTGGTTATGGCAGCAGCTATCATGAAAGAAATGCCTCAGCAACACCCTAAACAGTCTTAAGTTCTCAGACCTCAGGAGGATAAAATAAAGAATTGACAAATCCCAAATGGTGTGATGAAGGTGACTATTGCATGATTACATTTTTCATTATGCAGGTGCTGAGAGCAACAGGAAATAGGAGCACGCTCTGGAAGCACCAAAATAAGATAACTCTCTGTAATTCAGCTGCATAACCTTACCAAAGCTTTTTGTGGGCAGTAGGAATGAAAATGGATTGAAGAATTTCTGGACATTGTATTGGAAACAAAATCTACTCAAAAATTTTTAAAAGTAAGACACCATTACACTGGAGAGGTACCCCACCAATTGGTTTACATCCCACATGAGGGTGGGAAACGACTCAGTTTATTATTGAGCGTTCCTCCTGTCCTAGTCCTTCTCCAGACACCTGCTACAAGTGGGTCCTGGAGTTGGGATACCTTTGATCTGTCAGGGTACAACCACTCACTTAGTTATTTCACTGCAGACTTGACTTTCAGCAGTACAATTGCTGACAAAAATTTCTCATGTATTGTTAAGTATTAATTGCACTACTAACAATAATTATTAACATTAGCATCTACGTAATATTGCTTCTGAAATGAAATTAGTTTGGTTTGGTTTTTTTTGATGAACAAAAAAAGACCTGAATGAAAAAGACTATGAAAAGACAATTGAAAAGACAATGAAATGTCACATATTTCAAGCAAACCCAATCTTAAATAAAAGTCTCATTAAAATTGAGATTAAAGGGATTTAAATAGTCCATGTTCTTACTTCTTTCACTTTTGAGTATTCTTTAAAATTTTTAATGGTTTTGGTATATTGTTTTTATATTTGTTACTTTTTGTCTCATAAAATTTGCTTAGCATTTACTGGAACCTGTAGTGAAAATGACTGTAACAATATGTAATGCAAAAAGTACACAAAGTGATGGAAGAGAAATATTTGTGCTCGTATACTTTCAGCTACCATTGAGTCATTTTCTTTGCAATTACCCAGATGCTCAACTCCTATTCACAAAGTGACTTAAAAAAATCTCAATCAGGTGTTTGTTGTAGCAATAACAGGTTAAATATTGCCTTCTCATATGTCCTCAAGTTTTTTGAGGCAACTCAAGAGTTATGGAACTACACTAAAAATATAAATGGAACTAATTGTATAGTTCCCCTATTAAAAGTTAGATGGAAAAAAAAATGCTGCAGATTGTACAATCTCTGTTCAGGTCCCTTTGTTGCTTTGCAGTGGTCTCCAAAATCTCCCAGGGTGAAGGTCTCTGCTTCAGATGGTACTATTACAAATGGGAAAATGCTCCCTCTACAAGGATGGGCACGAAAGCTCAACACTGTATTCACTTTTGGTATTTTAAATACAACTGCAGCTTATTTTAAGCTCCTACATGTTTATTCATGTATGTTCACAGTATGTTCTTCTTAAACAAAATCAAACAAAATAGTGTCTTTCCCAAAAGCTTCTTAAGCCTGGGACAGAAAGAAATATATAAGCCATTAGCTCCAAAATTAAATTGTCATGCCAATTATTACATAACTAATTTAGAGAAATAAGAAAGAAAGGGAACAAACCCTAAAAAAACACCAACAAAGCTTGCCACTGTTTGTTACCACCATACGGCACAAACCAGAGTGCATAAACAAAATATTCGTAATTATCTTTAAAAATTAAAACAAGGATTGAAAAAAAACCCACCAAGTAATAGAGAACAGCCACTTCACAGGTGTTTCTGAAGATGTTTTCTGGGTGAGAGTTGGAAATAGAGGCTTACACTGAGAAGGGCTACTTAACTGGTAGGTGTGATGTCATCTCAATGCACCAGACAGAAACAAATACTATAGATAAATGAGAAAACATTTTTGTCTGTAGTGAATCCCAGACAAATTTCTTGGGATAATGTAATCAATAGATAGCAGGAAAGAGTGAGAACAAGTACATCTTATGCCACAGACATTTAAAAATCACCTGTTTATCAGAAATCATTTAAGGTATTTGATTGAGACAAATGAATAGTAAATCTCACTAATCTTTCTGTGAAACATGTACTTTCATTCAAAGTAAGAAGGAGTCTTCATGTTCACATAGCCCAAGTCTTTTGCCTTCAGAAACACCATTGAACAAGAGCATTGCTTACTCTTGATGCTTTTGTGGTCTCCTCTACTTATCTTTTTCTTTGTTCACTTGTCTTAAGCTCTGAGTTTGGGAAGATAAATAAGCAAAAAAAAAAAACAAACCAAAAAACCAGTACAGGTATAGTACATGATGAGTTAGAGGAACCAGAGGATGCAGATGCAGAATATTGGAGACGTGACAGTCCATCTCAGCAGGACATGCATGATCAATCAGGCAGAAGGGGTGAAAAACCTTAGCAACCTGAGTTGAAGCTACCTGTATTGTCAAAAAATCAGGATTCTATAAAGAAACATTGAATGTCTTATGTGACTGGGAAGCTTCTGGATGTTTCACACTCTGCAGGTCACTTGTGCTCAAGCCAGCAAGGGATCAAGAGTATCTGTAGATAAGAATAACAGAGTCAATCTGACAGGCGTAAGGCAGCCAGTTCATATGTTACCTATTTTTGAATGCCTCCAGTCATCCTGTTAAGCTATTTATACAGTGATAATATTCTGAATATAGAGATATTTGTAATAGGAGTTTCCTTATCTTACGCACTAAATAAACATCATGTGCCACCTTAATTGTATTTAGCAGACAGCTACTTTATTCCCAGCTGATCTTGGGAAGCTGTAATTCATCTCAGACATGTGAGCAATTGCCTCCTCTTTTTGTAAGAACTCCATGTAGAAATGCTGCAGGATACTGAAGTATTTGCCACAATAATCACTGACGAGTAATGAGCCCAATCCCAGGAAGGTTTGACATAAATATTATGCTCTTTCAGTATAGTGGCATAGTACTTACAATTCAGGACTGCATTGTCATTATAAACTGAAGCATATATAGATTCTTTTGTTATTTATGATGATTAATAACTCCGTATACTGTAAGGCAAAGGGATTAAAGCAAAATTATTAATAATTGTAATTAAAAGCTTTTCTAAATTCCATTATCCACAATACTTAAACAAAAAAAAATTATGACATACCTCTCAAACTATGAGCAGGACAACTCACCATTACATTTGCATTTGACACACTAGTTTTAAACGAATGGTTCCTTTAAACCCTTATATATTTATTCCTGTGGTTTTTTTATAGTATCATGTGGTCTGCTGATTGTGTAGCTCCATCTCATAACTACCACCAGAAAATAAGGGCAGAGAGTTATGGAGGCAGAGTAACACCAGTAGAAGCAGGAAGACAGGGATGTCATGCGTGGTTGTGCAGCCGTTCTTAAAAAGCAAATATCTAGACCCAGCTAGCACATGGACACGCAGATTATACAACACCTTTTGGAACATCTTTTGTCAAAGTAATCACAAAGCCGCTTACAACTTTTCCTGCTACATTCCAGAAGTTGCAGTTCTGTTGGGGGTTAGGTTTCTTTCCTTTTATTCCTTTTTACTTACAGAATTTTCCCCCATAAGTTGATAGGAGACACTAACAACTGGGTAATTAACAAAACAAAAGAAGGGGCCAAGCTCAGGGGAGGAGGGCATCTGGCTGCGCTTCTCTAGTCTGGGAGTTTCTCTCCGAGGGGCAGAGATACTCCGAGAATTGGGCAGGTAAAGGACAGGGCTGGGGCAGCTGCTGTCTCTCTTTCTCTCTCTCAACTTTGGAGGACGACGGTCGGAGCTGCTGCTTGGGGAAGGGAATTCACTGATGCCGCCAGAGCCCAGCCTGGTCCTGCTTCTTCTGCCGTGGGGTGAGCCTCTCTTCATGAGAGCAGCCACTGAGCTGAGACCTCATCATCACCCACCCCACTAAAAGAGGGACCCATCTCCGTCTACTTGGGTGCCAGGATCCTGAGCTTGCCTCTCCCTGCCCTGCTGGGATATAACTGCTAGATATATTACACAAATTCTTGCCAAGAGCTTCATTTTGGTTTTAAGACAGTTTGAAATATTTTTTTCTCTATTTTGGCCTTTTATTTTCATTTCATCCTAAGGGTGTAGGAACAAGCTGCTGAGTTCATCTGCTTTATGTCAGTCAAAAATATCTCTGTACAGAGAAGAGGGAAATTGCTAATGGAAAATACTGATTTAAGGAAAACAGCAAAATTACTCTGAGCATATGATAATTTCTTCTCAGTATTTGAAAACTAATAAAACTAATGAAAATAAACTATTTGAAAGAGTAATTAAATCCATAAAACAGAGCAGATTGTATTTTCAGTTGCTTTTGTAAAATTCACAAGAAAAATTGCCTAATAGCAAGCTTTATGGAGATGTATCATTTTTCCAGAATTTAATTCACAACCAATATTCTTCCTTCCTTAAATTTCCCCAAAGTATATAAATTTTACTGGCTGAAGAAGGACTAGTAATGGACCAAGACCTTATAATGTTTATCAAAGCACATACTATAATTTTTAAAAGCATTTAAGCATTAGTTAAATCACTGAGAGCTTCTGAAATTTGGTGCATTTCCCTGATAAGATATTTTTTTTAATTACACAGTTTTGGATGGCAAAAGATACATTTAAGGAATATTTTCTTTCTTCTAATTAAAATTTTGCTGACATTTTATTGTACAATTCAATTGCTACTGCACATTTGAAGTGCATAAAAAAATTAAGTGCCATTAAAAAGAGTTTTACTTTCCTTCATAGATGCTTTCATACTGTAGAAAAAAGAAAGCAGAGCAAAACTAGAATGAAGTCTGTTATCTCACTCTGTCATGGCTAAGAGTATGTGCCAAAGGTCAGGACCTTTCATTTTTGTATGTAAAATGTGTTAATTTGTCCCAGGCAAGCCCACAGGAGTATTTGCAATGACCTGACTGCCTGAAGTCAAGTCTCAAATCAAATGAGACATTAGTAATCAAAAAGGTGTTTAAGGATGTTTTTGCAATTACATTTTATACCTATAAGTATTTTGGAACTGTGTGTGTCACATAATTTTATAACTAAATATTTTTCAGTAATTTACATTTAAAAATAACCATTATTTCACTATTTATTAATTTTAATTATTTAAAATTTTAATTACAGTAAACTTTTGCAATTGTAAAAATGCCCCATGCATTTTACACCAGCATGGAAAATCACATATTCATACACACAAGTACACAAATGCACAAGTAGAATTTAAATTTCTGTTCTTTTTGTTATAATCAGCATTTACTTAGTATAATGCTATATCAGAGTAAAGCATCCAGTTAATTTTTTTAAATCAAATATAATTTATCACCTATGCAATAAGACCAAACATGTAGGTGTTCCTACACAAACAAATACAAAAAAAAACTAGCAGTGATTTTTCTAGTCAGCAAATTGTATCAACCTATGATTTTGTATATAACTAAGTAAACTGCTCACTCTCATGGAGGACAAGAAGGGATAATTGTGTTAAATAATTAATTAACGGGATGATAGTATAACAATGATATCTGAACAATATGACAGAATTTCAAGGTCTCACTGGAAATAAACTGCACTAGTGCTTTTGCTGATTACATTTAGCTATAATTTCCAATACATTAGAGAATTTACTATGCCCTTCAAGAGCTGGGAATGCATCAACTCAAGGCATTTAGTTTTGAAAGTATTTTAAATATTACCAAGGAGACAATTTTCTTCCTGTCTGATGATGTCCTTTTGGCTCCAGTATCAAAATCATTACATGTTTTTTGTAACCATAAAACCATATCTGAATGCCTCATCCTTCACAAATGCAAGTTAAACTTCACTTGTGATTAAATTTGAATGAAAGGATATCACTAATTTCTAACTGACTTGATGGACATCTGTCTTTGTTGTGATGCATACAGAAATTGAATCCCTTAACAAGTAAATCACTCTGCACAAAAATGCTAATAAATGGGAGAGCTTTATGGGATGGAGAAGAAAAGCATGTTCCCCATTGTACAAAGCCCCTGCAGCAAGGCGTAGCCAGCTGATGAATTAAACAATGAGACTGTTTTTCAAAAGAGGAAAAGAGCCTTCAGGCCTCCATCAACCTAAAATAACTGGTTTTAGGGTTTTGCTCCATAGAAGTTCTACAGGGACTTGTGGTCTGCTCAGCATGGATCTGCCGTATATGTGCTCAGGCACATATACAGCCCTACAGATATGAGTACCAGCTCACAGGCTTCCTAAAAATAAGTTTGGAAAATCAGATTCTTTGAAAGATGCAGCTTTCTGGGGACAAGCTAGCCAGGATGATGAAATCTCAAAGACTCCAGAAACAAAAATCCTGAAAACCAAGTCACATACATCCCTATATTGTGTCACTCTTGACATGCATGGGACACCAGGTATGAACCATTTCTCAGCCACCTGCAGTGCTCCTGGCCCTGAAATTGTCCCGGATGCTGCTATTGCAATGAAACTGGTGTGTAAAACTCATAGCCAACTCGAGCCTAAACTGGCAGCTAAATCATTAGGGCAGCTGAGAAAAAATTTATGAAGTTTAAGGCCAGAAGGGACCATTAGATCATCCAGTTTGACCTTGTGTACATCACAGGCCATTACTTTTCATCTAGTTATGACTATATCTTGCTCCATTAACTCTGTTTTATTTAGTGTGCTCTTCTGTCAGGAAGCTAGACCTAAAGTCAAGACAGAGAGAGGCAAATACTTGTCACTTCCCTTAAAACTGTGTCTAAGAGTTCATCTTGGATCAGGTAAGGAAAGATGGTTCCTCAGTTTTCACCACTGGACCTTTTCCCACATATTGGCTTGCCCACTGTATCAAAGTGCACTGTATCAAATATTATGCACTGTATCTTCAGATTATTTCTTGAGATATTTTATTTGTTTGGATTATTTTTCCTTCTGAGCATTTCAAAATTTTCTGAGAAGATAAGGAAAATTTATTCTGGTTTTATCTGGAGGATGCTCTAATTGTTTCAGTCCTAAAATGACTTTTGAGTTTCTTTGGGTTTTTCCAGTGATATTTTACAGCTGTGAAGGATTCTCCTAGTAGTCAGTTTTGTACTGCAACAGAGAGATCAAATTAGCTTAATATCCTCTCCTAATCACTTCTTCCTTGCTTATATGCTCATTGGTCTTATTAACTTTGTCATCACATCAGGAATTTCTCATGTCGAATTGCTTTTTGCATTGTGACCTCTAACGCTCATTGAGGGCCATTGAGCCCAAGTTTATGTTTTCATGTATTCTCCTGCCTTCTTTGGTCTTAAGCATAAAATGTTAGCCCTTATGTACAGAAAGGCCCTGTTGTATGGATTTTTTTTTTTTATCACTTCACTCATTTCTGTGGTGAGCAAAGGATCAAGCTCTTTAGTATGCTCGCATAAATGTATTCTTTCAGTCTCAGGCTGAAAATGATCATGTTTGAATTCAAAGTGCTAATGTACCACAAAGTAACCCTGGGGTCCCAGAATTAAAGGCATATTTAATACTTGGTCCTGGGACCTTAAGCATTTGCAGTTCAAAACTTTAAAAATCGTCCCAAAAAAATCAGGGTTTTGCAGGTTGTTGCCATTCTTAATTTTGAGTCCTCCGCATCTGTGAGATCACATTTTTTGTATTACTTCTATTAAGCCTGAAAACTTTAAAATAAGAAAAAGATAATTGCTTATTCAAATTAAAATGTAAGATATTAAAAATGGAGCTCCTGTCCTATTGAATTGGATATCCTGATGGACTTGCAGGAGTAGCAGAACTGCAGAATTTTTATGAAAATGCTTTATTTTAAGAGCTACTATTTTCTCAAGTAAATTTAGCAAGGCTAACTTTGTAAACAAACAGTTAATGCGAGATAGGCATCATGGGATTTCTTCATTAATGTCAGTTTGTTCATCCTGAACATAAGGTCAGTGATCCTCCTTCTCTAAGACGACATCACATCTCCAAGAGATATGATATTTTGCATTTATATTGGCCACAAAGTGGAATTAGCAAACCAAGTGAACATTATGTCCCATGCTATAAGCATATTTAATTTAAATCCTCTTATCCTGCCCTTTGTTCCACAGAGATGTACTTCAGCTTTTGAATGTATCATTGGAAAACAAGAGACAGTGTGCACTGAAGCTGGGAAAATGCCATGATTCATAAATCAAGGGGAAAATCTGGCCTTCATTATAGAAAACTTAGAGTGAAGTCCAGACTCTACTAGAGTCAGTGGAAAAACTCCCATTGACTTTATAGGAGTCGTGGGTCTGCTTTGCTTTCTAAGGTGAGTGTTGGAGAGATTAGTCTCTCTCATGTTTTCCTACATTATAGGCTCACCAGCCTCCAGTGTGCAAAGCAAAAAATTGAGACAAATCCAAATAATTGTCTTCTCTCAATCTCCAGCATCTCTCTTAGATACAAGCTGCACTGCCATACTTGGTAATAAATCCTGATGTCTATCTAACAAACCACACAAGAGTGATTCCTGAACTTTTAAACTTTTCCCACTCACAGCAAGCTACTCTTTCTCCCCTCTAAATTATGGGCCCAGAACAGAGGTTGTAGATCCAGGGGCAGCCTGCTTTCAGCCCTGACATGAAAGCCCTTGGTGAAGCAGCAGTGGGCAAAATAGCTTTAGTCTTTGATGGATTTCCTCAGTGTATTGCTCCTAGGGCACATTGCCAAGAGAAAACCATGATGCCAAGTGAAGAGATGGAGTAAGAGTGACTGATGTCTGTTGAGTAGATGTACTCTCTTTGAGTTATAAAACACTACACCAGTGCTTGTTCCCCTGAATATCCCATGGTTATGTACACTACTGCACATAGGGTATTATCTCAAAGTTCTTTCAACCAAAAAAAACCGCAAAAATCTTTACATGTGCAAGGAGAAAACTTCTATTCCCGAGCATATCAAAGATATGTTTGGTGAAAAACTTAAGAGTGCTGTGACAGAGAACTATATCTGGATAGGGCACATGAGGGCTGATGCTGTCTGGTTTCTGACCACAGAGAAGTACTTCAGAAGCAGAAAAGCTGCCCTTGGACCTGCTCCTGGTTCCCTGCAGCCTTTTTCTATGTATGCTGCTACATGGCTCATTGTTACACCTCTTGGTTCCTCCCTATAAGAAAATGCTTAAGTTAAATATTATCTTAATAATTTCCTTCTTCATCATCTTGCTTGGGTGGTCCTTTTTGATTTATCAAGGAAAGAAAAAACAAACCCAAATCAAACCCAACCCAAAACATAAAATGGTACAAGACACAACTCTTGTCAACTGGCATAAAATAATATTTCTCTTGTGTTTTCAGCTGCCACTCAGAGAGATGGTGAGGAGAAAGCACTTTTAGTCTCCCCATCCTGAGCAAGCAATTAAATAGAATTCTTGGATGTAGAAGGCGTGGCTTGAAATTCCATCTCAACAATACTTAGACCTTGGATTAGAGATGAATACAAAGCTTGTAAAATTCTTACTTGCATGAAGATTCTGCAGTTATTGTGATTTTGAAGTCCAAACTCTAAACAAAGCATTTTTATGTTCCAAGCAATGTTTCTTCATTTTCTTTTTCTTCAGCCAGCACTGCCTAACAAAATAGATATAACTTCAGCAGTCACTTTGGTTGATCCAGGAATTAATCTCTGAAGGGATACAGAAAGCAGACCAGTGGCCAAACGTCCAGCTGGTACCAATCACTGATCCTCCATATAAGTCAGCAGCCATGGGGGTAGATGCCAGCTTTATAATTGGTTTTCTGCTCCTTCCCTGGTTTGCTTTGCACAAGACAAGTGGGTATTAACAGACACATAAAAAACACAGACCCAGACTTAATTTTTTTGTGGGTAATGGCTCTGTGCAGGAAAATTTAAAGGCAGGCCAGACACAGACTTTCACTTCCATTGCCCAGAAGTGGAATATGAGGGCTTTTTCCTCACTATACTTAAAACTTAAGAGAGGACAAATACTAATTCTAAATTGATTCAGGCTCTACATACCTTATTACATCTGTCAGGGTCTCCTGGGATTCTCTAGCCGACCTAATCTACACAAGTCCTGGGACCACTGCTGTCCACAGAAGTTTTTATTTATTCTTATTTATTTCTTATTTAAATTTATTCTTACAAAGTGTTGCTCTAAGTTTACTCTAAGGGTAAACTCTAAGTTTACCCTTTTCTTACCATTTGTATGAGAGATATACATAATGATTCTGCTTTTGATGACTAGGAGCAGTTAATGCTGTGTTGTTAAGAATGCTGGCTGCCCATGGCAGCCCCTCCATGAACACCATGAGTATGAGAGGTACTTTCTGCATGGCTGCTTTGTACAAGGCCGGAGACCATAAAAGGTAAGGAAGTAAGCAGGCTGGTGGAAGAATATGGGGTGGCCATGACTTGTGCATGTATGTGTGTATGTACATGTAAGCATAGGGATACAGGCAGCTCAGAGCTGAGAGCTGCTTCCTTAGTTACCCTCTCCGGCATCTCTAGATTGAGCATGTGGGTATGAGAAAAGCTATCCCTGAGAGCCCTTGTGGGTATTGAGTTACTACCAGGAGCCCATTAGCAGTAACACTATTAATCTTCCCACAGACATTTAAAGAATAAACCACAAACCATGCAAGAGCAGCCAGTAGGGAGAGATGAAGCATTGAGAGGTGGCCTATCTTTCAGAGCCCAGAGGGAAACCACAACTGCAGGGCTTTACCGAGGAGACAGTGAGCTGTGATCCCTGCATGACACTGGCTTACCAGCAGGGCCAAGGTTAAAAAGTGAAATGTGACCTGCAGGAAGACCTGGTCTTGCAAATGCCCCAGTTCATTTGGCTCAGGCAAACTCAAGGAGCCAGGCTTGGACAGAGAACCACTGGAAAGATTCAGTGGTGAGTGCAAGCCCACATAAGTCTTGCTTAGATTTTTAAGGGTCTGCTCCTGATGCATTAATTATTTTTTGCCTTTGATATGAAATTCATCAGGAAAGAAGAATTTTGCAGGGTAAGGTTCTTTATGAAGAACATATGAAGACTGTCTAGGAATTGTGCCATTAATTGGTGCTCTTATCTACCACCTGCACCTGTTTTAGCTCTTTAGTGTCTTTTAAATATTACTCACTAATCCTGTTGATGCAACATGTGATTATTTAACAACTACTTGGGAAATCAGGAGTTAATATGCCTGTAACACAATTAAGATGGGTGTGTCTCTGTCCTTGGGTGGTTTGACTTCTACCTCACTTATCACCGTCTCCAGCAGACCAAAACCTATTGCTTCTAGTCTGACCTCTAAGGCAAAAAAGACATTCCAAATAATGTAAAGGAGGAAAAATCTCACTATCCATGGTATTAAAAATATTGGTGACATCCTCTAGGTTCATCAGACTGACAAAACCTGAGCTTTCAGTCTTTCTCGGTATTGTGGGACACCTTTTCTTCTTTATATTTCTTTGGCAGTGGGAGAGGTCACACAGGTTGGTATTGTCTAGGAGGATGGATATTTTCACAGTCATAAAAAGTCAGAAGTCAGTGCTTTTCACTTACCTCACTGTCTCTGGTGGTGTTTATTTCAGTTCCAAGTAGAGAAGGATTGCAGTATTCACATGTCCTCTGAACAGAAAGAGACTTAGCTTTTTCAGGATTTCTCCTGAGAGAAGCAGAGAAAAGAAAATCAAAACAATTCTTATCTCTGCATCTGTGTTTGTGCACATGTGGAATGTGTTATGGAGATTGTTTGCCCAAGGTGATTTCTTAATTGGATACTGGTGATGGTGTTTAGGATTGATTGAACAATTAGGTCACAGCTGTGTCGGGACTCTCAGTAGAGAGTTTTCTGGTTAGTTAGTGATAGTTCTTGTTACTATTACTTGTTACTATCTTGTTATTGTTACTTAATAATATAATGTAATATATTTTTAGTACAATATAGCATAATAAAGTAATTAATTAGCCTTCTGATATCATGGAGTTTTGCACATTATTCCTCCTGCTGGTCAGGCATCATAGCACCGATAAAGGATGGGCTCCTGCTTGATGACTCTAAATGCCCTCGTAAAACAAAGTTTAGGTCTTCAGGATCATGGTACATGGGACATGCACACCATAGTCAAAACGTAGCTGCACATTGAAATGCACCACAAGGGAAGGGCATGGGACAAGTAAACTGACCAACAGGGACAGCAAAATCTGTGCTAAACACAAAGCAAACATTCAGAAATGGCCTGTACTTGTCTCCATCTTAGTCTTGCCACAAGCACTTCTGGACATCCCAATCAAAAGATATGAGTTTCCTGCTGTACTATTGTGGGTTCAGACCTAATAATAGAAGCACTATTTGAAATAAATAAAAACTGACCCTAAAAGCATACTGCAGGTATCATCAATTTGAAGACAGCAATCATCTCCTGTTTGTTTAAACTCTGGTGTGTACTCAAGCCCGTATGTACAGCACCGATTATTAGACTACTATCCTTCTTGCTGAATATGAAAAGACTGCACACACAAAGAGGATAGCAAACTAATTATCCAGAACACTGGTTTCCAAGATACTGTATATGAAGATTAATGTTTGCATTTTCTCTTAGAATGGGAGATAGTGACCTTAAATAAATTGCTCTGAATTGCAGTAATGAACAGTGAGAATAAATCAGTCTCCTCTTTCATTTTCAGCCCTACTACATAATCCCCAGCTAAATAAGGAGATTTCCACAGCTGGCAGCAACTATCTCTATTTCTATTGCTATGTCTACATATTGAAGTTGGTACTCTAATCAATACAGCAATAAAAACTACTGCTGCACCTGTGGCTTCTCCTCTCCAAACCCAAGTTCTCCCATTCTCCAACACTAGCATTCTTGGGAGCTGAAGCAGCAGGGCTTGAAAAGGTCCATACATCTTCCCCATGTTGTTTTTTGACTCCTGGGGGCAATGGAGTGGGCAATGAGAGCTGCAAGAGGGGCAGTAGGCCAGTGGGTAATGAGAGCTGCATGGGGAGCAGTGGGCCAGTGGACAATGGGCTGGAGAGACAGTTTCCTAGAGAACCTGGCCCATATGCAGGCTGCCTCATGCTCACTAATTTTCACCTGCCCTAGCCAAGCAAGTCAGATTCATGTGGTCTGACATGAGCATAGGGTGACAAAACCACTATGTTCTTGATGGTCAATCATCAAGAATGAAATTCCTCAGTGTTTGCCCCCCATTAGTGATGGTCACTGCTTATTAGCTGTCTTTTCAGTGCATGAAGTTGAAATGCAGGCAAATAACTGAAGGTAATAAAGCCTGAAACTGGCAGAGAGGTAATCAAAAATAAAATTGAAAAAAAAATAAAATTAAGGCTGGCCTTGCTGTGACAAATAGTCACAAGAATAAGTGAGCTTTATTTTTGAAATGGATCTATAAACAAAGACCCCCACACTCAATTATTTTTATGATTTGCAGTCTGTTTTTGCTGTTATGCACGCTAATAAGATATGACTGTACCTGAAGTGCCCTAATGTTAAGAATTTCTTGGCTGCTGGAAAGCTGGTAAACATAGCTGTTATTGTAACAGTCTCCTCAACAGGCAGGACAGTGACTCTAAGCTGAGCATCCCTACCCAGAGAATATCTGGGGACAGCATGGATTACACACATAAGCAACCTAATCCCGGACCAGGGAATTCAAAAGATATGAGTCATGTCACCACACAAGTCAGTAGTAGGAAAGGTCAAAGATATCAGGATGCAGTATTGTAACATTAAAATTAGGTGCCAAACTATGCATAAGACAATGTTAGTAGATAATTTCAAATGCAGAGTGCAGCCTGAAATAGATTTAGTTTGAACCTTAGGTCCTTTCTGGAAAAGTGCTCCTCCAGTGGAGCTTTCAAATTGGAAATTGCATCTAGCACATTATCTATAGTTATTGGGCCATCCTAGTGTTGCCCCAGAGATCACCTGAATGAATAAGAGTGAAGAATTGATGCTAACAATAATTTTTAGCTACATTTTTGTCAGGATAAAGAGAGAAAAAGAGCACAAGTAGTATATTGCACATGAAATTAGTCATTTTGCAGTTATGTTTTAGTTCAAATGGTTTGGGAATGCATCTGTGAGGTTTTTGCCTTGGTGATGTGTTGTTGGCATGGGTTTTGGGGGTATTTTGTTTTGATTTAATCTTACAAATGGAAAGTTGCTAATTTATGATTCTTTATTGGTTCTTGACTTAAGTGTTTTGGATGTTGTGACCTTTTTGCGAAAAATTGCTAGCAAGTGAAGCAACACCCTTTGTACTGACCCTTATCAGACCTTGAAAAGTGAGGTTTCAAGAAGCTGCAGAGGTGACCAGTGTATGAAATTTATTTAGATTGTATTTCATAAAGAATATATTAAGTCTTTCATACAGTATTATCCTTCCAGAATTTTGATTTAGGAAATATTAGGTAAGCTTCAAGTTTTTTCATTCTTTGTTATGAAGACAAAGTAAAATAATATTCAGGACAAATAAAGTAAAATCATTGTTTCTTCTCTTTTTTTCACTCCTACCAAATGTCCAAGCTTTTAACCATAAACTAACTCGTAAGCTCCTACTGCAAAACTGTGAGTGCCTAAAAAAATCCTCTTACCTGGTAAGTTGGTGTATAAACACCTCATGGATTCATAGGACAAAAGAGCTTTTATTTGTGCATTGTCTAGCCTGGGTGAGTAAACAGTGTTTTCTAATATTGGGTAGAGGACACTTAACAGTCCATGATCAACTTAGAAATGTTCCAAAAAGTTTATTGAAAACTTAATGTGTGGTAAAATTCAATGGTACACTGTTTCACTGGTAACCACACTTACTAGTAAAAACTATGACTTATTTTTCCATTTTTTCCCCTGCCTTCAAGTTCCACAGCTGGATTTTGATCTGCTTGTTTCTTAGCAGTACAGTTATGAGTATTAGCTTAAATTCATGTGCCGGACACAGCAGTGTCTTGAATAAAAGAAGTGGAAAACACCTGTACTGGTGCACGTTTCTTCTTTGGGTTAGTTTATACCCAATATGAAGTAATAACATAATTTCATACAATTAATTCATTTTCATCTTCTCAGTTTCCAAAAATAGATGTCCACTTCTCAGTTTAAATTGTAGTTATTATTAAAGTAAGTGCTTGCTTTGATCTTTCACTGCTTGAGCATGGTTGAGTCCAGAAAAATTTTCCAGCTAACTTGTCCAATTTATAAATGGTCAAAGAAGGTACATGCTAGATATTTTTAAAGATAAATGGACCAATATTTAAAAAGCACTAAGAGCCTTTTCATTCAGTATGTTCCCAGAATATCATACTATTTCCAATTATCCTGCTTTTCTTCAAGCCTAGAAACAATAAATGAAAAACAGATGTCATGTTCTCTTGAAGGCTACTGATGGAATGGTAGCTGCTCTAGCTTATTGGCAACTGTTTTAGAGTTATTTCCCCCTCTTTCAGTTACCATGACAATATTTGGCCTAATCCCACAGGGTTTTTTCACATCTAAGAACACTGTGTAGGCAAGCAGAATTATCATTAAAATTAATCCTGTTCAGAACTGATAATGAACGTCTTAACAGTGCCCTTGTTTTTAAGTGATGCATTCCTTCAGGAAAGGTTATATGGAAAACACAATCCTGTAACTGTCTTTGGTTGTAGTAAATTGTTCCCTGAATGTAGTAGGTTGTGCATCATGTTGCTATGAAAATACCATTTTTGTGTTGATAATAATCTACTGTCCTACAAAAGGACAAAGTTACCCTGCCAGACTTACCTACGAATGGGTAAAGATCAGTCCCCAAATTTATCTGGATATCAAAAAATTTATTCAACATATCTTGTGTTTAAAAAAATCCAAAAACATTCTAGATTTGGCTTCTTTAAAAACACCTCTAATCTGAAAGCATTAATTTGTGCATATAAATACTATCACATAGACACCTGGCTATGCTACTTATAAGCCCCCTTCAGTCTCCTCACCAAGTCCCTGTGGTCTGAATTGTAGGTTGTTTAAAAACTTGCTTCTTAAAACCTCGTGCAAGAGAGTTACTAATGAGGGGAAAAGGTACATGCACAGAGTGGAAGGATACCTGTGGGAAATACATTCATCTCAGCTTTCTTTTTGAATCCTAGCAAACAAAAAATCTATTATAATGTTCAGGGTCATTTATACATGTGGAAATCGTTGTGGGAATTCAGAGTAGTGGCCTGTAGTACAATCAGCACAACCTTACTATAAAAATACCTGTAAACCTAATATGACATGCCTTCTGCTGGGGTTGCAGGTTTGACTGTTAAAGTGTTAAGATGTGGTGGTGTGTGTTTTTATAGGATTTTACAATGTTTTATTATATGAGTTAGGAGTTTAATGTTAGGACGTTTCAGTTGGAATGTCCCTTGTACCCCCTATTTCTTCCCCTCATAATGGCTTCTCCCAGGTTGTTTAATCCTAAATTTTCCCAAAACTCAGCTGTCCCTCAGAGTGACAATCTCCCAGTTCCTCCCCTCCTACCCTTGAATGGATCTGTCAGTCCAAGTTGTGCTGCCTACCTCCCCTGTCTGAAATTGTAGCCACCCCTATTTGATTATTGAAGGTTCCCTGTCAATCACCCATGCTCCCATAGTTGGTTGGTCCCCTCCCCTCCCCTCCCCTCCCCTCCCCTCCCCTCCCCTCCCCTCCCCTCCCCTCCCCTCCCCTCCCCTCCCCTCCCTTCCCCTCCCCTCCCCTCCATTTTCCCCATTGGTTGTAACCAGTGATGTAAATATATTGCAATCTGCTTCTATCAGTTGTCCCATGTTGCCACCCCTTCACACCCACACCCTTTATAAGTTGTAGCCAGACCCCATTTTCTTTGGCACTTGTCCCTAACTGGTTCCTGGAGTAAAACCTTGTTGGACTTCACACAAGTTCCTCTCCTTCGTCCCTTCACCTTGGCTCCTCGTAGCACCTCAGTGCAAGTGTTCCCCACGCCACTGCCACAACACCACCTGGTGATCTCGGTAGAGACCCAGGAACGGCAACTCTTGTAGCCCTCATCGGCCACATCGGGGAATTGCTAGCCGGCGCTTTGACACCCAGTGGCCGCACAGAAGGTGCTCCGAATATGATGCATTTAGATTTCTGTAAACAATTATATCTGACACTTTATTACATTTTGATTAAAAAACAGAACAATCCAAAATCAACATAACCCACATTAATGATAGAACTGTAGAACTCCTGAATGACAAAATTATTTGAGTTGGAAGCAACCTTAAAGATCGTGTCGTACCAATGCCATCCTCCCACCCATATTGCAGGGACATCTTCCACTAGACCAGGTTGCACAAAGCTCCATCCATCTTGGCCTTACATGCTTGGCATGGAGCATCCACAACTTCTCTGGGAAACCTGTTTCTGTGCCTCACTACCCTCACAATCATCAAATCATCACAATCTAATCAAAACCTACTATCTTTCAGTTACAATCAAGTTCCCCTTTTCCTGTCACTACATGTTCTTGTAAAAAGTCTCTCCATGTTCCTTGTAGGCTCCCTTCAGGTACTGGAAGGTCACAATAACACCAACCTAAAAAGCCTTCTCCAGGCTGAAAAAAACAATTGTCTCAGCCTTTTCTCACAAAAGTGTTTCTCCACCCCTCTTAAGTATCTTAATGGCTCTTCCCTGGACTCACTCCAATGGACTGATGTCCTTCCTGGGCTGGGACCCCAGAGCCAGATGCAGGGTTCCAGGTGGGGTCTCAGCAGGGCAGAGCAAAGGGGCAGAATCTCCTCCCTAGCCCTGCTGCCCACACTGCTCTGGATGCAGCTCAGGACACGTTTGGCTCTCTGGGCTGTGAGTGCCCATGGCTGGGTCATGTCCAGCCTCTCACCCACAGCACCCCCAAGTCCTTCTGGGCAGGGCTGCTCTCTGTCTGCTCATCCTCCAACCTGTGCTGGTACTGGACATTGCCTCGACCCAGGTGCACCACCTTGGTCTTGGTGTAGTTAAACCTCATGAGATTCCCATGGGTGCAGTTCTGCAGCTTGTCCAGATCCTTCTGTGTGGCAGCCTGTCCTTCAGGTGTGTCAACAGCACCACTCAGCTCGCTGTCAACTGCAAATTCCTGAAGGTGCACTTGATCCCTTTGTCTATGTCATTAATAAAGATATTTAATAACAGTGGTCCCAGTACTGACCCTGGAGGGACCCCACTTGTCACTGACGTCCATCAGAACTCTGAGCCATTGATCACTACCCTCTGAATGCCCTTACTGAAGCCCAGCTGTCTTGAATTCCCTCCCACTCCTTCATGTGCCTTAGCACAGTTTCTAGCAGGATCTTTTCCATTATTCTCCCAGGCACAAAGGGGAGGCTGACAGGCTAGTAACTCCCAGAGTCCTCTTTTCAACTATTTTTAAAGAAGGGTATCATGTTTCCTCATTTTCAGTTCCCTGGACTTCTGTGATCTTTCAAGTATCATGGAGTGGCTTGGCAACTACACCAAGCAAATCCCTCAGCATTTTGGAATACTTCTTCTCAAGTCCCATAGATTTAGGTACATTCAGGTTCCTCAGGTGGTCCAGAACCTAATTTTTAACTAAAACTAACTTTTGTTCCCTCAGTCCTTATTCTGGTGTCTATCTACCTGAGAGATGTGGGAAGAGAGGTTGTCATTAAAGACTGAGGTAAAAATCTGTTGAGTACCTCAACCTTTTCCTCATCCTTTGTTACCAGCTTGCTGGACTTGTTTATTTGGTAGGTCAGCTTCTTTGACCTTCCTTTTCAGGATAACATAACTCTAGAAACCCTTCCTGCTACTTATTTTGTAAAAAAAAGCCCTGACTATGTATTAGTGACTTGAAAGAAAAATTAAACTCTATACCAACAGAGACAGTAGATAACATAAATGTTAGGGAGAGCTAAATAGTGTAGAAGACAGTTACTGAGAGAGCGAGTGACCACAGTAATTTCCTGCACTTGTTCATACAAACAAATACAATTTGACAGAGCTAAATCCATAGTCATAGACCTAAAACTCGTCCGACACTTACAGATGGAGACAGATCAGAGAAAGACTGTGAATCTGGAAAGTTTTCAACAACTGCAGCAGATAAAGGTTTCAGTGTTCGTGTTTGAGTCCCATAAAGTCTCTACTGGAATACTATGTCCAGTTTTGGAAAGGATCAGAGATGATCTAATGGTGTGATCAAATGCAGGAGTAACATGGTTTGGAAAAAAAACTCAGAGATTGTCATCTATTTACTGGACTAACAAGAAGATTAAGGGTTGATGTGCTGTGAAACCTCTGACTGCCTACATGAGGGCAGAATTCATCCCTACAACACAGGAAGTAATAATTAAAGATTATAGTTTTGACTACTTGGAGCTTGTATAGCCAAATCTGTGGAATTTTGCCCTATAACAAACAATTTAAAAAACCAAATTTCTCCCATACCATTCCAACCAAAAAGAAATTTTTCTAAATAGTAACTTGGATCATGAACTGGACTGGTATCTATGTATGTAAGGCAAAATCCAATAAAATACTTCTGTCTTGTGACATCTGAGAGATTCCAGGTCCTCTCTGTACCCCAAAGATTGATTATGAGTATACAAGGCACAGTAGATCTCCATCCATCAGGGATAGGAACTGCAGGTCAAAAGGATTCTCACAGGCATCCCACATGGGTTTCTATTTAGTGAATATTCTTAGTATTTAGTATTAATATTTAGTGAATATTCTTAGGCACCTAAATGCCTCTTAAAAGGTTAAACTTGAGGCCTTTCTCCCAAATGAAGGACATTGGAGCAGAGGAAACAGACCAGTAGAGTTTGTGGGCAGACATTACCTCTACTTCTTCCTCTTTTTGTATGTGCCACCTGGTATGTAGTTGAGGCACCCAGTTTTAAGTCCTTTCCATTTTCTGTGAAAAACTAATGTATGGTATATATTCAGATCACTCAGGTTTGCTAACTACAATTCCCACTTCTTTTAATAAAGCCTATATATTGTACTGAATTGCGAATTTCCATATTTCAAAGAATATTTCTGATGGCATATTTGATTAAGTTTGTTAATTATTTTAGTTTAAAACGTATGCCAAGTGTCTAGCTTTGGAAAGACAGGTGTATGCTAAAGAAGGCAGGAGCTTCCCCTGAAATGGAAAAGATAAACCTCCTCCCCCCGAAAATTATAAATTTGAAACTAAGGGGGCTCTCAGGGAAAAATATGGGAGCAGGAATAATAGTTCATTTTGAGGGAAGAAAAAAAATTAAAATAAACAATGCAGTAAATCAAAACAACACTGACAGAGTCAGAATACAACCTGCCACCCTCTTAGTCAGGATGTTTGTAGCAGTCCAATTGGAATTGTGGCTGCAGTGCTCCTGGAGTGTCAGGCGGCTCTGTTGGAGCAGTGATCCTGTAGAAGGGTGTAGTCTTCCTCTGAAGATGCAGTGGAAGAGGCAGCTGTTCCTCTGGGAATCCAGTGGAAAAACTGTTCTGCTGTCCCAAAATCTCAGATTATATCCAGTTAGGAATGCTTGGCTCCTCCCTCTGGGCAGAGCATCTCACAATGAGATGCTCTAATTTTATCAGTCATGCAGTAACAGCCAATGTCCCATTAACAGAAGATATCTCCCTGGAGGGAAGACTGGTTTATGGAAGAGATAAGGAAAACTGCCAAATTAACAGAAGACAACTGCCACACCTGTAACAGATGGCAAATAGAATACATCTTGCCTTGCTAGGACACCAAGGAATTTCCATATTTATGTATGTTTATCTTTGTGTCTTCTGAAGACAGTTTTGTGCAATGTAGGAAGCGCTTTTCATTTTAATTGCTTGCAGTTGAAATGCAGCACCTCTTATACCAGAGCTGTCTGTAGACATTCTCACTAGTTTATGCACATATATCTATTCACACTTTTATTTAGACTTATATATGTCTGTGTGCATGTATATACAATGTTTCCATATTATGTATTTTTATATACATTTATAGAAACATAAACATACACACATACCCATACATGTATATAATCCATTAAAATGGATGATGAGTGGACTGTGAATGAATTGTGACAATTAAACTAGTGCAAATGCATTCCTTTTTCCCCCCCCCCAACATTAATTAGCAATTTAAAAACATATTTTCTACCAGAAATTTCCAGGAAAACAAATGTGCGTCAATTTATAGCCTGAATATAAAAGAGAATATTGATGTTCTAAGGGTACCCTGATGCTGTGGCACACCTGATCACAGTCATGATGAGCATAGTAAGCTAGCATTTGTCTCTCCTACTGTAGTACTAAAGCAATGTTATATAGTGTGCATGGGGTGAAGATTGCCTCTCTATAAAGGTGAACAAACCCTCAGAAAATAAGGTTCCTAAATAAAACAAGGTCATCATGTGAGAGACTTTCCCACTTCAGTTGAAAAATTGTTGATGTAACTGCAGGAAAAAGTACATTATGTCTTCAAAACATTAGTTGTTTCAAACAAGTTGATGGACTACAAGGGAAGTGGATAATACAAATCAATTTCAGACTTGATTTTATCTTCTCTAGTCACATGTATATCTAAGATTTGAGGCACATAGTATTTTGAAGCAGGAAAGAAACCCATCTGTGTTTTCTTCCAAAGTACAGTTATTAACTGGAGCTTGAAAATAAATTTTGAAAAGATCACCTGGGTATTACAGGGTTTCCTGTCCTGACATGAGACCTATATTTCAGAAAGGTTTAGCACAGAAATTTCTTAGGGTGGCATATTGCTTCATTCAGTTGCCTGACACAATATTCTTGCAGTGGCCCAAGGCATCACACTGAGTTATGAGCCCACCTGTGGTAAGCTATCAGTGACTTCAAGGAGTTTAGTCATGCCTTCTGACCAAGGACTGACTACATTTGTTGCCTCAGGATGCACCATGTCTTCTAAAAGAGGTTGCTTACAAGGTCTGAAGCTATGAAAAATGTGATTTTTGTTTTCTGGTAACAGGTGGACAAAGATATGCCAGGATCAAAGAAAATACCTATCATAAAGGACAGTCTGGGTGACTACCTTTGGTTGTTCTTGGGTTACACAAGTGGCTAATATCTGAAAATTCACCCTTGCACTAAGAAAAAATATAACATTTATAAACCACCTCACTTTTATTCCCCATGTGTATATGATATACCTAAAGTATCTAGGCCTTTCCTATATATGTAACGGGGGCGGGTGGTGGGGGGGAGGGAAGGCAAAGGAAGATATAGTGATAAGAGTAGAAGGAAAGGACAGAAGAATGATAGGAAAATGCATTATTCACTGCTTTGTGATTTAGCATAAACAAAAGTATGTAGTTTCTGATCTAATCAAAACCACAACTTCTCAATGAGTACATATGTTCATATATAAGCATGCATATGTTCTGAAAATGCAGGCAACAACAGGCATATCACTCAACAAAAGCAACAACTAGATGAAGCAGATCAGTTTAATCTAGCATCAGTCCATCCAGCACAGAAACTCATAGTTTAGAAACAAATCAGCTAACTTCTTGGAGTTAAATAAAGTTTTTGCAAGCCCCAGCTAGAGGAGATGTGTAGGCTAGACACATACTAGAAATATAACTGTGTCTGTTTGCCACCCTAGCAAAGTGCAATGGTTTTAGCCAACTGTGGCCAAGGGCATGTCAAAGTCCTAACAATCTTGAAGGGGACAAAACAATGCACTCAGAAGATTACCAATATCACTGCAATGGCCCATAGTCTCTGAAATTAGTTTTGATGCCCACAGTCTCTGTGAAATAGTGATAAAAAAAGAAGTAATAAGTATTTACTGAAAGAGGAGACATTCAGGTTAAATATTAGGAAGAAATTTTTTACTATGAGGATGGTGAGACACTGGAACAGGTTGTCCAGGGAGGTTGTGGATGCCCAAACCCAGTGTTCAAGGTCAGGTAGGATAAGACCTTGAGAAACCTGTTATACGGGAAGGAGTCTCTGCCCATGGCAGGAGGGTTTGGGACTAGATTATCTTCCAGGTGCGTTCCAACACCTTAAAATTCTCTATGATCCTATGATTTGGACTTTTTTACTGAAAGCCTTCAAGCAGATGCGTTAGAATTTTTGGGATCTGTGCCGTATCTTCTGCCTGCCATGCTCACACAGGGAGGCATCCTGAGGAAACTGACAGTGATGTGAGCAAGTGTGAAAGGTTCCTGCTGCCCACACCAGCATCAGACCTTCCAGTTACCCGCTGTGTCCAAAGATATTGACAGGAAATTGGCTGTTTGGGACTCTTTCATGGTGGGTTTTGTTTCTTCTTGGAGACACACAAGTATGCTTGGTTAAGGACAACAAATGATCAAGAGAACTTTTACTTCCAGCAGTTTTCACTGAGCTGTATTTAGAATAAGAAAACTCCACCCTCATTGTGCTGACAACAGCTGTTTAATCTAATTGTTGAACACATAAAGCAATTTCCTGCCTGAGTATATTAACTGACATTCAAATTACTTGCATTCTTTCACTCATGCTCTGAGGAAAACAAGAAGAAAAAGAAAATTTAAATTTGTCTGTTGACATCAAAAAAGCTGACCCCAAATTCTGAGAGGGACTCAGGGGAGTTTACAGAATGTAAACTTGAATGTTGCTGCACTTATACAGCTGATTCTGGTTGTGTGAAATATTAGGGCTGGAATTAGGTCTGCCAAAAAGTAAAGGTTTGGAATGTCTAAAACAATTCTTGATTTGTATGTTTTTATTTGTTTGTTAGCTTAAGCTGAAGGCAAGAGATGCTTTCCAGAAGGCAATTTTAACATTTGCAAAGTGAGATGTTTCAATTTTTCGCTCTAGAACAATATTTTGTTTCAACATTTAGCTAGCAATGATATGTAAATAATATTGAATATTCAGAATTGATCTAAACACTTTGTTTTATATCAAGGAAAACTGTTTGTTCAATTAATGATCCGTTTCCTTAAAATAACTGTTATTAATACTCTTGCAGTCGATTGACATGCCACTTGACAATCACAGAGATACGCAGCTTGGGAAATTGCCTTAACAAAAGGCTGGAAGAAAACCTTGGTAGTTTTTATAATGGTAGCACAAGGGGTGGGGAGGGCAGAGACAGGAGGAGAGAACTGCAGGAAGTTATAATGATGTTATAATTTTAAACAGGGATGATCCAATGCCTCTCAATGAAATGAGTGATGAAACTTTCAAATGAAGACTTTCTTCTGCAAATCTGGTCCAAGAAAGAAAAATATCTGCAGGCATGATTTTTTAGCCTAATTTCTTCTCTGAATACCTTTATACTCACAAAGGAAAAAATAACCCAACTTTTCCTTTTTAGCTGCCATATATTGTTGGTGTTATGTCACCATAAACTGAACTACTTGAATGGCATGAATTAGCTACAGTGAAGCAAAAGAAAATAATTTTAAAATGAAGTTTGAACTCTTCAAATTGCCTGTTTAGGGTTAAATTAACCTTTCAGATCAACGGTCTGTTGGCCTTCACCTTTATTTAAAGCAGTCTGGTTTCTTAAGCCCAAGTTCTTATATTTCACATGATGGCAACCAAAACACTAAAGCACATTGTAAGACAATAGAAGTGCAAAATACCTCCTGTTTAATAGGATCGAAGACTTCCAAAAAACAAATTATGTTTATCTACCTACCTAAAACTAAATTATGTTTATTTACCTTACATTCAAGGGAAATATAGTTTATGTTTTTAGACTAAAAAGTCAATACATTGTTGTTCAAAGGCTCAGTTATCCTCTGTGACTGTAGTCTGTCATTTACAGCTATTTCAAAATTGTGTTAATTTATATTATTTGTAGAAAGAGCATGTTTGAAAGAGTGATTACTTTCTATTTTGCTATCTGTCCACATTTGAAGAAATGTGACCCTGAACCCAGGAGCAGTATGGCAATTATAAAGATTATTCTTCAGTCTGGAAAAAACCTTTGCCTTGACCAAAGATCAAATATGGGCAGGAAAAAATTATGAGGTAAAATTGGATGTGAATAATAGAGCTTCCTCTCATCTCTCATTGTAGACCCAGTGATAAGTTTATATAAGAATTTCCTTCACACCCACTTGGTGTTTACAACCATCCTTTGGGATGGGATCTTGCTGTGCCAAGAACTTTGCAAAGCAGTGGGAAACAAATGCCATGACAGGAGGGAGGGAAGGTTGCAATCCACCATGTACAGACGTTTTCTGTTTATTAGTAGGTGTGCAAATCCTCAGTTTTGCAAACTGTCAACAGTCTCCTTCCCTCATTGGTGGGTCTCCCCACTGATGTAGGTGGTGGGTAAGGAGAGCTGTGAAGGAGGTGAGCTCCTTCGTGATGGTGAGTGGCACCCTCAATGCTGAAGTAGCACTAGACTGTGTCCCCAGAGCAGACAGCACTCACAGTTCCTCAGGTGACAAAGTCGGGACATCAGGTCTGGGGGTAGAAGAGGATTTGGGCAGAGACAAGACTTCACAGGAGAAAATGTCAGAGTCATGAAGGGCTTTGGAGAGGAGGAAACCTGCTGGAAAGGATGCCCATCTTGTTTTAATTTCCTGCATTATCAGCAAAGGGTGTATGCTGCTGTAGTGATATTTTTAATCCTCCTTGAGTTAAATTTAAGATTTGCCCTTCTGGTTGTACAATTCACATTTGAAGTACTTATTGCTGTCTCAGGTAATTCCAAAAACAAAGACTCAAAAAGAAGTTTTAATTTTTCACCCCCTAAAGCAGAGATCTGACCTAGGATAATCTGTACTTTATAGACAAAATTAGATCTGCAAGAGATTGAAGAAATTCCCCAGGAAAGTGGAAGTGAAAAACATGAAAGCATGGTGCCATTGGTTACTTCTTTTTTTTTTCTGATGATGGGCTAAACCTGTAATAAAGAGAGTATATTTGAAAGAAAAAATACATAACTCCCCCAACAAAAACAAATCACCGAAAAATTCCAAACAAAACCATGTTCAAATACTGAAGGTATAGATATATTTTTGTTTCAGTGGTATTGAAGTCTTACTGTGCAACAACACAGAAGTGTCCTTCTGCTTCAGATAACTTCAGTGCTTGCTCTATGGAGAAGATGTATCTCTAAGGAAAAAGGCACATTTCCACATGAAACATTGACATAACAGAAATTTATTCACATCCATTATTCCAGGAAGGTCTGATGAAAAACCCTGGTTATCCCTGAGGGAACTGACTGTTACAAATCTGTGGTGAAGCCATCCCATTGGGTATTTGAAAGTGTTTCATTGATAATCCATAGCATCTCTTTGTCTGTCTATAGCTGCTATATAACAGCTGTTAATGGTGTTTTATAGCACATGTTGCACTAAATTATGATATGTCATTGTTTTAAGCAATATTTCATTGTCAAAGATACCTTATTAAAGGTCTGGGATGCTTTTCATGTCACTTCCTGACTTTATTCAAAGAATAGATTTTTCTGGAAAGTTCTCAAAATGTTTACATAATATATAAGAATCAGCAACTCTCCAATTTATTTATCTGCATATACAGATGGAGATGTCTCTTTCAAACTGAAATCTGAATTACACATCTAGTCTCAAACCTTGAATTAGCAGAAACTGATGACCTTTTATTTTCATAAAGGATAATGTTATCAAAACAGGAAGATTCGAACACTGTGTCTTTATATTCCTTGCTTCTCAGTTCTCATTGAACTGATAAAATGTTCCAGGAACTCCATCTCTCTGGGTGGGTATGAAAATATACTGGCAAGCTTTCTTTAAAGACTACTACAAGGTGCCTGAAGAGCAAGAATTTGATTTTGTTTTAGCAAGAGGCCATGTAAGAAAAATTGCTATGAATATTAATTCTCTCCCTTCTTCTCTTCTTTCAAGATATGATCAAAGTGTTAGGTTAAAAAAAAAAATCAAATATAATTGTGTTTGTTTGTATGAACTACGGTATTCTACAAAAATTAGACTTTCTCAGAACTGGGAAAAAAAATTAACCCATAGATTATGTCTACTCATTAATTACAACAAATACTAATGAATTTGATGGGGATGGTGAAGCTCAGATTCATTCAGGTGGAACAGCAAAGCAGATTACCCAATACACAGCATGCAGAAGCATTGCCTGATTCATTCAAAATTACTACAATCATTTCAGGGTTTTTTCGGTGAAATTTTGTGAACACTCACACAGAAGAACTTGTCGCTCACTGGTAAGAAAATATGTCAATGCCACTTTTGGAAACAATCTGTGATATCTACTTATCATAAATGACAGAGTGCAAGTGCATTCTCTTATCACTTATTTGAGCATTTAAAAAAAAAATAACCCTTTTACCTGCTAGTCTAACTCAATGCCTGCAAAATATGGAGAAGATTACTTTAAGAATAATACAATTGTCAGACACAGTCAACAAATTTGTGGAGTCACAAAAGGAAAGATCTTTTTAAGTAATTTGATATCTTCAGTGTAAGGTTGCATGCTTCATGAATGAACAGGAGATGGTGGACATAGTTTTTCTTTATATTAACAAGGCTTTTGATGCTGTTCTTCACAGCATCCTTCTGAATAAAGCTGTTCAGCTGAACAGGTACACAGTGTGCTGAATGAAGGACTTGCTGAAGGGCAGAGTTCAAAAGTCTGTTGCGCATGGGGCTACATCTGGGTTCTGACCAATAACCAGTGGTGTTCTTCAAGGTTCAATTGTAGGGTAATTTCCATTCAATGTGTCTAAGCATGGTCAGGATGCAGGTGTTTAATGCACCATTTGCAAATTTGCTGATGATAACAAATTGGAGGTTACTCTGATTTTCTCAAGGCACAAGAGCCTCGTAGAAGGATCTGAAATTGATTGGAGCAATGGGTAATTATCAGAGGCATGAAATTAAGCAAAAACAAATCCAGATTCTGCCCCTGGGATGCAGTAAAGCTGGGCACAAGTATAAGCTGGGAGAGGAGTGTGTGTAGAGCAGCCCTGCAAAAGGGATCTGGGGATGCTGGTCGGCAGCAGCTCAGGCTGAGCCAGCAATGTGTGCCCGGGCAGCCAGGAGGGCAAACCCCATCCCGGGGAGCATCAGACACAGCATCACCAGCTGGGATTGGGATCATCCTGCTGGATTCAGCCCTGCTGCAGCCTCACCCTGAGTCCTGTGTGCAGTGCTGGGCCCCACAGTCTGAGAAGGGTGGGAAGGTCCTGGAATGGTCCAGAGGAGGACAACAGAGCTGGTGGAAGGGCTGGAAGGCACATCCTGTGAGGAGAGGCTGAGGGCTCTGGGTTTGTCTGGTTTGGAGAGAAGGAGGCTCAGGGGTGACCTCGTTGTTCTGTACAGCTCCCTGAGGAGGGGACCTGGAGAGGGAGTGCTGGTCTCTTTATCCTGGGATCCAGTGATCAGACCACATGGGAACATGTGCCAGGGTAGGTTCCAACAAGATGTTAGGGAACATTTAGCCATCCATGCAGCAGCTAAACCCTGGAACAGATTTATTTAAGGGGTTGTGAATGCCTCAAACCTGTTAGTGTTTAGCAGGCGGACAATGTACATAATAATGTGCTTTAACTTTTGTTTGGCCCTTAATTGGTCAGGCAGTTGGACTAGATCGTTGTTGTAGGTCCCTCCTAACTGAAATTCTTCTATTCTGTTCTATTCTACACTAAAGGGAAACTGCGATTCCAAGAAACACTCGCCTAACACACTATTTCTTATCCTCATTTGATCCCATACTTTGACAACTCCTGAATTTCAGTCCAAAATACTTAGACTGACTTGGAAAATTACTCTATTTCAACTGTACCATATGGTTTAGTGAAATCAATTTTTCCTGGCTTGGTTGTATTTCATTCAGAGCCAGTCAAAAGAATGAAGTGGCTTTTCTGATTCTGGCATGAAAAAGAAAATTCAAGTTAAAACTGAAGTAGAAAACAAGTATCTATAAATATTCTAAATCAAATAGTTCTCATTGTGTCTATGTTGTCATTTTTAAAATATATGCTGATTTATATTATATATGTAATTATAACTTCATGAAGTTTTTCATTAACAAAGTATATAAACCAAATACTTAATCACCAAAACCTGCTGCATATTGAGGAGCAAATAATAATAAAAAAAAAACAGAATCATATTTGGAAAAAAAATACTTGAGTAATTATTACTTATTCTTTTGCAGATCAAAGTTTTTCTGAAGTAATCATTACTATATAACACATACATAATGACAATATATGGAATTATCTGAAATATGTTAAGACCTTCCACTTTCTAAAATGAGTAATCCCTCAACAGTGATTAAGGGAAAGATTCACCAGTCTCTATAAGTTTCAGTTGTCTCAACCTGTTTCATGCATCTGCACTAGGAGAAGCAAAGGATTATTTACCTTGTAACCACACTTCTCTGTTCTCAGATACCTCTTTAAATTGTGCTGTGGTCACTAGGCAATGTGCATGATAATAATAAAGTTTTTTTATATAAAGTGAGTCCAGTGGACTCTTAATGTACACTCTGCAGGTAAGCAATGACCTGTCTTCTCCCAAAGCACTGCATTGCGAGCACCACTGAATTGCTCTCTCATCCAAAATCCATAGTCCAGATCATAAATGCCTTTTTCACACACAGAGATATGTGTGATTCCTGTTCATATATATATGTTTACATTGACTTTGGCAAGAAAGAATGTTTATCTTGACAATGGACAAATCTTCCTGACAAACTGAGTTGTTTCTATAGGTCATTTACTCTCATACTCTTTCTTTTCTAAACCACAAAAATTTCCCTCCCTACTTTCAAGGCATGTTTTTCTCTTTCCACATCTCCTCCTGAGGATGCCTAGAAATCAGGCAACTACTGGGAAAAAAAAAAAAAAAAAACTAGGAAAATGTTGCAAAAAGTGTAAGAACAACAGTACTGGACAATTTTAAGTAAAATGTTTATTTAAGGTTTATTTAATGTGTTACTAGAACAAATTACTGTGTGCAAAACAACTATGGGGGCAACTAGATTATTACATCTTGCCTTTAGGATTTTGATCTAATTATATATTTAAGTTCCATGTCAAGATAACTGCAACCTTTATTTTCTGCTATGGCTTAAGGGATTTTTTTCCCCTTCTGTAACCACTGCTACATGTCCACAAGGTGTGAAAGGCTATGGGCCCAAGGTTGGAAAGGTTGTTATGAAGGATCCTTATAGGGAAGAATCTCAAACTGTAAAATCCAGATCTGTTTCTCCTCCAAAAGATATGAACAGGGAGAGTGGAAATTACCTTTCTTCTAACTATGAAATATTCATGAAGTGATAACCAAGAAGTATGACAGCATTTTGCCTCATATTTTCTCAGAGTGCATCCAGATAAGCTTTGGAAAATTGAGCAGAGGCAATTAAAGATGCTGCGCTCCACATACTGACAGTTACCAAACTACAGCTAAGCAAGCAAAGACACTAGTAACCACAGGTTTCTCAGCACTGAAGTTCACAGCCAATTGTATTAATTTCAGGTGTCCTGTGTTTTGTTTTCCATATGTGACTCCAGGTGGGTGCATTGAGAGGCCAGCCCCTGTGCTTTCAAATAGGTTAATGCAACCAAGTGAAAAGCAGATAGGAAACACAGAGCCCATCTCAATCTCCTCCTACTGATAAACAAATTTGACTCTCGGAAATACTTAAGATTTATGGACATCTTTTCTTCCCCTTTTAGTGTTACTCTTATGTGTCTTACTGTACAAAGAACACACTCTTATTTTTTAACTTTAACTTTGAACTGCATTCTTGGCCAGCAGGGCAGTCAGTGGTAATTGCTTTCAGTCTAATTACATTTTGATGGGATAATATTTCTTTTTATCACTTCTGAATTCACGACTTTTCGATTTCCTTGAATGCTTCATTGTCACATTGTCACACTGTCACATTGAGACAGAAAGGATAGAGGTTTCTGCTCTGCTTTCTCTTAAACAATTAATTATTTCGTATGCTCTTATCATGTGTCCTCTTATTCACAGCCTTTGACAAATAAACAATCCCAGCCTTTTAAATCTATTTCCCTAACCAGATTTCTCATGCGTTTAAATATTTTCAGTGCCCTGCTCTGACTTCTGACCTCTGCAGTATCCTTTGTGGGAGGGGATGCTGGGTGAAGTAGTTGAATACTAAATAAGGCTCTGCCATCTCTGTGTATTCCTGACCATAACCCAAAGAGCAGAAGATGCTGTGTTTCAGAAATTTCATAAAAGGCCTAATGTCTCATAATAGCCTAGGCAGGAATAATATAGAGCTCATGGTCTATGTATTTAAAAAATCTCCAGTATGACTTTATTTTGCACAGCATCTGTATCTGGCAATGCTTTATGGGATAATTATGAGAACAAAAGATTTCTGTGGTAAATAATGGCAGTGAGATATAGAAACTAAGGATAGATCTGGAAGAGTATTTAGACCCACAAATACATATAGTCCAAGAAAACTTTTGTTGCCTGTTACAATTTGCTATATAACAGTTGGTTTTCACTATTATGTATTTGCTTTTGCAAATTATTGTAAATTGTAACCACTTCTGTAGCTACAGTGCAAATCGTAATTGCTTTTGTGGGCAGTATAATTAAAATTGTGCATCACAAAATGTAAGCATGCTTGCAAATGGCATATCACAAGATATCACTGCTCTTGCAAAATGTATAGCCAAGATAGCACGGAGAGATACCTCAGGCAGAGAGCAAGATACCATAAAAGGAGAATACCAAGTCTAAAGTGGCATTAGAAGACCAGCCTGAACTGCCTCCTTGATGGACCCTCAGAGACTGTAGCTGTGGATTTATGCAATGCTGTGGCAACCTGAGGTGGAGTTGTGATAAACAGGCTCTGAGAACTGTGCAAATTCATTTGGGGAAGTAATGCAACTGCAAGAGTATAAAAGACCACTTACTAAAGAATTGAGTGTGCCTCTGACTGTTGCCACACACCCAGTGTTATTACTTTTGCTTTTTTGATCTGTCCCTTATTATCCCTTGTTAAACTCTTAAAATTTGGAAGAGTGGGCTTCATTTCTCACATTGCCATGGTTTGCTAAATGAGTCTATAATCCCTAAATATTTCAGCTGGGATGTGTGTTAGAAGCAAATTTCCTGTTCACCCTTGTTTACTGCAGTTTGGTTCTCATGGAAGGGCTCTGTCATCAGGCAGATGAGCAAAAAGACAACATGGTCAGCAATAGGGGTCCAGCCCAGACAATACAAAATAAAGCTCCTTCAATGTGCATGATGCAGGCTTCAGGTCTCCTGCATCCCTTGCATTGCTATGTAGGCACAGGCCTGTTTTATTCTGCACCATCAGCTGGTCAATGCATTTAAGCAGCTGAGCCAAAGGCCTAAAACATCTTACGATTACAGTCAAATTTTCTTACGGAAGTCTCCCACACTGCCTCTACAGACAGGTGAAGAGATGTGTCCTTGTTGAGAAAGCCCTTATCAGGAGACTTTTCAGTGATTAGCACCTGTATGCTAAAGGAGAAGAGACGCCTGGATGTGGTTTAATCTGAGTTTAGCAAAAAACTGTATTTCTGATGGAAAGGCCTCATAGCATACAAACAGAATAGTAGTAATGACTTTGTAGAGCACGAGGAAGGAGAGGGACTTTTGGAAACAGAGAGCACTGGACCTCCAAACTCTGCCGGCAGGGAGAGCAGAGCCATATTATGACTGCATGTGTATCCCCAAGAAGCTGTCCTTGTATTCATCTCCAAAGCCTGTGTCAGGCCTTTCCCCCCCCCCCCCCCAGATCTGGCTGTGCCCAAATGGCAGCTGTGGTTTACTGTGGGAGCTGGTGTTGAGGGCAGCAGGCCTGGGAGGCCTTGTGGGAGGATTCCTATGTTTAACTTAGACTGAGTAATGGTGTCAACTTCCCAAGGCTCCCTGCTCCCACATGTTAATAGTTACCTGTCCTTCACCTAGGGCTCACTCCCACAGTCTAGAAGGTTCTGTTCTCTCCATTCCCCCATTGGCTCCCGTGTTGCAGTCACTCCCCTTCGATTACATTATTGGTCAAATGTATGTCAACCCACCTCAGCTCCTCCTTCTACCCTTACCCCTATTGGTTCATTGTACCCGGTCCCCACCTGCCTTCCCCGCAGTTATATGCTCTGTATCCACCCCTTGTCAGGGCTCTCGGCTCCAGCTTCGGCTTTTGCTGTTTACCTGCGCTCCATCCCTGGTTCCCTTCATCTGCTGTTTGTGTTCCTTTGCCTGCTTCACCTGCCTCTCTCCCAGCCTACTTTCATCCTACCCTGCTGGACCCTCTACCTGACCTTCAGATAAAACCCAGTTGGATCTCCATACAGAGTGCACTCCCATTTGTTCCTGGTGGAAAAGATTACTTCATCTGCGCCACCCTGTGGGACACGGTCTGGGGCAGCACACAGTTTATCTTCAAGGTGCTGCCCAGAGCCTTTCTGCAGCAGCATGCACCGATAGGAGGCAGTGACAAAAAATGAGGGGAAAAAACAGCAAAGTGGAATTTTGTTCAGCCTTTCGAGAACTTTTCAAGTTCTTGTTACTTCTTTAGACTGAGAAACTGAAAGGAAATCCCAGAGGAAATTAAGATTAGAGTGGGGAGAGGAGAAAAAGAACAAAGACCAAGGGAAAATAACTAGGAATAATAGTAATGGTGACAATGTAGGAAAGGGATCAGCCCAGTTGCCTACAAACTCCATTGATTAGCAACACAGAAAAACTCCTTAGTGCCGTATCTTTTTCTCCAGACGCAGAGGGCAATGGAAATACAATCATCTGTTTGCAAAGCAAAAGGATCCGAGGATAAAGATAGGGCACATATGGGAACATCTGCTCTTCCTGAAAGATAAGCATGTAATAGAATGGGACCTAAGACAGAATCGCAGACATCAGTTTATCAGTTGTGCAGCAGAGAGGAACTGGAATTAAAGGGAGAAAAATGAAGGGAAAGAGAATGTAGTTAAAAATGTCTATGAAAGGGAGGGTGCTACTTGTTTGAATAACTCAAAGGAAATGTTTCAGATTCTTCCTTTCTTTTTTCAAATACTAGAGCCAAATAGTTTTTTAAATTTCAGTAATTCTCACTACCAGTGGTAAAAACTGGGAGCTATACTAAGTGTTTACAAAGTGAGGATGAGATGAAAGAAAAATCTTGTATGTAAATATAAATGTATTTAGGAAAAAAAATAAAGTAAAAATAAATGTAAACATGTAGAATAAATACATATTGGATAAACAGAAACAGTTATAGTACATAAATGTATAGTTAGAGTGCACCATAGACATGACTGCTATAGCTACAGGTGTATTGATATTTCTAGTTCCAACCTGTCAGACTCTCGTGCCTCTATGCAGAAAATGAGGGCTCTCAGTTCTTTTCTGAAGGTTTTCTATAACTGCATTCCTTGGAGAGCATACTCTAAACCATTCTCAATGGAATATAAGTGTTGAATAGAATTGAGAAGATCTAGAAAACTAGGTGAAATTGTAAAAATAGGCAAGCAACTACATATCAAAGTATAAACCTAGTTAGCACAGAGGTGGTAGGTAATTAAACCAAGGTGGTAGGGAAGAAAGCATTTGTTACAGCAAACAGGGGCATATTCCAAAACAAAGCAGGCTGCTTGAGAGAATTATTAATATGGTCTAATTTTCATTATGAGCACAGCAACTTCTTGAGGCACTCTTCCTCTGAGTGTCCTTTAATATTGTAGCTATGTACACAAGTCCCCATGCAAAATAGACACTGGTTTATTATATTTGAAAAGTTATTTTGATCCTGTGATTCAAAATGCATAGGTTTGCACAAAGCACTAGTACTAGTGGAAGAGCCCTTTTGGTTTAAATTTGGGCTACATTTTGTTTTGCACCAGTAAGCATTGTGCAACATCATTCATTTTCTAAATATGATAGCACTGGACAGACATCTTTCAATTTAGGTCTGATGGACATATACAAAAATAAGCGCAAATCAACATGCTCACAGACACACAGAACACACATACTTTACATATACGTGCAGCAGTTTGCAGGACTAGACCCAAAAAATGGAGTAAAGTGTTGATGCAGAGAAAAGCTGAAGGATGCTGTTTGCCATGCACAAGCTGCTAGGTCTCACAAAATCACAGAATGATGCCAACTTTCGTTAAAGTGACATGTCTTGGTAACTTCCTTATTTGCATATATGTAAGTAAGGCACCTGCTTTTTATGGTTCACTTGCACAGTTGAGATATAAAAGACATTTACAAACGGCTTTCAAAATGTTTTTTCTTTTTCTTATACTATTACTGTTTTGAGATGATTGTACACCAAATGACAGCTCTGGCTTTGAAATGAACTGAGTTTGATATGACACTCACATCCTTATTTAATAAGCTATAATATTTTTGCAATTTAAAATTTTCCTTTTATCAGAAAAATGGTCTCAAAATTGCTCCCCTGATGACAATATAACCATAAGAAATCTATACTGATGACATTAGAACACAGTTATCAGCCTCTTGTTCATCCCCAAAAGTAATCAAACTTTTTGCAGTGATTTATCCTCAAATATTCTTTCTTGGTCAGAAATGCTAATCTCTGTACAGAATATAATGAGAGGACTTCTCATATATAATAGTCATTTAAAGACTTCACACAACCAAGTGGGATGAAATTAAACTTACATAATTGCATGCTCTAGGCTAGAGTGATCTCTCAGTCATGATTTTGCTTAAGAGTAATCAACTGCCTGGGTTCTACTGCAGGCAAGACATAGTTTGCATGAATTGTCTTCTCCCTCAACAGAACTGGTCACATGTAGTTTGTGGGAACCATGGTTTTGGTTTGTTGGGGCTTTTTTATCTCCTAAAATTTATGTCTCTGAAAATAAAACTGTATTAAAATTAAAACATTTGCTCACCCACATGCACTCAAGGCAGAACATAGTATCTGCTACACGGAACTGACTTGGGGAGTCAGTCCAAGAGACAAGAAATATTGGCTTTCATAATGGAATTATAGAAAATCTTGGATTAGAAGGGACCTAAAAGATCACCCAGTTCCAACCCCTCTGTCATGGGCAGGGACACCTCCCACTAGACCAGATTGCTCAGGGCCAAGTCCAACCTGGCCTTGAAGACTTCCAGGGATGGGGCATCTGCAGCTTCTCTGATCAACCTGTTCCTGTGCCTTACCACCCTCACAGTAAGTAATTAATTTAATTCTAATGTAAATCTCTCTTATTTTAGTTTAAATCTTACTCCTTGTCCTATCACTATTTGCCAATGACCCCAGTTTTAGGAGTTCCCTTTGAGTGTTGGCAGGCTCCTGTGAGGTCTCTCCAGGGCCATCTCTTCCCCAGGATGAACAATCTCATCTCTCTCATCCTAAGTCAAGGGGTTAAGCTAGGAATGTAACTATGATAGTGGAAAATATATATTTTTTAATTAGGAGCTTAAATGAATTAAGTGGCTAAGTTAGAAATGTAGTTAGCTAAGATCATATACTGTGATTAGAGGTTAACAAGGAAACTAATTGATACCAGTTGGGGATAACTGAAACGAGATAGGAAATGACAGGTGATATATAAAGTATTGTTAGAGTGCAGGAATCATAAATACCCCCTGTCTTCTAAGAATGAGAGCAGGTTTGGACTGTGACCAGCAGGCCAAGGAGCCCTGCCAGCTTGACATGGGTAAAGAATTTACCATGAGGAAGATGTCTTACTTCATCCCCAGAAGCCCACAAACCCAAATAAAGAGGACAATTGCAAACCATAATGGATATTCAGCTAATTATAATACAAGGCAAGAAATAATGTTTATATAATAGGTGTTGTAGAAACTATCCTGGAAACCATCTGTATTTTTTTGGATAAATAGAGAGCAGAAGTTTCTGACTTTTTGAACATGTCTTTGAGAGGTTACTCTCCATGTGTCCAGGACTGTAATAAATATACCCTCTTTTCAACTTTGATTAGTTCAAGAGTCTTCTGTTTGAGCTTCAATTCTGTATTCACAAAAGTGGTGTTCCAGCCCTCTAATCATCTTCGTGGCCCTTCTTTGTACCACCCTAATAGACTCATATCTTCCTTGTGCTGTGGACTCCAGAACGTGATGTGGGATCTCACAAAAGTAAATTATTTATGTTACTGATTTCCAGAATTCATTTTTATAATTCACTTTTTTAGATTTAACTTTGAAGATACAGAGAATGGTGTAAAGTTCCACATTTAAGCTGTCATTGTCGTGTCCTCATGACTTTCATAAATACTCAGAAACAACATCTGAAATTGCTCAGAAACAGACTATCATTATTATTGCATAGTTGGTAATTTTCCTGCACTATTATATTTATATTAATGTGGTTGAACCAAAAATATTGCAGTTGAATTTCCTAACATTAACACTTTGCTTTACTGATCTCAAAAAGCAGTTTTCTGCTAAGTTTGTGGCAGTGTTAAAGATAGATAAAATTCTACCCAGAACAGTAAAGGCTTTAAAAAGTGTTGAAGCACTTGCCTCTACTCCTTCCAACTACCAGGTGAGCAGCTAGTATTTAAAGAAAAAACAACTAATTTTCTCTCTGTCTCTTAGCCCTCGCTCCACAAATTTCATTGTAAAGTTGTAAACAGTGTTAGAAAAGCCCGAAAAATATGAAATTGTAGGCTTCAAATCTAAATCATATTATCTCCCATGTATTCTGAGCATATATTCAGGGTCTTGGTTTGGTTTCAATCTGCAGTTTTCACTTGAGATGTGATTAGCTTTTCTTCATAAACAGCTTTATGAAATGTTTACATGTGGAGCAAAAGATCCCCTATATATGTTTTATGAGGGTTTCAGCATTAATGATTAAGTACAATGATGGAAAAGCTTCTACCGTATTAACTTGAGATGAAAGAGAGTAGGGAAAACTCACCCAAATCCTTAGTAAGAACAGACTTGTTACAGACATGATAAGAAAGGGTAGAATTATTGATTATGTTTATATTTACTTCGGTACAATCATATCCCTGATTCACCTTGGTAAGACATACAGAAAAAGGAAAAAAAAAAAAAAAAAAAAAAGACCCATACTTTCCAATACATCTCCAAATCAGAATTTCACATTTTCAAGAGTAAGGATTAAAAAAATAAATACCTTAGGTCTCCTTTTGTCCTGGTGTGTCTGAACTAATAGCAGGCTTCAAGATGAGCTTTGTAGGATGTTCCTAGCTATGCTGCCTAGAAAGTACAGTGTGACTTCCACAGTCAGTGACACAGTGTCTGAAGCAATGAGTGTGGTCAGAAGGATGGGCAATCAATTACATTATTTTCACAGATACACTGGGAGACTAAATTCACACAGAGGCATTTTCTTTGCTGTTTGTTATCTTTATATCTGACAAAGACTGTGTTTGTGCTAAAGCCAAATTGCTCTGGTTATCCCCCCATTTCTTTTTTTCCCTTTTGGCTCAGTAGGAAGTTTAATCCACTTTTAGACAGAGCATAACAGACACAGAGAGAAGTCTGCATTGACATCTCTGAGGTATTTAATCTAAGTTGCCCCAAAATGATTTAATAAGCATAATCTATGTACGTACCTTAAAGTCTAAAATAGATTCCCTCTTCTTTGGAATCCAAGCCACATAGTGATTTTGTCTCATGACTGTTCAGTGGATGGGCTACACTCCCTGACAGAGCTGCCCAAGGAGCCAGACCTCTCAGGAGGAGATTGAGCACTCACATTGCCAATGCAATGCAGGTGGCTCAGATGAGCTAAGAGTGGAATAAGAGAGTATAGTAATATTCCTTGCATGTATAGATCCATGTCTAAAAGTCTAAAAGTTTGTCTTACCTCTGAGGTTTCAAAGTAATTAAGAGTGTGTACAGATGCATAGTACAACAGATTCAGTCAGTCCTTTTTGGTGCATCAGATCATCTGGATTTATGTAAAACTTGGAAACAAATAAATGAGGATTTGGCTAATGTATCACACCAGATGAATTTCACTTCACTCACATAAATCCTAAATAGTAGCCTTTTATGGGATGGAGTAAGTGCCAGGTGTGAAGCTGTCCTGTCTAGTGCAGTGCCTCTTGCCCAATGCTTGACAGGCAAGAGCAAGAGACAGAGTCTCTGCTCATGAGCATCTTCGTCTTTCCTCAGGACTGCTTACCAGGGCTTCAGGTGGAATAGGCAGTAAGGGTTACGTCTGGCCTTGAAGACACACTTGAGATGGTTTGTCTTGCTTTGCTCTAAGAGCTGATAGACTGAACACAAAATTGTTTGCCTTCTCCTTTAAAGTAGAAGTGACTGATATAAAACTTCACCTGCTTCCATCTTTGTTTAAGGATTTTGGACAGTTTGCAGACACCTGCACCCTACAGGGGTTTATTCCAAATAGCTGTGTTATTGGCTATGATCTGGCCTTTTCCACCCAGAACAGCAGATTGAAACTATAGATTATATTATCATATAATGTGTATTACATACATTTTCTGATTTGAGAAAAAACTTCAGTAAAACCAGAACTCCTGAACTTTTTGGGGTAGAGGTGTCTGTACCATTTCTGCTTTTGGTGCCTGATATATTGCTGAGCTAAAGCTCTGAGCCAAACTGAACATAAATCTGAGTTCTGGAATAGCAGAGTAATGTGTGTGTTCCTTTATCCATGTACTTAGTCCCTGAAAAAAGGAATTTTTACAGGACTTTTGTTTGCAAACACAAACTTCACACTACGCTATCCTTCTCCTTTTACGACTTTCTCTGCTGTTTCTGTGTACACGTAGATCCACATAGAAATGAAAGAATTCCTATTATACATTCATTTAAATTCTTTAATTAAGATGCAATCTCATTTAGGGATGTCACACAAAAAAATTTAGTGTTGGAAATCAACCACTGCAGGGCTAAGGTATGTAGAGTCCTTGAGAACTAAGACAGTTGAAGTCTGCCCACTGCAGTCCCAAGAGAACTCTTTGAATGGCAGCATTAATTCCTGTTGTCACCAAGCACTGACAATGAAGGAAAGGAATGGAAATCAATGCCCTACCTTTGAGAATGTAGCACCAGTTTCAGATGCTGCCTCAGATAGCACTTACCTTAGGTGCGTATGCAGGCTGTAGTGGATAGGTGCTATGAGGTCTCACAGCTGGCAAGATGTCTTTCTAAAGCACAAAGCAGGGAAAAACACAGGTGAAAAATGTGTCCCCTCTGGACAGCTGATGAATCAGGGAAAGGCAATCTTTAAGAATGGGGAATCTTTTCTTGAATTCTAGGCGGCTTAGGTATGTGCTTGAGGGAGGGAGTGGTCAGTTAATTACTCATGTAAGTAAAGGCAGAATTACTGTGGTTTTGGAGGGGAGCCATACTCCACACCACTGTGGAGAACAAGCTGATGAGCTGCTTCCTGAGTATTACACGTTTCCTTGTGGCCTTGACATACATTTGCCCTGTGATTCAAGAGAAGCTTTGCAGCATTCATAGACAAACACAGGAAAATCTACCAGCTACCCCGAAGCTGTATTCTGTGATTGTTTATCAACAAGTGTCCCCTAGTGCCCTAATATCATGGTTGAATTTGTTTGGCACCCTCATAGGAAAAGTTGAAAATGTCTGGAATACAGGTAAATGAGGATTACTTGAGAACCTGCTGAGGAGCTTTATTTGGAGATAGGTAATCAGCAGGAATCAGATGAGAAGGCTAGAGTGTATAAGACTTCCTGGTGAAATTCATTGAGAGATACAATTTCAGCTGACAGAGATCTCATGCATTTGCATGAGATTGTTTGCATTTAGCCCAAAGAATGGTACAGCTCAACAAAGTTTGTAGACTTTGACGGCTCCCTGTGAGGGTTGACTGACCTGGACTCCACTATGACAGCAAAGCAAAGCCAGTTTATTACACTAGGTTACCAGTATAGGTATATGCCACTATGTTCGTACAAAATTTTCTACACCGACCTATTTGTCTCAGACTTCTTTAGAAACACAACCTTCTGATAATTCTTCTTATGCTAGGAATGCCTTTTGTTATTTCTTTCATCGGAGCAGTCAGCACCAGAGGGTCAGAGTAACCAGACATGATGTCTTCACTTCTGTTTTTGCCTTGAGTTTATTTGTCCAATGGCTTCCACTGTACCTGGGCCAGAGCTCTACCTGCTCACACATGGGAGATTTCTTTCTGTGGTTTGGGATGCACCTGGTACATCCACTCTGGGTTGAAGACCTCACTAAAGACTGAAGTACAGAGGCAGCACTGAACTCCAGAGGAACACTGAGTTTCTTTACTGACACCTTCATGTTTTTAGTGTAATGAGTTCAGTGCAAAACTCATGTTTTGGAAACTGTTAACAAGAGCAATGAAAAATAATGAATGCTGACTACAACTTACACTAGTGGAAACATATACATACCCTAAATTACTATAGACATTTCCAACCTAATGCTAGAAAGAACAATATTAATAGAAGTGGCGACATAATGACTGAGGTCCCAATGCTCATCCTTCATTTGGAAATTATAACAGCATGTGTTCTTATATTTTCTGGGCAGAAAATGTAAATACCATTTTTTTTTGCTTGTAGTTTCTTTTGAGAGACAAGGTATCTAAAGCTCTTGTCATAGAAATGAAAGCAAAGATGTCTGTAAATTTTCACTAAGGATGTTGTTCATATCTTGCCTTCAACCAAAAATTGCATCAAGCAAACATCTTTTAGATAACACTTTCTTGTTCTCACTGAACTAACATGATTGGATAATCTGAAAATATATCTAATTTTAATAAAATCATGCAGTTTTAACAAAAATACATCCAAAACTCACAAAGTGGTCTGGGTTGATAATTCTAGGAAGCAGAAGCTTCAAAAGTCCTAAGTGAGTGCTAAGGTGTTATGCAAACAGAAGTCTTGTCATACCTTAATTCATTACAGATATTATTTTGGAGCTGTTCTTACATGGCATGAATCCTGGCTTCATCAGTAGCTTATTTAAAAGGGAAATGGACCCCCAAAATGTACCAGTCTTTTCTAGTGGAAGAGAACGGGGCAGGATGCACACTTCAAGAATATTCAGCTTTACTATATGGCTCTGGGATTTGAGACCTATTTTTTCCCTTTTAGTGTTCTTACTACCCTAAAGAGGTTAGTAGAAACACAAAAAAGTTGTTTCAAGCCTGTTCTATGGTCATGGATACCAAGCTCCTGACAGTTTTCTGACCTGAAGAGAAACAAACCATAGATGTAGGAGGCTCTGGAAAGAGGAAGAAGTGGAACATTTCTTAACCTCCACTCTTCACTACTTTTAGCAAGACTAGCCAAGCACACCTGCCTAAAGGGAATACTAAAGTGACTTGGGCATGAAAAGAGCTTTCTGAGAGGAAGCAAAAAAAATGACAGGTAAAGGACAGGACTTTGTGACCAAAGTAACATGTATTTTGGTAACAAAGTAACATCTACCTACTATCTCTAAATAAAAACACAGAATTAATATCAAGAGAGCTCTCAAATCCCAGAGCCACATAGTAAAGCTAAATATTCTTTAATATTTATTAATCTCAGAATAAAACTTTACTCTCTCTAAATAAATCATGCAACTGTATCTCTCAGAATCATGGGACAGGAGTTTACAACAGATGCACACATCTAGTCATTGTATCTTGCCTTAGTAAATCTGTGTGTATATTCATGCTTTTCACTTGTAACTGTTTACATGGAGATAGCATAAGTAACTGTATCACAAAGTACTCCTCCATTTATAAAAGTCCTAGCAATTAATTTCCTCTTGTCTTTAAGGCCTTTATTTTCTAGGATCAGTGTTTTTTGATCTAACAATTCTAAGAACACTCAGCAGAAGCTTAATATGTTCTCATGCTGTATTGTTCCAAATTCCTATGCTGGTAATTTATAAACATTCCCTTTTGCAAAAGAGTGGTCGTCTCCTATGACCTACACTGTATTTTCCCTGTATTTCAGTCTGAGCAATTGTAGTGAGGGTACAAAACCAAGTTTTTTCATGCCTAACAGTAACCCAGATCATCAAAACAAGGAGGCTGGGATGTGAAAGGAATCCAGAAGAGCTGTACATCCAGCTCCCAAGTGTTAGGAAGAAAAATGCATATTTCTCTCCCTTTCCATGAGATCACAGCTTCATATTCCAAACTGTCTGTGTGTGTGTGTGTGTTAAAAAATAGACCTGAAGAAGCTCTCAAGAAGACATCTTCTACATGCACTTGACCCAAAGCAGGAAAGGTACCCATTCTTATCTAATCTTAAAAACTCATGGCTGGACAGAGACAGTGCAACCTTTTCAAAGAGGTGATGCCACTCTGTCACTGTCATCAGACAAAGAAAAACAGAAGGCTTTGCAGGACCATTTAGTATTTTTAAGACTTATCATGGCCCTGTATTCACCCTATCTCTTTTGAAGCTGAAAATCTCGATTTCTTTCAAGTTATCACATTTCAAATTTTTTGAAAGCTCTGAACATTTTTGTTTCTCTTATTGCGTCATCTTAATTAGTCCACAGTTTTCTGGAAGTGTCATGTGCAAATGAGACACAGTGCCCTCATTAAAGCTGTATGGAATAGAAGAATTATTTCATATGTTTTATCTTAGGTCTCCGAAAACTCTTTTTTGTGGTGTGTGCCTTGCTCACAACAGCACAGCTTTACTGACTCACATTTGGCTTTCCATCTATCCTAATGCCTATACCATTTCTGCTATACTACATAACTGTTCCATCTCTCTCCTGTATTGATGATGCTGCCTTGCACTTTTCTATACTCCAACCTCTCTTTTTATAGAACTAATTTCTTCAAATTATCCAGGCAGGGTTTGGTTTTTTTTTTTTTTTGAGTTGTTTTTTATCCTTCTGCTTTCATTTTCATCCTATCCCCACCCTCTATTAGGTAGCAGTGCCTCCCAGTTGCATGTTGCAAGTTTGTTGATATGTTTTCTCTTCCAGCCTGTTGATCATTAATTGCAAATCTGTCATCTAAGGCAAATCTTCTGTGGTACTTCACGCAATACAACCTTATGGTCTGATAATAAATCCTTGGTAACAGCTATCTTTTTATACGCAGCTAGGGCTCATCATAGAGAAATTTTATTGTTTACTTATTTGAATGGGTTGTAAGTTTGGAATTTAAGAAAACCAAACAAATAGGGAAATATGCAACCATAACTCAGACATTAGCTAAGATCCAAAGAAAACAAAATAAGAGGCTGTTTTCTTTGTCTTGTCAGTACTTGCAATAACTCATGGCTTCAAGTTCTCATAATATTTGACTTCTCCAAGTAGACAATGTAACACATCTTCACCTAAATATTTTTAGATTATGACAGTGAAAACTCACCTATAGTTTCTATAGCTCTCTAAGGAGTTGCTTTTTCTGTAATACAGGTGCAAATACTGATGTTCAGCATCTGCTGTTAGCAAACTTCCATTTAAAACATCGGCCTTGGGACCCAGAAAACCTTCTGATCTGTCTCAAATCTTTGACTTAGCAACACATGCAATCTTCAGTGCCTGGTTTCCTCAGGCAGAAAGTGAGCTTTGTCCACAGACAAGGAGAATAAAATGGGAATGTGAAGTTCAGTCTGGTTCTATTCCCATGGCTCCAAGGCCCACAGTGGCCGGTCTTCATTCTTAGATGGGCTCCTCAGTCGTATTTCCTTCAGTTTTGTTTGCCTTGCTGCTGATAATGTCATTATTTCGATTTTAGTTGCTGATAATGTCATTATTTAGATTTTTTCAATGAAGCTCTAAGTGGTAGTTTCAGACTCATAAAGTAGCTCTCTAAGCTAAAAAGGTACAATTTAAGAAGTAACTGCATATTCTTGCTCCAATTCAGTCAGGATGAACCATGATGAATCAGCATTTATTATTTTAACTTTTATTGTATTTGTGACACTTGCAAGCAATTTAGTATGTAAGTGCATGGGGTAAACACATCTGGCACAATAGCACAGATTCAGGCTCCTGCTGCACTTTTCAGTCAATTCTTTGTAGGTGCTGAACATACAAATTATAGTCTCAGCAATTTTCTGTCACAAGGGAGTCAGTGATATTGCACTCAGAGACACAAAATCGTAGCACAGGCCTGTTTCAAAAGGTTTCTTTGTGCAAGTCCACTCTCAACTATGGCTGTAAGTCAATAGGGTAACATCTACACATTTGCCAGGAGCCCCATTTTCATCTCTCAGAGCTTTTTCTCCACATCCACTTTCCAACTATGTCCCTGCTATATGTCCCATAGGGAATGTGCAGGCACCTATTTAATTGCTCACATTTTTCTTCTGTGAAAAGAGAAAGCATTGTGTTAAAACACTTGTGAAACTGCCAGTATTTTCCCCATGCTTTCTGGGAGACAGCATCATTGTCATTGAGACATAACTACTAGATAAACCATTTCTGAAATACTGACATCAAATTAAAATTGAGGAAAGGCTCTGCTATCGAAATATTTTATTGCTGCTTCCTGAAAACAGAAACATAAAGTTCTCTTTTGATGGTCTGTTATGTAATATTCTTTCAAAATCTTTGAAGTAGAATAGGTAATTTTCATTTTTAAGTCTGCATACTCTCTAAAGAGCACGTAGGAAGAACCATGCAACAAAAAAATTTGTATATTTGCTAATAAAACTTTTTAGAAACTATGCTTTGGTGGCTCACATTGTCTCATGTCAGCCTGGCAGGAAATTAGAAAGAAATCTGCAATCACTCCAAACAGTGCCAGCATTTCAAGATTGATTTCATTAAGTAATCCCCTGTGACTTCTGACTAACCATTTTGGCCCTCTTGTAATTTAGGCTGTCACCACTATCCTGCTGTGGTCAGCATTCTAGAAAGAGCTGGGACATATCTTAACCCATAGTTATTTCCACTGCATTGACTTCTGTGAAAATGGTTTTGAGGCATTTTGTTTGTAATTTGTCTTAACTCAAATTCTACATGGCAGATGCTGTGTGCTCTGTTTAGGCTCTTCTCTATTTTGTGCCCATCTTACACACTTGAAAATATAAATATGAAAGGATGGTGACTTCTTTCTGGGCAAGAAAACACTGTGTTATAAGACAACCCAGAGTCTGGGTAATGAAATTTGTTTTGGCTCTTCAAAGTGCCCCTCTCAGGCATCTTAAAGGACATGAGGTGGCTCTATGTTCTTCAATCCTTCTAGTTTCTGAAGGCCACAGGCTCTTCAATGAACTACATCAACAGAAAAGACTTGTGCATACTGCCTGATTTCCGATTTCTGATCATCCTGAAATGGCCCTTCCATGGAAAGCTGAAACACAAAGCAACACAAATCTATCATGTTTTCTGTCTGCTGCCAGGAAAGATGACTGCATAAGCTGCCTTTTTTTATGACAGGTTTGTGCATCACTGCTATTGTGTAGTGCAGAATTATGGAAGGGCAGCCAAGGATGTGCCCTTGCTTTTAAGAAAAGAGCCAGGTAGTTAAAAAAAACAGCCTCTGTCATGTATTGTATTTCAGTCCCATTTCACTGAATTGAATAGTTGCAGGACTATTTGTATTGAAGACTTGATTACAAGTGATAACATTGTCCAAAGCATGCCATTGCCACCTATAGACAGCAAAGAAAAGCCAGTCTTAGACTGAACAGCTTCACAGAACTTTAAAATTATTTTGAGGGGTATATCAGAAATGCCATAGAAACAAGAGATTTAATGGGTCTGGTGTGTCCTCCTTTACTGGAAGTCATGTTTTGTCCCTTAGGTATATGGGTCTGGGTCTTTCCAAGGAAAATCTGCTGAAACATAATTTTTAAAAATAGAAACATTGTCCTCTCAACAACACCTTTTACACCACATCAGCCAGAACAGATTGCATGCCAGTTTGGAAAAGCTTTAGCTGTTCACATGTTTTAAAAATGACAGCAATAACTTGCAGACAAGCTAGTATCTGAAAGTTGTGGATAGAAAAATGTACGGATAAAGTTGGGACAACCCTTATTTAACTTTATCAGAAATTATCCATATCTTTCAGATGGACAGAGTAGAAGAAGCTACAGAAAGCCTATTCCAATCCAATCTTTCTGATCAGTCACAGCAGATATAGCATCTCTCTCCCTGTCTGCTTAGTACTTCAGGATTACTTGTATAAAAAATAAATAACATGGACCCATCACTTCAGTGAAGCATGACTAAGCCTATCTGAAACAGTGTGCCTAGCTGTCTATATGGTTTGAAAAGGTAGCATATCATCAAGAACATCTCAAGAAATGCAAAATCAAGAGACAGGTTCTGAGTTGTGGTTTTGCTCCTCTGAGGGCAAAACTCACTGTGCTTTCTTTCACCCTGTTCAAAAAGGGTCAAGTTTGCAGATGTGGCTGTTGATCTTTAAGCACTCTTATGTCTACATTTAAGCACCTGTTTGAAAGCAATCAGATGACATTTAAGCTAGGAATTCTCCCAGATTAGAAGTTGCAGGTGTTTAGGATGGCTAAAAAAATGGCTGACAATTAAGACAGCCTTTTGGTTGACATAGGTATCCACAGTTAATTTCAAAACTTTTATCCCCTATGTAGAAATGTGGGTTTAAGTTTTTCATACAGCATAATTCTTGTCTGTTAGCTGAAGTCCTACTAAAAGATCTGTAAGCCATGGCAGGTTCTTAGGGACATTTTCAAAATAGAGAAAGATGCCCTGTTTTTTACAGCATGATTCACATGCTGTAAAAACACATTCAACATTCACACTCTAATTTTATTTAGGTTTGAGAATCTCTTAAATAACCAACAGTGGGTAAAGTCTGTGAAACAAAGTCCAAAAACAATATAATTTTCTTTTCTTGAATTTCTGCCAATAAAAATCAATAAAACAAATCATTAGAAAAGTTTAACAGTTCTGTAGTGTTCGCCAGACAGAAGCTACTTCTTTAATGTGTTTTTAAAACAGACTCATTACAATTAGGGAGCACTCTGCAGCCCTGAGGATGATGGCTTTGACCTTCATACATCTAATGTATAACATGCTCCTTAAGCCCTCTCATTTCACTCTCTATATGAAAACACATCATCATGAGGGTAAACCACTCACTTAGGCAAATTGCCTAAGTAATTCAAGTACTTCCAGACAGAAAACTGTCTGGGTCTGCTCTGTTGCTCCTTGAAGTCAGGGTCCTTCAATGAGAAGATGGAAGAGGGGGAGATCAGACAGAGCAAGAAGATTGTCTGAGAGCTTATTTGATCTTTGAAGTGTTGTCTAGTAGATTTTATGAGACCCAGGTAATCTACAAAGCTTCAGAAGCACTGAGCTGAACAATTCAACATATCTTGAAAAAACAAATTCTTGTTGACTGTGTAAATTTTTTTAACTTTTCATTTTGTAACAATTCACTTAGTACAATGCAAATGTAGAGAGGGAAAAGCCTCCACAAATAACATTAATGACACACACAATAAAGAGGTATTTAAAAAGATGCTTTTGTAATAGGCGTATAACGTATAATACATTATTTGGGGTCATTAATACTGAGGTACAAAGTATTAAAGAGTGTACAGACTTTAGGAGGATTTGCCTCTTTAACACAAAAAGCATTATGGTTTTCTTTAAATGTCTTTATGCATCCCAGGTTACAAAGTACAGGGAGGAATAGGACTCTCCAGCCAATCCAAACCTCTTGCACACAGAGTGTTAAAAAGCACAAAAACAAACAAACCCCGATTTGATTTATTGGAATTTTTTGCATAGGATGTTCTCGTGAAGAATTGTAGCTCTTGAACTGTCAGTGTCTGAATGATGACAGGAGTCTCTGCTCAAAGGTCCTGGATTAGGCTGTGAATTCTTGTACTTGATGTGAGCACCAGTTACACCTGAGCATGTGGGACCAGTATTGTTGGTTATCTTGGACTACACAGAAGTGATATCCCAATTCTCTTAACTATGAAGAAAGATCATCCTGAACTGTTTTTCCTGCATCTGCAGGACCAGGTTCTACAGACTACTTAAAGTCATGTGCATTTTGGTGAGTCCTGCAGGAAATGCTTGGAGTATTGCTGGCTGGCCAGGCTCTCTGGCTAGCATGCCAAACATGTGTACATGAAGATGGTCTCTACTCACCTGCTTCAAACAGCGGGGCTCTCTGAAACCCCTGCCTGGAGACTCCCACAATGATACATGAGACTTCTTGGGCAGTACATCACCTCACCTGCACTTAGCCTATAGGCAGAGGCAAGCTGGGGAGTTTCAGAAAGACAAAATGTTAGCTATGAATCTGCATTTAATTAAATGAATTCAGTTAAGTTGTGTTCCCCTCTCTGACTTCAGTGATGGAAATTCCAGTGGAAAATAAACAATATTTGCCAGCGTTCAGCTCAGGATACAAATGTCAAAGTCAAGGACTTTTTAACTGACTTATTAACAGCCAACTGTATGTTTTACCATAACCTATGTGCTTCTCAGACTTATGTGTCTCACAAAGGCTATTCTCTAACTGTTAAGTGCACAGCGTATATGCTGACCTGTTACAGTATCTGTCTCCAAAACTAAGACCACCACTAGCAAGTATGGATTTTCCATGACAGCTTCTTAACACAGAATTACAAACGGAACAGATTGGAAGAGTCATCTGTTCCAACCTTCCTTCTCCAGCAGGGCCATCCCAGAGCACGTTGTATCAAGTCCATTCAATTCTTGAATATGTCCAGTGAGGAAGACTTCACAAACTCTCTGGAAAATCTATCCCAGTGCTCATTCACTCATATAGAAAAGAGGTTCTTCCTCATATTCAGGTAGAACTTCTTGTGCGACAGTTTCTATCTGTTGCCTCAAGTCTTACTGCTCAGAAGCACCAAGCAGAGCCTGGATCCATCCTCTTACAACCTCCCTTCAGAGACTGACAAACATTGATGACGTCCCCTCTCAGTCATCTCTGCTCAAGGTGGAACAGGCCCAGCTCCCTTTCCTTGTAAGAGTTATTCTGCAGTCTCTTAATCATCTTTGTTGTCCTCCACTGCTCTAGGAGCTCCAGGAGCTCCCTGTCTGTCTTATCTGAGGAGCCCAGAACTGGACATAGCACTCCAGACAAGCCTCACCAGGGCTGAGTAGAGGACACAATCAGAGCATAAGACAGCTGTGGGTTGACTGTAATTATAAATTGAAAGGGACAATACCCAAGCTAGAATGAAGAAATAAAATGAAGGAGCACAGACATCCAAATTAATAAAATTAAGAAGTCCAGCAACTCAAATTAATAATTGTGGGAATCCAGAGCTTCCCTCTAGCTGCCCTGGAAGGCCTGGGACCCTGTCAGGGGGTCAGGAATCCCCCTGTATAGAGCCCTGAGAGACACTGTCTCTGATCTCTGTCCATGGAAAAGAGTTTTAAATCTTACAGGATGAATTACAAGCTCTGAGTGTTTGATATAAGTAATAATTAAGTGTGGCACGGGTGCAAAAGTAAAATTTTAGGATTCTAGATTAGGGGTTCAGAGGGGACAAGATGGAGGAATTGGGTGTGTCTTGTCCTTTTCCTCCTTCTTCATGCCCTCCATGTTTCACTGTGGTGTTGGCATTTTTCTGTTGGTTTAGGCTGGGGACGCAGTGTTTAACGTAGATGATAGATATTGGCACATTATTGTAAATATAGCACACGTAGTTTCTGGTATATAATGTTTGTAACATCCCAGTGGGGGACAGAGCCCCACATGCTGCCCTGTAGGACAGACCTGCGGCGGGGCAGCAGAACATGTTAGAGATAAGCAAGAATAAACAACCTTGAAAACAGCACAGACGAATTATGGCTTCTTTGGCAACGCGACAGAAAGACAGAGACTTTTTATAATCTCGGAATCATCAATACCACAGATTCTGACAAATAATGAGGAAGCTACAGAATTCTCTAAATATTAAGAGATTTGATTAAAATTTGTGAGATTTTAAAAATAAAGATTGGGTCTTTCTGTACACCTTGGCTGGGTCTCATAAGGATTTGTGAAACAGGGACCCTGCTGTTGCTGTAATTTCCTAGACCTCTGAGCACCAAGAAGGAAAATATTATGCAATTCACAGTAAAATAAGAACTGTCATAACTAAATAATTTCCCATGAGAAAAATTTTGGCCATCCACTGCCACCATTTCAGCCCTCACAGGGACAGATGACTGTATTTCCAAATACAGTGTGTACAACTCTGGTAGCTGGTAGCCACCATTAAAACTTGCATTTCCTCCTCAGTCCTGAGAAAATTGCAAGAACTGCTACAGCTCTCCAGATTTATATCAGATATTTTCTTTTTAGGTGGTATTCTTATCTGTGAAAAAGGAAACAAATGTTATTGCTCCTTAAGCTGCTGTTCATATATCAGATTGTTTATGTCTTTCTACCAGTAGGACAAACTATCTTTAAATGCTGAGCACTTTCTAGAGTAGGCAAATTATAAAAATGTCCAGTAATGTGTTACAGACAAATACCCTCTGATAATAAGCACATTTGGAGAGTCTGTAATTTGACAAGGATGCTCCAAAACACCTGCATTCACAATCCTGAACATTGTGGCACTAGACAGATTTTTATAAGCCCATTGGAGTTTTTTTTTCACTTTACAATCATTACCAGTCTTTACAGTGGAGGCTGTATGAATAGTTGGCAGGACTTCCATGATAAAATTTTAACCCTTATAGGTAAAGTTAGATTTTATTTGGTGTAGAGGAAAGCAGAGAAAAGAAATAGGCCTTATATATCTTCTTTCAGGAGCAAAAATAATTAAATTTATACTTGTGATGCAGTCTGTTTAACACACTACTCCAAACTAACTTAAAATGGTCAGAAGCAGTTTCAGAGTGGGGGCAGCCCCTGAAGCCACAAGTGATAAAGCACTTGTGGGGAAGAGTGGGAAGGACACAGGAACATACCCCTTCAGTCATCCCCAAGGGCAATTTTGGGTAACAACTGAGTGCAAGTGCCAAGAAAAAACCAGGAATAAAACAAGTGCAAGTGAACAAGAAAAAAGGAAAGAAAATGGCTAAAGAGATAACCATTTACTTTCCTGCAGATCCATTTCAAACCCTTTTTTTTTTTTTTTTTTTTTGATGAAAAGCATTACCATGAACTCTTCACTTATTTATGGCACCAATTTAAACAACCTTAACAGAAGGTCAAGAGTACATCAGATTCCTGTGGGCCTTTTGTTTCCAGTCTAGTGTCTCATTTCTCTCAAAGGTCACTCACCTAAAATCTACACATCAATGAAGCTGAAAGGAGGAGGAGGTGAAAGGAGAAACAGAAAGACTGATAAAAATCACACACTGTTCAACAGAGATCTCAACTGTGTCTCAAAATCTATAGGAGCAACAGGTCTTTTACAAACTCTTCCCTGTTGCATTTACTTTGCATTTACACATTTTTTTTTGCAACTGCGCTAGTGTTTGGTGGCCAGAAGTAGAGTTGACCTCTGACATTAGTCCTATACGCTACTGACTGTCTTTCCTTTTACCCTCCCATGGCGGGACTCATGAATTACAGTATGAGACAGCTATTGGCAAGGTTCTTTCAAGAGTTCACTACTTTGCAAGGCAAATATTTAAAACAATATCTTGAACAGTTTTTGCTAAGTTTTTGAAAAGATAAGGAAATAATTGCTTACTGAATACTCGTGACAACAAAAGAAATTCCATCTGACCTCTGTTTGAATAACTCAAAGTTGTTTCCTAATACGACAAATTATTTCAAAGGAATACCAAACTAACTTGTAATATAGCCAGGAAAAGTTTATTTGAAAATGGCTTCCTGAGACTTGCACCTTAAATGGCTACAGCTTTCCAAAGTAATTCTTCAGCAGCTGAAGCCTTTCTGACTCCAGACTTAAGACTGACTACTTTTCAGCATGTGGTCTAGCTCTCTCTGGCTTTGGTGGGACTGCTATCTTCAGTGTAAGGCACATCCTGAACTATTGCAGTAAACCAGGCCACAAAGAGGAGGTCACTTCACCGTGCATTTGCAAAAGAAGACGGCTTTTCACAATCTTAACTTCTTTTGCCATGTTTTTATTAAAAGCTTACTGACATTGGCAAAATAATAGAAAATATTATTCATATAAAAATATTGAACTTATTTACAAAAGTGTTCCCCAAACTTCCTGTAACATCACAAGTCTACTTTCTGATATCTTATCACAGCATGGTAACACTCACTTTCAAATAGGATCATTCAAATCTAATGTGCAAAAATTTATATAGCCATTTACATAAGATTTTCAACTTTATGGAGAAACAAGAATGTGTCTAACAGAAAACAAGAAAACAAACACAAGTCTGAAAATAATGTTCCTATTTAAGTCTCAGATACAGATTTTATTTTGTGTTTGATTTAAACACATTTACTTTGAAGTCTCCATTAGGTGAATTTCAGTTTTCTAAGATGTCCCATTAGCTAAACAAGTGTGTTATCCCCAAAAGTCAATAAACTTTTCTGAATATTGTCTTGCTTACCACAGCTTCTCAAATAGCAGTGCAGCGAAATAATTTAAACATGTTATTAAAACAAGTACAATTCCATATTGGAGTGTTCTATTAGTGTTATAAGTCAATAAAACTTTAAGTGTGTGATTAATCACATAATAACTAGAATTATTTGCACACTTCATGTTCCTGTAGTATACAATCGAGTGACACCAATCTGTTCCTATGTTGACCTAGACATATTTACATAAAATACCTCCTTCAGCTGTAGTCCTTGGTGTTTCTATTCTGAATCATGAAAAGACAACTTCGGGTTTTCAGGTTTTTGAAAGGTTTTTAATTTTATAGCTTTCTCCATCTTTCTTGTCTGATAAAGAATTTCACGTGGGGACTTTCCAAAATGTGCAACAAATGTGCAATTTTGCCCCATTGCATCAATTTAGCTACAGTTTTTATCAGAAATGTATCCACAAAAAATTAGTTTTCAGTAGACTATAAAATGTGCTAACTGCACTGAAAATGCCCCGTGTTGATTCATTTCATCTGTTATTTGTTTGCATTTTGTAGCAGATATAAGCAACATTGAAAACAGATGTCTGTTTTATTTCAGACCAGAAAGGGCTACAACAGGTTTGCAAATACAATTCACCCACAGATGCAGGACACTCATCTGTTTACTCTAGCTACTGCTAAGGTCATTCCCATCAATGACAAGACAATTAAAAAATTCTCTGTAAAAGAGCTGAAAGCTTAAAAGCTACAAAACAGACAAGACACCCTAGGAAGATTGCAGGAGGTACCAACACCTTCTCAGTACTGTTCACAGAAATAGCAAGGCTGTGTTCACTCAGGATGTGCAGCTGGAAGTCTGTGCACACAGAAGACTAAACTAGTACAAATCCTTTAGTATATAAATACTATGTATATGTATGTAATTATATATATATATCTGAGTGTATATATCAGTCAGAGAGGTGAAGGGCAACAGCAGTGACAGGAGTGACTGCAGCAACAACAGAGGTGGTTACTGTAATTTCTGGGGGCTGCACACTAGAATGAGTTGAGCAGGGGGTTGCCAGAGTCAGGAAAACTTGAGCAAGAGCTGAGAGATGGTTCCAGGAGCTGTCAGCTCTTGCAAGCTGCATGCAATTTATTTCTATTTAGATTTACTTCTTCTTGAAAGAAATGCAAACACATTTCTATGTGTTGAAATTAAATGAATGGGTTTTGAGCTGAAATCACAGAATCAGAGAACTACAGAATGGTTGGGATTGAAAGGGACCTTAAAGATGATCCAATTCTAATTTCTGCCTATGGGCAAGAACATGATCCACCCGCTCAGATTGCTCAGAGTCCCACCCAATCTGGCATTGAACAGCTCCAGGGATAGGGCATCCACAACTTGTCTGGACAACCTGTGCCAGGGCCTCACCACCCTCACAGTAAAGGATTTCATCATAAGTTATTTCTTATTTACATTAGATTTCTTCTAATTTATACCTACCTGCTTTCAGTTTAAGGTCTTTCCCCTTTGTTCTATTACTACATGCCCTTGTCAAAAGTCGGTCTCCAGCATCCCTCTTTATGTACTGGAAGGCTGCTCTATGGTCACCTTAGAGTCTTCTCTTTCCCAGGCCTTTTTCAACCCAAACTGTCTCAGTCTACCTTCACAAGAGAATTACTCCAGTCCTCTGGTCATCTTTGTGAGCCTCCTCTAGACTCACTTCAACAGGTCCACAACCTTATGTTGGGGGATTTAGAGCTGGACACAGTAATCCAGTGAATTATCCCAAGGCAGAAAGAGAGGAGCAACTGACCTTGCAGCAAAGTCTAACAGGGTAACTATGAAAATAATGTATGATCTTTTCACCTGAATTTCAAACATCTGGCTTTTTTTCCCTCATCATTGATGTCTCTATGCATCTACAGTTTTCTTTATACAAAAGGTATTTTGCCTTTACCATGCCTTAACTTTATGTATATCTGTGCATGTACGTGCATACATGTACATACAAAAGACACAACTTGTATATATAGACACATCTTGATCATGTGTGCTGTCTTATTACTTAAGAGAAAATTCCTCTGCTGTGCCAATTGGCATGCACTTCTTATTGTCTGCCATTTTCCAGATTCAAATATATTTAAAGATGAATGGTACGAATTAAGGTAATGGAAGCAAACTAACTTACTGCATTTTCTGAAAAGGAAGGTGAAGTTACAAGAAAGATGCTGATCAAATGCCATATATTGACACATACAATATGTTACATATGTATATGTTATATTCACATATGTTAAATCTTATAGAAGAAAATGGTTCTTGGCTATTTGACAGACAATAACTCTGATTTCAAAATTTATTTTTACAGAGTGCACTACACTGCACTGTAGTGCAGTCCTACACTGTAGGACTGCAGTAAATCTCAAAGCATTTCAATCCTTGCTTTTAATTAAAAAACTCAGGCCTAATGAAATGAGTAAATGAATCACTGGCTAAAATACTTCTGTTGGAGTCAGTAGCAAAACTTCCATCTATTTTCAGACATTTAATAAATTATTTTATACAGCTACACAAAATAAACTTAAATGACTTATATATCTCTTAGGTAGTGTTATGGTTTACAGGAAAGTATATCTAGAAATTCCTATTCACAGCTTGAAGCAAGATTATCTTTAGGTAGAAGATGTGCCCAGTTTTTATATCCAAATAAATGAAATTTCTACTAAAACAGATAAGGAATTAGAATGGTGCCCTCAGAAAAAAGTTAATTTTTCTCTTTCTCTCAGACCAAGAAATACATTCCACTATCTATTTTGGACAGAAAATAAGACTTCAATTCTGATTTTTGAAAATTTAGATTGTATTAGGAAAAGGGGTGTGTGTGTAATGATACCTGTATGCATAAACAGATAGATTGCACCTATACACAAATTTTCACACCAAAAGAACTAATACTCACTAAGGATTTTCAATATGCCTTCCCTTGACTTCTTTTCTGTTTCCTTCTTTCCCAGACTGCTTTTGCACACAAGCTGGTGCACTGTATATCTCTCTGAAATTGAGTGATGTCTTCAAAAACTCTTCTCCTACCTACTTTTGTTACAAGAAGCTCCAAGTGTAGTGTTTGCTGTAGTCAAAGGCTTAGAGGGGCTTTGAGGGCAGGTAAGGATCACAGCCTGAGGTTCAGGTGAGTGTTGGGAAAGGATTCATAAAGTCATAGGATGGTTTGGGTTGGATAGCAGCTTAAAGATCATGTAGCTCCAACTCCCCTGCCATGGACAGGGACACCTCCCACTAGATCAGGTGTCTCAAAGCCCTGTCCAGACTGGTCTTGAACATTTCCAGGGGTAAGAAGTCTCCAGCCTCTCTGGGCAATCTGTTCCAGTGCCTCAGCACCCTCACAGTCCTCAGTTAGAACTGCTTCCTAATATCTAAACCAAACATACTTCCGCTTAAGGCCCTTGTCATATCACTACATGCCAATGTGAGAAGTCCCTCCCCAACCTTCTTGCAAGTCCTTCTCATATACAGGAAGGCCACTCTAAGGTCTGTTGCCGTGCGAGACCGGCTCCGGGCGGGCGCCTGTGGGAGCATGGCGGGAGCAGGGGAGAGGTGGCGGCCGCTTTTCCCCTGCGGCTCTGCGAGGCTCAGTTCTAGCGGGGGAACAGATGAAATGGCAACACAGGGCTCGGGTCCAAACACGTGTTTATTGTGGGAGCGTGTTCCCGAGACCCTGGGGCACCGACCAGGGCTCGGTTATACCCCGTGCCGGGGGTGGTGGGGGAACCTGAGCCACGGCCAATGGGGATAGGGCAGGGGACAGGGGCAGGGAAACCCCGGAGACCCTAGGGAGGCAGGAGCGGCAATGGGGAAGGCGGGGGGGGGGGGGGGGGGACGGGGGTGGGGGGGGCAGGGACAAACCGCGTGGTGAGGGGGAGTGATAAGGGAACAAAGGACTGGGACAAGGGACCGCAGGGGGAGGGGGAGTGATAAGGGAACGCAGGGTCAGGGGGAGGGGGAAATGGTGCGGGGGGGGAAGAAGAAAAAATTACAAATCCCACAAAGGTCTCCCCAGAGCCTTCTCCTCCAGGTGAAACAATCTCAACTCTCCCAGCCTGTCTTCATAGAAGAGGTGCACCAGCGCTCTGATAAAGCTCAGAGGCCTCCTCTGGACTAGTTCCAGCAGGTCTATCTATCACTTATGCTGGGGACCCCAGAGCTGGATTACATGTTCCAGGTGGGGTCTCAGCAGGGCAGGGTAGAGGTGCAGAACCACCCCTCACCCTCCTCCCTGCACTACTTTGGATGCAGCTCAGGGCGCAATTGGCTTTCTTGGTTGCAAATGCACATTGCCAGGTCATATTAAGCTTTTCATCCCCAAACAGCCCTAAGTTCTGTTCAGGACTAGTCTTGATCCATTCTCTCCCCAGCCTGTGCTTGGGATTTCCCTGACCCTGCTGCAGGATCCTGCAGCAAATCCTTCTTGAACTTCATAAGCTTTGCACAGACCCAACTCTCAAGCCTGTCAAGGTCCCACTGGATGGCATCCCCTTCAGTGTGTCAACCACATCACACATCAAACTTGCTGAAGGTGCAGTCAGTCCCACTGTCTGTGTCACTGGCAAAGATATAAAGAAGTGACAGTTGTTGGCATGGACTTCCCTTAGCATTTCTACAAGTGCTCAAACGACTTTCTCCATGTGCCTTGGATTTTTCTCAACTCCCTTCCCACACCAACAGTCTTCAGCATGAATATGTGGATATTGGTGGGACTTCTCTATGCTACTAGTTTATCTTCATCTGATACACAAATGGGGAGAAATAACAATTTCTTCTTTTTGTCCCCAAAGCTTTGCCACAATCATTTCAGTGGTGTGTCTAAATAAATGGCCATAAGTCCCACTGACCCTTGGACTGGCAGGCACATTCCCCGTCTGTATTTCATCACCTACCTGGTGTCAGTGGAAGGTGAACAATCATATGGAAACCTTGTAGGAGGAGAGCGTCCCAGAGCCTGAGGGGTTCATTCTGCAGACTCCCACACCACAGGTATTTGAATGTCTTGCACATGTATAAAGGAAAATAGAGACACATCCCAGAGGCTGAGTCTAATATATAAACAACACTTTCCCATCTGCCCCAAATTATCTCATTCTCAGCTCTTCTGATACAAGCATTGAAATCTTTCAACCCTCACCTTTCTGGAGGATATGTGAATTTCAGCCAGAAGTTAATGAAATAGGTTTCAACTGTATCACTGAGCTTTGAGTCTCTTCATAGTGATCTGGTTCAATTTTACGAATCCCTAGTCCCTATTAATATATTATATCTGAATTCATTTCCCCCTTCCCTTGTCTCTTTAGATATTATTATGCCTTATTGCATAAATCCACTGCTCTAATCCCATCTTCTCGTTTATTAGGTAATGTGGTATGCTCAAAGGTGACTGGGTGATGAAATTGTATTATTTGTTTCATTCAATATCCTGAAATATCCTTAACATTTCAGCTGTTATGGAATATAAAAGAAGCATAACAGACCAAATGAAGTCAGCATGGACGCATTTTTATACTTACTATGATCACTCCAGTTTCCTACAGGCAACAAGGAGAACAGCAGTGGTGACCCCCCTCACTGCAGTACAGACAGTCAGTCATTAGAATGGCTGTGAATTGTTTCCTTAAACCATTTCCAAACAGTGCATGAGCCCACAGCTGACACGGAAAGCAAGGAAAGACCCAAATATCATGTCACACTTATTTGCTTCTCAAAATAACTGGTTTTTTGTTTGTTTGGTTTTTTGTTGTTTTTTTTTTTTTAATGCTCTTCCATTAAAGGAGGGAACCTTGAGACCTGTAATGTCACCAAAAAAAAAAAAAAAAAAAAAAAAAAGTAGCTAGTTTAAATCCCTTAAGTTGCTCAAAACCTTTGCTTGTCAGTCCCAGTATGACAGTCCACAAGCCCTTCGATGAACAAGACAGGTCATAATCCTCCAGACTCAAGAAACATCATCAGTGTTGAGATGCTGGAGAAGACTCCACTGCAAAGAGTCCTGCTGCAGACTGCAGTCTTACACTGACCTCAAAGCCTGTGTGTGCTGGGAGTCCAGCGTGGGCTGATGGCTCAAAGCAGAATGACAGAAAAGAACTTAGAAAAAATGCATCCTGAGAGACACAAAATGTGTCTCTCTGTGCAAAAGAGGCACAGAGTAGGAGGCGCTGCCAATTTTATGCTCCCAGGGCCAGATTTGAACCATAAGAGTATTTCCCTTAAGGGTAGGATGTCATAGCACCCTTTTGGTCTTTCACAGGTCTGTTGTTCTGGTTGCTTTGGATTCTGTTTGTTTAATCTTTTAAAATCAAATTTTATTGCAGTTTTCCAATGACCTGAGACAAAACAAAGGACCCTTTGCATTTATTCTCCTTCTTCTCTCTGGGGTCTTACCAAGATGCACTGAACAACAGCACACCTCGTGTCAGAGCTGGAAAAATAAGCATACCAGCAGAAACTTCCTATTCTGGAACTGGTTTTTGCACAGCCAATAACATCAATAACCATATTGTTGAGGTCTGCTAGGCATAATTACCTTGGCTAGTGTATCAGATCTTTGGGATTTGTGGCCTCTACTGAACTAAGGGGTTATTCTTTAGTTTTATATTTTTAGAAATTCAGTCTCAGTGTGAAATAGATCAGTATTTATCAACCATTTTTATCAGTTCAGGGTACAGAAAGTGAAAATCACTGACAAAATATTTTAAAGCTAGGCTGCAATCTCTCTACAAATGGCAGAATACAGCAGATATTTGATCAGCCATCAAGGACCATTACTGGTTTAATTTGTGTGAAATGAAAGAAGCTGTGAATACAATCTCTTAAAACAGCACTCAGCTAAATAGGTTATTTTTCCATTGGTAGCATTATTAGGATGTATCTTTACTCCAGGAGGAAATGGCAAAAAATTATCACAGTAATCTTCATTTTAATGCTGGAGAAACATGATGTGTGATGGATGATTCTTAATATCATAACTGTCTATACAAAAGGAGATGAAACTGTAACTGGAGAGCATTGTTCATTTTCATTTGTTCTGAGATACATCATTTTTGCATACTCTTTTCTCTTGCCTTCTTAATACCTTCATATTTGATGAGTGAAACACAGAGAAACTTCAAATATTTTGCTCATGCAAATAGCTATTCCTTCAAATGTCTTGAAAAATCAAAGAAAATATTGTGGGCAACTTCAATAAAACAACTTATTAAGTTAAAATGAATTGAGATGTAGTTTGTATTTCCTCTCCTGTATAGTATAAGCAGGTGTGCAATTGACTGAAGTACACCATACAAAGTATGCACAGGGAAAAGTATGTTGTGGGTGGAATGCACATTTTGCCATGCAATCACCTAGTATTGAAAAATTGCCACATTTTCTGAACACACAGGCTTCTTCCATCATTCAGCATTCAGCTGGAAAAGCTGCAGCTGTAGCTAAATTGCTCAGTAAAATCTCCATTCTCAGCACCGTGATGGGCATACCCTCCCTACACCATATTATACCATACTATATAGCATTCAGAATTACTCCTGCTTCTTCTGATTTGGCCATTGAGATGTATTTATACAACAGATGACAAAAGAGAAGCTGAATGCAAATATCAAAGTGCTATCCTACTTTATAATTTTTATTTATTAATCAGATAACATTTATCTGGTGGTTAAAGGATCAGTAAGATGGGCATGGCAAGGAGAGGCCATGTAAGGACAGGACATGTAAACAGTGAATGTGATGCCAAATATTGCTCTGTTCAATGTCCTCACTACCTGTGGCTGCCTACCATATTCCCAGGAAGCTCTCTGATCTCCCCAGCATTGGCTCCTAGCAGCAGAATTGTAGTGGGGCTTCACCAGGCTCCTCAGGAGGCAGTCAGAGACAGTGTGAAATGGAACATTTATTTGCTCCTTTTCAAAACTAGAACACCTATAGCAGCCCTTGGGGAATAAATTACTGACTTACTGGATTCCACTTTCCCTGGACTATGGCCTAAACCATCACAGACAACAGTCACTTAGTATCTCCCACTAAAGCAACTCAGGCTGCTAAGATGCTCTGCATTTCCCTCTATCTCTTACAGTTTGAATTGCTTCTCAGAAACAATTATTCAATGAAGCAAAATTCTCTTTGTTTCAAGTAAAACCAATGGGTAGAGAACAAAATTTTTTAGCAGATATTTATATTATGGAATATCTCTACCAGGTTCTTCTCCAGTTACACTTTGTCAGCCTAGGAAAATAACAGTTGCTCCAACTTTTGCACAGTGTTAATGTCTTGCAGACCTCTTCATCTTCTCATTTGTCTCCTCTAATATCTCTTAAATCCTTCTCATAAATTTACAGGAAATTATGCCTTAAATGAAATGGGTTTATCTAGCTGAGATCTACCAGATGATGCACAGAAAACAGTAGTTCCATCCAAGGTCTCACACTTTACCTTCTGTCAGTATATTGCAAAATGTGACTTGCCTTTTTCTCCCAGCAACATCAAGTGCTGACTCAGGTTGAGTTTGACATCAGCTGTAACTCATAATCCCTTTTCTGTGATATTGCTGCTTGCTGATAAGTCTCTTCATTTCTACACTTCCTGCTGATCAAAATATTTCACACTTTTTTCCCTTTGGTTTACATTTTTAATTTCAGACCATTGGTTCAGTATGTGAAGAAACTTTATCATTGAGTCTTCACTGTCATTCATCCCTACTCAGTATCATCCATGAATTCTAGGAGCATTCTTTAATCCAAGCCACTAATGAAAATGGTGAATGAAGCAAAGCTCTGCAGAGTTGTGTAAGGTTCCCTACAGTAAGCTGGGAAAAGGCTAATATTAATATATATTTTTTTTTAATTCATAAGTCTTTGTGTTATAAAACAAACAGCTTTGCCTAATGTGGTGGTATCTTCTGTACTACTTCTATTCTACTTACTAAAGAGCACATCAGGCCCAACACCATGTAAAAGTCTTAATAATATATAAAATACCTAAAATTATAAAAACTATATATAAAATTTCTGCTGTTCTTTAATTTTTTTGGCTACTTACCTCCTCAAAGGTTAGTCCAATGGGATATGTTCTTGACAAATCATTTTGGAAGTATTTAATCTCATTCGTTCTCCTCTAAGTATTAAAGAATTGACTCTGCAATCATGTTTTCACATCTTCCATGTCTTAAAGTTATCCTGATGAGTTTGTACTTCCCCAAGTCATACTGATGTACTTCTATCAATAGTAGGTACCACATTTGACCTTCTCTTGTCCTTAGAGATTTTATCTATGCTTCACAAATTCTTGAAGTTGATAACTAATGGTTCAGAAAATCCTTTGGCTTCACCTGAAGTTCTTTGGGTTGAATTTCAGAGACCTCTTTACTCTGAGAATTTTTAAATTATCCAGATTTTCTGGCCTTTCTTTGTCTGCCCTACATTTATCCCTGCATTAAAATTACTTGCAGTGGACAAACACCACTGGCCACATCACTTTTCCATCAGTAAAATGAATACAGAATTAACTCCCCAACATTCAATTTAATACCATGCAACATTCAATTTAATACCATGTTTCTCATCCCTTTATATTCATTTTTATTCCAGTACAGCATGCAGTTAACAGAACAATCTTTGGCACCTCCTGTGTTTTCTCCAGCTGTTTAAATATGTTGTAGTTTCAGCTTCTTTGAATTGCCTCCTGTGCTACAGATTTGTTTTAAGTAATTGTTTGTAGAATGCTTTTAGTTAGAATTTGCTGTAATTGTTATTAATGAGTTACAGTTTGTGAACTATATTCATCATTATTTAATTAATCATTTTCTATGGTATTTTGTTTGGCCTTCTAGTAAAACATCTGCCTATCTCTAATGTTTTGGGAACAACAAATCTTCAGGGAAAAAAAAAAAGGACCCTGGGACTTGCAAAGGTTGTTGTGGTTATTCCCTTAATCTGTTATTATGTGCAGAAAGCAACATGGCCCAGTGAGAAACTGTGCAGTGTATTTTTTCAGAACAATGGGGATTTGTGATTTTGTGAAGTTTGTTTGTCTTTTATTTGTTTGTTTGATTTTAAATGGAGACTTGGAGAGAAAGCAAGATCCAGCTGAAAGTTTCCTTGAATTTAGATATGTATCTCCTAGCTGCATCTCCTAGTACAGCAGAAGACTGGGAATAATTTCTGCACTGCACAGAGAGGTCCCAGGATATTTCAGCTGCATTTGTAGTTTACAATGGGAGAGAAATGCAGCAGTGAGCAACCTTGAAAACATCTCTCCTGGAGGCTGGTACAAGGGAAGGCAAGTAAAAAAGTGGGAATAATTTGACCAGAAAGGTTGTTTGATAAGTCTCCATCCTTGACAAAATCAAAATTGAACTGGAGGTAACTCTGAGCGGCCTACTGTAGCTGACTCTGCTTCTGCAGGTATTTGGACCCTGCAATCTTCAGATATCTTCCCTGTCTCTGTGTATCAGTGGCACTGTGAGATGGCACTTCAGGTTGGCCCTGGCCTTCTATTCATGTGACTGAAGAAGCAGCCCTTCATTTCAGAAATGGAGGCACCAGAAGAGTTTCCAGAGTCATATCCTTTTTTTCTCTCACACATACTTTCCCCAGACTTTTTGTAGTTCCAGTTGAATTCCACCATTCTGGTCTTCTGGCTCAGAGCTGATTCTTTAATTTAGTAATTATTATTCTATGTTTTACTTCAGAGTGAAGTAATTAGTGATATATCAATATGTTCTCATAACATGTAGTTAAAGGAGTAGGCTTTTTCTTGGTTGCAATAAATACACTTCAATTACTACACAACTCAGTATATTTTAATTTGTTCTGTTGCCCTGTTGTGAAATTCTCCTTTTAGTGGTTGTTTCAACAAAATTGCAACTACTGGAAAATTGTTTTAATCTCCAAACTCTTCTCTTTCAACATTAAAACATCTTTCCTTAATTTTCTGTTGCATAACACATTCCACAAAATCCAACTAACTTTTCTTTCCTTTGTTTTTTTTTTTTTTTTTTACTAGGTCCACATCAAGCCATGTGAAGAAAATAATGAACCAATTAATCAATTGGTTGGGTCAATAGCTCTGTTTTGACATTCTACGGTAACTAATTTCCCTATCCTAAATGCTTTTAAAAACATATCTAGAAAATCAATAACACAGTAACTGCATTTTAGACAGAAGACTGTACACAACTACATACAAGGAAATAGACAGCGATAACTGAGGCATGTGCCACATCAGTAGGATTTTCTGCTGTTTTCCTTTGTGCTTCTATGAATTCTTATTTACACTCTTTCCCCAATAGCCTCTTGCATTTGCATACAGGAAATCAATAGCTCACACAAAGAGTTAGTAACAGATGACCGTAGGTAATACGAGCTTTTTTGGTATCCACCAAGTCACAAGTCATAGAGCTGGAGATGTACCCAGGCAAGATAACACTTGCTGACTCAGCCATATTTCACTTTATCTATTTTCAAACTTCCTGTTTTCTGTCATTCTTCACATTTTTCTACCCCCTGAGCAGTAATCTTACCTGCTTCACTTGATCTGTGTTATGGTGAGGCCTGACACACTGCTTTAGCTACCTGTTCTTCTGAATGTTTCCCTTCTAGTATATTTTATCTTCAATTTTTTAATTGTTATGCTCTTTTTAAAAAAAAAATATTTAATATGTGGCTAGTCATTGAATGGCAACAGTAAAAAGTTTAAGATTTTCAGAAATCCTTCAATGAGCAATTTTCACATTTGGAACACAAAATATTTAGGGAGCTATTACAGTAAATGCTCCTTCATTCTCTAATCCACTCAGGTTTTATAATTGCAATTTTATATCAAAATGCTGGGGATATCCTAGGATAGAAACAGCCCAAACAGATATACCCAGAAGTGATTTTTGGAGCCATTAATGGTCTCTGACAAATTAAAATCCCTCCTGTGAAATCCTGGCCTCTTCAAGGTTTATGAGAATTTTGCCTTTGATTTGAATTACTCCAGTGTTTACTCCTTATATCATCCCAGGCACAACATCTGGTGAGTTATTTCATAATAGGTAGTTTAACAAGCAGCCTGAGAACTTATCTCCCGACTGTAACTCCTAGCACACTTGACTCTTCATAGAGGTTTGTGCTACCATTTTTTTGGTGAGTGACAGAGGCATGACACACATTACCACAGATGGTATCATGCTGTATTTGCCTCCTTCCCTGTAGAGGATTTGCCACAAGAGGTAGTTCCCATGGCTGTGTGTGTTTACATGCATTTCCTTGTTTGTGACAGATACCTTCAATGAGTGAGCAATCCAAGGCAATTCCACATAATATGTATCATCTTTAATTTATATGTTCATTTAATGAACACATCAAGATGATTTAATGTGATGTATTGTAATAGCAGGCAAATTATCCTTTCAAAATCTTACATATTAGACAAAACACGTCAGAGGTGGAAATCGTCTATGTAACAGATTTGGACTTGATTGAAGTAATTTAGGAATATTATAAGTTGGATTAGTTATTGAGCTGTTTGATCCTTGACTATGTATTCATAAAGTGATTTAATTCAATAACTGGATTGCCAGGGAATGTGACCAGAAAGAGTGAGGATTGAAACACTCCCTAGCAGACATTTTAGACACGGCAAAAGGGCTCTTCAATTTGACGCTTTTATTACAACTCCCTGCTGTGCTCAACAAGTTTAGCTACAAGTCCAAGTATATAAAGACAAAATATCAGTTAGGCTTAAATTAAGTCCCATAAAGAGAACAAGGAAGCTAACAATACAGTAAGGTGACCCCAGACTTGAAAAGAACACTTGAAAATTTAGTACCTAATCAAGCACTCATCAAAGCAACATCTTTTGAAATTTTAAAAATCCCTTTTTAGAATTTTTCCCCCTGCTTAAAATTGAATATCTATTTTAAGATGACTTCTTGGATAGCTATAATACCCATGACTTCCTGAAGGGAGGAACAAATTACCATGCCACATCACACTTGAGGGTCAAACATGGTTGGGTTTTAAGGACTAGGTCATGTGGCTCTTAAGAGATCATTTAAGTCAAAGTTAAGGAATTAAGGATTCTAATTATCTGCTCTAAGGAGAACAAGGCAGAAGCCTGAGATAAAGAACAAAGTCCAGAGGTGTTATCACAAATACTGCTTTTCCAGGAAAGGCAACCGTCATGAGAAATGATGGATCAAAGGATGAAATTGTGAGTATTGTGCTTGTTAGATAAGCTATTTTGCTGAATTTGAGCTAAGCAATTTGAGAATTTGATATAATGGAAATGGAATGCTGGAAACAAAAATAAAAATATGCCACCAGTTTTTTTCAAACCATGGCAGATGAACCTTCAAAAAGACTCATACCTATTCCCACAGATGTACTAAATCACCAGCCAGTGAAAATATCTTTCAATCCACAAAAGTTCTTAGATGTAGTTTTCAGGGACAATTTTCAAATCATGTTTTACTAGACCTGGAAATATTTTGCATTTCCGTTTAGTCAGTTGCAACCCTAAGTATAGGTGAGTAAACTTGTATAAACCTGTGATTTTTGCTGAACATTAAAGTATCTCTGATGTATCTTTCACAATGTGAAGAGTGTTCACAATGTGGAAAAGAATCCTAAGGACACCATATAGTAATATGTAGGGGTCTTTACCTGTAGTGTTGGAGGAAATCTCATTAACTGCAGCTGTCAGGCCAGGTGACCTCTGCTGATATTTGAGTGGTCTCTGAATCTGATGGAATGCTGAATGGTGAAACCACACAGAGACTATTTCTCACAATGCCTTTTTCTCCTAGACAGCACAATCCTTTTATGTGTGTTACCCATGCCATTTACCAGTTCTTTTGTAAAGAACAGAATTGTCTTGAGCTAGAAACATGGATGTGAGTTTGCAATGGAAGATGCTATATTCACTTTGATCAAATTTCTTCCTACTGTGTCTGTCATGCCTACAATGATTACTATCAGCCTTCTGTGTCATATGCTGCCTCTTCAAGGCCCTTTACTATTTTAAAGAGGCCTGACCCATGTGGTATGAAGACTGCATCCCCAACATTTAATTATGGAATTTGCTTTTGTAGAATAAGATGGACCTGGATCCCAGATAAAGAAGGATGTGCTTGAGAGAGAGATGGCTTAATGGCTTAGAAGATAGGATATGAATTCAGAGATAGACACCAGAACAAACAGTTCAAGGGTCATCTTCTGCTCATAGTCTTGCCCATCTCCTATAATTAGGTAATGAAACTACTTTATTTTTTTCACTCCTAAGGCAAAATTATAGAGGGAGAGCCTTTATGCAAGCCACATACCCTATTAAAATTCTTCGGTAATGGAATAATTAAGGAAATTTCACCTTTAATTTCAGGGATGTCAACATAATAACAGTATTTCTAACTGACAATTTTTGTTCATAATTCATAAATGCCTTGAGTGACTTAAATGTTTCTCTTTGTAATATTCATATCATCCTTTCCCCTCAGCGTAAGAATGTTCCTCTCAAATCAAGCTTGTCTTCAAAAGAGTTCATTACCATGAGAAGTGTACTAAAACTTACCAGCAGTGGGAGCAATATAAATACATTGTGATATATTTCAGCTTGAAACCATCTGTGGTGGAAGATGTTTTATGGTAAATTGCTTTTTCTCTAGGGTTTCTCTGTGCATTTCAAGTCCATATCTTTCCTCAAGGCAAGTATACAAAATATATCCTACAGAAAAGTAATTATTTCCAAAAAATGACAGTCTATCCAGAGTAGAGCTAGTATACTGGACCCTCAAAATCTCCACTTAATACCATTGACACCAAATCCTTTAAAAGAAAAGAGACTTGTGTTTCTTCTAAAAGACACTTCTTTGGTTGTCTTCCTCTCATAAAGCTATAAACATGAAAAGAGATTCTTTATTTTGCAGTCTTCAAGGCCTTGAAAAGAAAATTGTAATTCAAGATGATTTTGGAGCAAACAGGTGATTCCAATAAACTTGGAATGTATCTGATTAATAAAGGCATCTGATTAATAAAGGCAGCCAGGATAACTTCCTGTGAAGCCAGACATTCCTCGAAACTCTACCCCATGCAAACACAATGCATTAATGCAGCATCTCTTTAATTAATGAGTCACAATTCACATTAAATCTGAGATATGCCATTAAAGCACCTTGGTAAGAATTTTCTTCTTTTTTTTGTTGTCTGAAAGGCATTCATCCATGGAGATGTGGGAAGAATGAAGATGCTGCAGATAAAGTCCATAATGGCTCAGAGTTTGGAAAAATTATGAATAACAGGAAAGATACTACTGAAAGATACAGCAAATGGTGCTAGGAAACAAGTACACCACCTAAAGACAAATGAAGAATTTCTATCCAACAATTAAAAACATAAGTTTGTATTAATGGCTAAAACCTGTGTATTGGGAAACTTAGAATATGTTTTAGATAACCTCATAACAGTCTCTTTTTATCAAGATTTGGTATCTGTTTAAAAGGGTTTATTCCACCTTTACCCATTAGGCATAACTGGGTATACTGAAGAAATGACTGAATGGAATTTTAGGATAATTAGAAAAGGTCTGTTCAGGGAATAACTAGTCCCTTCTAACTCCCAAAATTGATGATATTACATAAATTAAATAATCTGCATAAAAAGCTTGATTGTTTCAAAACAGTATATTTACTTAAGAAAGTCACAGGAGTCACACAGTAATTACATCTGCTTGGAGTGTCTAGATGTGAGGCAAACAAAATTACTGCAAGTAGATTGAAACATTCACCTACAAAAGCAAACAAAACCACAAAACTCAGGCCCAAAACATAGTGAGAGAGAGGTAATGAAGACAGTTTTACCAAAAAAGCTCAGTAAACATACTTTAAAAAATACATGTTGTTATATGTAGTAGATATAATTTGTGCCATTTCTAATATGATATATTTGATACTGAATATTTGTTAGAGCATACACATTTGTATTAGGATTCCCCCCACCCTCGCAGGTGAGAACAGGTGTATATTAGAAACTGATTTACAAATAAGAAGGTACGGCTTGCCAGGAGATTGGCCACATCTGGTAAACCCCAGGTGCTGATCATTCGCCTGAACGACCCGAGATGGATATCATGGAAATCCTTGGGCAGATACATGTGAATTCAGCATTCCCGAATTCCCGAATTCCCGTAAATTTCATCAAGAGATTCAACAAACTCCAAACACTGAATTGTTCTCCCTCATCACCAAAAAAGAAAATCTTATTAACATACGGACTCTCAATAGAAGAAAAGACTGATTGCTGAAATCTTGGCCTCAGGCGGAATTTTCCCTATAAAAACCGCTTGTGCCAGGATGGAGGTGTGTGGGCATGGAGGAAAACCTCTGCTGAGGCTGACCTCTTTGTTGCACACCCAGGGCCGACCCCGGGCTCATCTCTGTTCTTTCCTTGTGGCTGGCTAGATAGAATTTGATTGCAAAATAAATATTTTATTTTTTCATATTAATTTGGCTGGACAAATATTCATTTATAACAATGTTGACTACAGAGATAATTTTATTCTGCAGAAGTAAAACAACCAAAGATTAGGCCTTATTCTGCAAGCTTGAATCACTCAATTTGATTTTAAATGCCATTTAATTTTTCAGTAAGTATTAAACATGTTCAAGTTTAACATGAAGAAATCATAGTATTTCAACAATTTTCAAGATTCTGCCCTCCCCCAGTTATCTTCAATTGAAAGAATGTAACCAAATACCATAGAAAAAGCCAGCGCTTCCCTGCAGGCAAATCAAATTGTGTTTTGAGGCAACAGAAAATGAACAAGTTGCCATTTATTTACTGCAGAGACTATTTGAAATTGATTGGCTAACTGTGTTATCGCTCTTTTTTCAATCAAAAGTAACTCCTTGAATCATCTGCTTTGCCTTAGTGGCAAAGCAGAAGCTTTTGAATTAGCTGAGTAGAGCTGAAAAGGTGTTATCCATTGCTTGCCAAGACATTTTAGACCTTTGATCACCAAGAGGCAATACATTCAAGATGAGGGTCACCTACATGTCCCAAGTGCACTTTCCCAAGACATTCCCTTTGTCTCCTGCAGGGCTAAAGAGTCCATTCCTTCAGGCAGTCCAGGCAACATCATTGCTTTATACAAAGCATGGCATGCCTCCTTCACAAATCAGCACATTGCAACACACATACTCCATGGACTTGTTTCTGCGGGTTCCCAAAAAGTGACTGAGACAATCATAAGGAAGACAAAGAATTACACAGAATTACAAAATACTTTTATCAATTTTTTTTTATAAGCGAGTGATCTATCCTTTGAAAAAAACTAGAAACAAATTACTAAAAAATGTAACAAAAAAAAAAAAAAAACCAAAAACCAACAGAGCAGCCAACCTATCTGCCTGTAAAGACGTTTGAGACGTTTGGGGGGAGAAAAGGAGTTTGTTTTTATCTTCTTCCATTTTACTAACAACAAGAAAGTTCTTGTTTATCGGATGAAGATTCTTAAAGATTCTTAATTTTATCCTTTCACCACTATATTGCAGCAAGGCTGTAGAAAAAAGCAGCTATTGTTGCTTTTAGTTAGTCAAAAGTCAGGGAAATCATTGCAGCTAGGAGCATGGTAAAGGAGTGGCATTAATTTGCATTGGAATACAGTTTTATTGTTCCTGTCAACCACCAGAGTGAATTAAGGCCTTTGATCTACATTCCTCTTCTAATTGTGCTCGCTGAAAATCAGAGAGACCATGGCTTGAAAAATATGCTCTTGACAATTCAGCCAAAGACATAGTGGGCTATACTCTACTGGACTTCACTGAATGTGGAGATCGCTTCTGGCAGTAACAACTCCTGATTTGGGCTCCTAATTTGTTGCCAAACACCAGCTATAAGTAATCTTGACCTTACATCCTGAATCATGAATATTATGTACCTAATTTTGTTTAGGGACTCCTATGTCTCTCCTGAGATGGACTCAATTAACTTGTGTCTCTGTTTCTAAAGTCATCAAATGTTGTTCTGTGTATCTGATAGTTTAGAAAATAACAGAGAAAAGAGAATTACAGGTGGATATGCTAAAGTATTACAGGTAGAGAGCTAAATTAATGTCTAGTTTTTAATTAATTATTGCATTTCTTATTTTGCAAAGTCTGTTTCTGTTTAAACCACATGGTTGCTTCTTTTCTTACACCAAGCTCACTTAAATTAGAAATACTTTGTTGCCATAGCAATGTTTTTCCCTTTGTAGTTCTGTTATTTCAGGTTCATTGCAAACTACCCTGCATAGCAGGAATTCAGACATGGAAAAATGTTTCAAATCATCTCCTCCATCCTTTGGACACCATACAGCTGTTGTTTAAACTATGTATCAGAGTTCATAGTTCATTCAAGATATTATCTAGTGTCATCAGAAGCAATTAGAATTGCAATGAATTTAATAAAGTGTTAAATAATACAGTTGAATATTTTTGTCACTACCCAACCTGATTTTCAGCTTTCCAGTTTTCCTTTCAGCACAGATAAACAGTCTGCCCCAAAGAGCTCCTACCCCTCTTCAGTGTATTTACAGAAAACCAGTATGCTAAAAATGAAATGTATAACTCTCCATCAGCTCAAAGGATTTCTGTGACTGCTCTCAGATATTGTTCTTTGTTGTCATCTCTGGTCTGCTCACTTGACTCATGCCGCTGGAAGGCTGAGTGAAGATCTGGGCAAAACTTTTACATCTGGTTTAGATAAGTTTTTTTTCCATGTTCAGAGGCAGGCAACTAGCATATAAATAACAGGGCTAGAACAGGCTCAAACCTCCTTTACAGAGAACAAAAAGGTGGAAATCAAATGAACTAATATATTAACAATAACAGGTGAGAGCAGCAATGTCGGTAGTTATACTGCTTACAATCATTGTCCATTTTACAATGAATAGTAGGAGTTGTTTCTAATTAAATGCATTTTCTCCATTTTTGTATTCTTACCCAAAGACACTTTGGGTATTATGTAAATAATATAATGTTATTTACAGTGCAGTAAGAAGCTTGAAACATAACATCATTGTCATTGTTGCAGGAGATGAAATCCACTAAGAGCTTTCTCCTCAGGGGAACAGGAGAGTGCCTCACACCACAGACAGGCTGATTTCTTTTTCAGCCCTCAGAAGCTCAACTACTACCTTCTTGTTTCCACTTTCTGTTCAATAAGTACCTTTTGAAACACAGTGTCAAACACACCAGCAAGGCTATTTCTACCAGAACAGGATGTCTGCATCTGAATCATAAATCACAAACAAAAACACAGTCTGGGGGCCTTGCAACATTTACCTCAGTGACTATTTTTTTCCCTTGGCTTCAGAAAGTGAGAAATCTCTAATAATAACCTTACAAACAACTTAGGCTTTAGAATGTCAGGGAACTAGGCTGGCATAACACCGAGAAGACATTAGCTTTGTGAGTAGTTGCTACTCAGCTCATCAAGGGCACTTAAATCTCCCTATTCGTACTGTCACACCACATTTTGAGATACTTCATTTAAAATAACTGTTTATTGTAACTCTCAAATACATAATTCACATACATCAAAACACTGTTCTCCTGGTCACTTTTGTCTCCATATTTAACACAAAATCTGTAGGTAGGAAAGGAATAACAGATATTTGACACAGTGGGCTCAGGGCTGATGAGCATGAGGAGGAGGACACAGTTGCCAGGACTTAATTCTCCAAAGCAAGTCCAAAAGAAGCCGCTGGATAACTTGCGAGAATTCACCTGGTGCAGTCAAAATATTCTGCTTGTTTAGTGCTCCCATGTTAAAATATTGTCTCTTCTAAAAAAGAAAAATATTTGAATAAAATCTGTAAAATAAGTGCAGTGGCTGTGCTCTGGAAGAACATCATTATCATCACAGCCAAGCAACAGCCACCAGTTCTGTATCAACATCGAAATCAAAGGATGCCATGCTGGCACAAATATCAAGTCCCGCAACTCCAGCTGAAGCTTTGCAAGCAATGATTGTAAAACCCTCATTTTTCCTGTGAACTTGGCCTTGAAGGGGAGCCAAGAGACACACTTTAGTGTGTTTGTTTTGCAGGACCTTCATATCTCCCACTCATGGTTAACTGGTTACCTTGGAGGATTCATCTCAACCTACTATTTTCTCCCTGTCACCATCATGTCCATCATGAAAACACACTCCTAAAATTTAAGTCTAAAATTCCTTTTTTATTTGAAGAAGATACTGAAAGATGATGACTTCTGAGTGTGAATAAAGCAGCCAGTTTTGGAAACCCTTCAAATTCAAGCACATGCTTGAACTACACTACATTTCCTTGTATGCATGCTGCCTGACTTCAAGGTACAGGTCCTGGCAGAAGCACATTTCCCAAGGGAAACAAAGACATTAAAAACCAAATGTTATGTGCAGTAGATATAATTTGCGCCATTTCTAATATGATATATGTGATATTGAATATTTGTTGGAATATACACGTTTGTATTAGGACTCCCTTCCACCCTCGCAGGCGAAACCTGGTGTATGTTGAAACCTGATTTACAAGTAAAAGGATGTGGCTTGGCCAGGTGGTGGACCATGTCTGGAGAGATACAGGACCCCAGGCTGATCGTCGTGTGAACCACCCGAAATGGATACCATGGAAATACTCAGGCAGATACATGTGAATGCAGTGTTCCCTTAAATTTCATCAAGGGATTCACCAACTCCTGACTGAATTGTTCTTCTTCATCACCAAAAAAAGAAAATCTTATTAACCTATGGACTCTGAATAGAAGAAAAGACTGACTGCCGATATCTTGGCCTTAGGCGGAATTTTCCCTATAAAAACCGCTTGTGCCAGGATGGAGGTGTGTGGGCACAGAGGAAAACCTCTGCTGAGGCTGACCACTTTGTTGCACACCCAGGGCCAACCCCGGGCTTGGCTCTGTTCTTTTCTTGTGGCTGGCTAGATAGAATTTAATTGCAAAATAAATATTTTATTTTTTCATATTACTTTGGCTGGGCAAATTTTCATTTATAACACAAATATTCCCACTGACCACCTATCAATATTTAAGTCTTGCTTGAAGAGTGATTTTCAAAAAAAGATTAATTGTGCAGATTATTACCATCCTCTTAGTGAAAACATTGAATCATAAAAATCAATGGTGTATTTGTACTATACTCCCACTCGTGTTGAGATAAATTTCTTTTGCAACACAAACTCCTTTTCCCTCAGTTTGGCTCATGGTGAAAGATGTTGACTGGTCAAGTTTGACCTTCAGAAGTGTATATGCAATACTTACAGAAATCATACACAAGCATGTAAGAATATAATTTGACTTAAAGGTCAAAATTTGTGATTGTTTAAAGCTCTTCTGAACTGTGGCAGGAGGAGAGACAAAACTGGGGTTTTTTGGTTTTGTTTTTGGTTTTGGTTTTGGTTTTGATTTTGTTTTTGTTTTCAAAACAAGGAATAAAGAAGAATGACTTTGCAGGTAGTTGAACAATGCAAAAACATCTGATGATGTTCAAGTATGGTGTATATATAGGAAGGGAGCTATAAACTTGCACTTACTTGTACCTAGGAAACAAAAGTGGAAAAGTTGATTAAAAATTACATGGTGAACCAGACTCCTAAAAATATTTTGGCAAAAGAAAAATTACATTTTTTCTAATCAAATGCCACTAAGACACCTGTGGCAAACTTGTACTGGCTGGTATGGGTATCCTTAACAAATCCTGCTGAGCCACATGCTTGCAAGGCAATTCAAGGTGCTTTCACAGCACCTTGGGGCATGCAGCAACACCTGGAAGCATATCATTCCACTCTGCATGGAAAAAGGCTTTCTCCTGTGTTGCTCCCAGAACCATCCAAATGACAGCACTTAAATATACCTTGGAGGGGACTCAAAATCTGTGCTGATCTGAGCTACCTGGGTTAATCCTTGCTTGATGGCTAATTGTCACTCCCTGGCAATGAGATATATGCTCCAAATACTTTTTGGGCCTCAGCTAAAGCAGAAATGCCTATTACTTATTTTCTCACTGTGTTTCTCCAATTCTGTGACATATTGATTGCTATAATTTGGCTGTCCTGCAGTGCTGTCTATGGATACTGTCCAACTAGATATTGTACTACTGCACAACAAATTGATTTCCATCCTTCCACACACATCTATTCAGGGCCTGATTTAAGTCATGACACAATAGATAGGAGGTGGATGTAATGAGCAGATGAGAAGAGCAGAAGGTCCTGGCAAGCCAGCACAGATAAGCACAATAAAGCACAGTGGTTAATCCATACCAACAATTTGCTTAGTCCCTGTCTTTTATAGGGCTCACAATGGAGAAGAGTCTTAAGGAGGGGTCTGGTAGAGGGTAGCGTGGAGTAGGGTGTTCTTTGCAAGGAGCATGCTCCATGCATGAAGTGCCTGGGGTAAAGCCTAGGGTGGTGTCTGCTGATGGTTATGTTAGCGCTCTGCTACTTGGTTGCTTAGTGTGAATGGCAGTCAAGTATGTCTTTACATATTTTTTTTTCAACGTCTAGAAAATTTCACATGTATGAGTCTTTATTAAAGAGTGTTTATCTTTGGTTTCCCCTGCAGAGAACACCTAGGTAAATAAATGCACATAGACACACACAAATGTGCAGAAGTACATCCCCTTCGAACAATAGCAAAGACAAGAGGATATGGAGAGTTAAAGCACGGAAGTTTTGTTCCCTTGAAAACACATACTTAAGTAGCCACAAGCAACTGTTTAAAAAAAAAGCATCTCCAAGCAATCAAATTATCTTCAAGCATGTTGTACTTTTATTCAAATAGATAAACTTTTCAAGGTTCTTCAGCCTCACTAGAAACTTGCCCTTGTGTTCTACTACACAGGACACACTCATTTCACTTTTAGTAGATAACTGAGATTTTAAGTGCCTGTTTGTCGATTGTGCAAAAAAAAAATTGCCTGAGGTCTAATGATTTAATATTAATCAGTAGTTTCAAGATGAATGCTGGAAACTGAAGAAATCCCTCTTTGGTATTTATGTGGTTTAAAGACTAAGTGAACTGCATATTTCTGTTTAGTAAATCTGTGGTCAACTTGATCACTTTAATATGGCAGCTAAGGTGGTTGGAGAGGAAGTGGTGTATTGAAAAACCATCAGCCTAAATATGTATCAAACCACAGAATGTCCCCACAGACCACTTTTTCTGGCCATGGAGGTATTTTTGGGGGGTTTTGTTTCTTTTTTTTTTTTTTTTTTTCATAACAAGTCTAGCTTAAATTATAACTAATAGGTGATAATAACAGCCAGCTGGTTCCTATAGAAAAGAAAGTGACTGACAGAGCAACTACCATCCTGTTTTCTCTCACTGCCCTTGTCAGAGCTTCAAAGTGCCTCTTTTATGTGGTATATTAACAGCACTGTTATGACTACAAAGCCCCATATCCTCACAAGGAACTCTGCTGAGCAGAAATTTGAATGTGATTTTTCAATTAAGTCATCAGCCAGTTTTCATCAGAGCCATAGAGAGTGCTCCCTTGTCAGAAATTCATTATGCAATCTGTAGGGCATGCTTTTCTGCTTCTGATATGCACTTCCCAAAGTCTTAGCTTGTCACAGCTGAGAGTGTTTTCAGACCTCCCTGTACAGCACCCCTGCATGTGGCATTGTGAGAAACCTCTGTGCAATTCAGAAAATCTGGTCCAAGTTTGCAGAACAGTTCCTCTGGAAGTTGGAGAAAACAGTATTGATCGATGTTGCTTTTACAGACATTGCATTTGGGATTGCTTTCTTGATAAAATGCTATCAACTTCAATGTTCAGGATTTTGGGCACAGTTTCTACTAGTTTTCCTGGAAATTCCATGCTGAAAACTGTCAGTCACTTGGCAAGACCCCAACAGTGTGAAAGTCCTTTTTTTTTCCTAGCCCGGCCGCTGAAGAAAAGGTCTGGAATGAGTGAAGCCGAGTTTTCAAGGTTGTTTGTTTTTTCTTATCTATAATATTTTCTCTCTGACCTGCCAAGGTCCAGTCAGCACAGAAGCCATGGCAGTCTCTCCTCTGCTCCGGGTGTCTCCCACATTACATACCCAAAATTACGTGGACCATGTTTACAGCTCCCGTACCAATACCTAAAATCTATGTTGGACAGTGTGTCCCGATCCTAAACAAACAGAAAAGTTGGTTTAGAATCGGGACAATATATAAATTATATATTTTATTATTATGTGTGATATGTGTCACTATCACACCGAGACACAGAGGACAAGAAGAAGGATGAAGAAGGTAGGGCATGCCCAGATTCCTCCATCTTATACTCCTGAATTTCATTCTAAAAAACCCCAAAATTTTACATTTCCACTCTGTGTCAATCTCTCTATTACACTACCCAAACCCTTTTGGCTTGTAATTCCTCATATAAGGTCAGCAGCCTCTCCCATGGGCTAAAATCAAAGCCACAGGTGTTTTTGATTTGCTGCCAAGGTCCCTGGGCTCTTTGCCAGGGTCTTGAGTCATCTGGGGCAGCCAGAGGGATGCTCTGGACTCTGACAGAAAATCCATGCATTGCAGAAAATACAGAAATGCAGAAAATGCAGAAAATATTCCTAATGATTTTGGTCAGGCTGTTCCTGCATGACTGACATCAACAGAATATTTACTACTAGCTGGGATGAGGTTCTAAAGTAGAAACTTCCATTTTCTAAGTAAGTCTAAACTCATGTGAATTCATACCATGTTATTATAGATGTTGTTAATTTGGGTTTTCCCTCAAGCTTTCTTTCTTTCTGATTTCTCCAAGAAGCTTTCTGACTTCTCCAAGAAAATCATCATTACACTTGCGATCACTGTAGCCTTTCAAGGTGCAGGATTCTATGAAGGTAAGAGACCTAGGAGAAGTACAAAAGACTTATGCAATCCCTAAAGCTGTCTCTGCTGCCACTGAGAGTTGGTGCAAGAGACAAGTAAGCAGTTGCAGAGTACGCAAAATTTCCTTATGGATGCACATGGAGTGGGAGCGTGGCTTCATTTCTGAATTCACTCTGTGAATGTAACTCACAAGCGAGACTGAAGATCAGAAAGGGCTTCAGTGTGGAGGATTAGGATTTCCCCTGAGACTTCCACTGAGAGGATTGCCAAGAGCCTTCCTTACGTAACAATAATAACTTACTTATACTTACCTCCCCAGAGTGTTGTGAGGCTTAATTAGTTAATGTTTGTAAAGTGCTTTGCAGATGCAAAGAGTAATGTACGTACTAAATATTATTAACTGGCAGAAGACCTACACGTGTGAAGTCCCTACAGCCTATTAAGACTAAATTATTTAGCAGGCTCCCTAAAAGTATGGAACAAGGGACAAAGACCTCTCCCTCAAAAACACTAGAAACCCACTTCCACAGCCTCCTTGTGTTCCACACCCCAGAACCATGGAATAAATATTTCCTTTATTCCCTTGTCACTACACCCCAAGACAAGTCAGGAGGACAAGGTCCATGAGAGCCCTGGACCAAAGTGACCTGAACAGAGACTTGCCTCTGCCCCACTGAGTCAAATAAAAATTTTTCATTTGTGACATGGTTACAGTTTGAACTGTAGCCAAACACCTTTTGTGACCGTCATCTCCTGAGTGAGATGCATGGGATATCTGCTTCCAAGCGGGCCTGGAGCCTGATTTTCCTAGGAAGCCCAGAATTTGCTACCCCAGACAACTTGAATTGCCAAAATGGAGCAATAAACTGCAATATGAATTACACAATAATTGCTGTGCTTTAATACTAACACATAGGTGGAATACTAGGCACATGACTGACAAGCTGAAAATCTCCACTCAACAAAGAAAAACAAATAAAGCAACAAAAATGTCCCAGATATGGTTCTTCAGACACAATAAAGATAAGATATCATGTGATATATCACTGTTTAGCTGTTTAATTTCTGTCACAATGAGAATTCCTTGCACAATTCTTAGCTACAATTAAATTTTTTTTTAATCCTGCATTATCCTGTCTTTCTTTATTCCACATGCATACCAACTTTCCTGTTGAATTTTCAAGTTGACTATGTTTAGTAGTATCTCATAATAGCTATACACTAAAACAGAAGTATATTTCCTGATTTTCACTTGTGTCATAGTCACTCTAGTTGGCTTCAGACTCTCTCCTTCCTCTCATCCCTTGGGAAGACAATATACTATTTCAGTTTGTCTCAGCCAAGGGAGAAAAGGATATGTATACGTTGGCAGTCATTATCATGTCCGTCTCTAAGCATGGAAAACACCAACACAAACCTTGCCTGCTGTGGCAAGTCCTCCAACACTGAAGGTAGAGAAGTGCATGTAGCCTGACTGATGATTAAAAACACTGCAGAGTATTGGGCACCTAACTCAGCCAAATGTCCACAAACTATATATAAATAAAATAAAGGCAAGTCTTAGGAGGTTCTCCTAAAACTATTCTTACTAATTAAATGTTTCTAGTATCACATACATAGAAGAAAAGTACTTATCTTGTTCTCCTGCAGACTTAATATAAAAAATCTGCTTGGATTGTTTGAATAGCTGACCAATGACTGAAGAAATGATTCAATAATCATACACTGGAACCAAAATCTGAAGGAATTTCAGCCATGAGTGTATTACAAAGTAGATATGCAAAGACTCAAACTTTTATTTGCCACAGCTGACAAAAAAAAGTGAGCAACAGGTTCCAAGAGCATAGTATTTTTCTCCTGTCAACAAAGACTAGGAGAGAGATGTCCTGATCTTACCACAGTGTCTGCATTAGCAATACAGTCAGAGGTTCTTACTAGAGACACAGAAAACAACATGTGTAAGGTATTTGTTATGTGGATTTTCTTCCTCAAACAGCTGTACACACTTCTGTCAAAAACCTATTGTTTGAAAACCACAAGCTGAAAGGCTGCCACATTTCCCTTCAAGCACAAAGTTGTTTCTTTGTGGTTTTCTCTATTCCGTCTCACCCCACATCAACTGATGAAGGCTCATCTTGTAACCAAAATAAATACAACCAACATAAACATATTTTCTATGATACACTAAGATCATCTCTTATTACCAGGCCTTGTGGTAACAAATCCTTTTATGATGCATTTATTCAAGGTTTGCCTTTCCCAAACTGTGGGGAATACTTAATTTGTTTTCTAAGCTGTACTTTGTGAAACTAAATAATTAATCACATTGATATTCTATCAATACATCTTTCTTTAATGGTTAAACATATGTTAATAATTCAAATATCTATGGGTGACCACTTTGCACTCCTGTGAATTTCAAAAACCCCAGTGCTCTTTGAAGGCACTCTATCATTATCGTGTGCGGCACAAGTTAAAAGCCTTTTGCTCTTTCTTTTCTTCCTTTAGTTTTTTTTCCTCTTTCACTAGCCAGTATCTTGCCAGGAGGGGTCCTTTGGATCATCAACAACCTGGGGTTGGTTTTAGGTGGAACAGGAAAGTTCAGGTGTTTTGAACTGCTGATTCAGGTACACTACTTGAACACAGAGTGACTGTACTGAGTGGGCAGAAGGGCGGGCGTTACACAGCACAGTCCCTTTTGTACTTATCTGACAAAGATTTTAAATTGTAATTAAATTCATCCACAGAGTCTGAAAACCTCTGGATGCCTTCCTAATTCACAGGTTATCTAATTATAAGTTATTAGAGTCTAGCAGTCTAATGCTGTCAAATCCCAAAACAACCTAAAATATAAATATAAAATATATTATATGCTTATAAATTTCGAGCATATAAATGTATGCTCCAAAATATAGCCACTCTTAAAAAACTTAGGCATGTGCTGCCTACCTACAGCGACAGCAGTGATGTTTTCAGGCAAACTAGAAATGTATTTAAAGGAGCTCAGAAACAGCAAATACAGGAATCTTCTCTTGTGTCCTAAAAGGCATTTATGGGCAAACATTTCCCTATATTCCATATATGGGGAAAAGGTGTCTTACTGTCAAGTTTTCTACATTTTAAGGTGAAGAATAGAGCTAACTTCCCAAAAGTTACAGTGGAATCTTATAACAGAGACCATAAACTGCAACAGATAGCCTCTTCATTCCTGTCTACTGTTTTAAGATGAAAACACAGTTCCTTGTTAAAGCTAAGCAGACATACAATAAGAATTTCTTATCACCCAGTGAATCTTCATGTGTACTTTTGCAGTGGTTTTCTCTCAAAAGGTATGTAAAAAATTTTGTTGATTTAGTGTACCAGTTTTGGACCAGATCTGCTGTGAGGGAGCAGAGCCTGGAGCTGTCTGGGTGTGACTATGATGCTAATGATATTCCGTAACATTTTACATTATTGCTAGGAGCTGGGGAAAGGGACCCTCCTTCACATCAGAGAACAAAGGGTGTTCATTTTCCAGCAGAGCAAGACTGGCAGACGGAGAGGTGAGGTAACACTGGTCCTGACCAGAAGGATCAGTTTGGGTGGTGTGGCTGCTGTTGGCTTGAGCGCTCTGCTATTTTTTTTTTTTTTCCTTTAGTATTAATATTGTTGCTGTAACAGTTTTCTTATCTTATTGCAGTTTCCTGTAAATCATTCTTGTCTTAGGCTGTGGTTTTTGCTTTTGTGTCTACAGTTCTCCTCTCTTGTCATCTGAAGTGGGGGAAGGAGAAGCCAGTGAGCAGTAAAGTGGGTTTGGAGTCTCAGCGTGGCAGGAGAAGACACCAAATTGAGGAATAGCATTACTAAGCCATGACACTCAGGGCATCTGATTCACACAGTTTGGAAAATAAAGCCATTTTCTTAGGTTAACAAAGTTTGGAGTCTAATTATGGGAATTATGGGACACTTTTCTTGGCCAGCAAAATTGCGAAGTGTTCCTACCTTTTTCTCTCTTGCAAACTTGTGTGTAAAACAAAAGCAGAGACTGGCTTAGAATGTAGAATGGACTCAGCATGTGGAGTGGATACTGGAACAGACTTAGTACTTTTGTGTGTGAGGAATTACAGTAAATAAATAAATACTTACAGAGGTGAGTGGGAAGTATATTTTTAAATAACACCACCCATGATGTCAAAATCAGTCCTGCTAGATACATCATAAGAACACAGTTTGGTTTTTTTCCCCCTCAGGAATCACCTCTTCCTAAAAGTATAAGGAGTGGAATAATCTACAATGTAACATAAGACAACACTGAGAAATATAGGTAGTTCTTCCAAGTCCAAATTAAAACTTTTATGTTTAAGAAAGCTATAAAACTGGCATTTTAACCTTGTGCTACAGGTACTTGGTCTTAAAACCAAGTACTTCCCCCCAGAATGGCTGGCCCTTAAGCAATATTTGAACACGAAGAGTCATGCTGCAGGTCACCCCGCAGGAAAGAAAAACTTCAGAGGTCAGAGGCATTCCTTCTGAAGAGGTTCTGGCAAGTAGCACAATGGCTGCCTTCCCCATGCAAACCCCAAGAAAAGGCTTTGAAATAGAAGCTCAGTGTCAGGATAAGATTTGCTTAACAGAGCCAGACTCATCACAACAGCAATTCAGGACAAACAAATGCACACACACACACACACACACCCCTGACAATGTGCTTTCCTGACATTTCCTCAAAGTGGGACACACCTGCAAGTCTGTTAAATCATGACCCTGTGCTCAGGGGTCAGTCAGCTCATCACTTCTTTGCAACAGAAATCATCCCAGGAATTACAGATCTTAGCTCGTCTAAAACAACTGAAGTCTGTGTCAGAGAGAGAGGGAAACCTTTTCAGAGAACATACTGTGGGCAAGCATTTCAACAGCATATGCCATGCCATGTGGTCAGATGACTTGTGAAAATCCTCCTGGTTTTCAGTCCCAAGGGAAAGTCTTATATCTCTGAATACACACATGCTGGAAAAATGTATTCCAAAACAAAGAATAATTCAAAGTTCAATTTTGAATGTTTATTGTTTTATCTGTGCCTGCTTTTAATATTCATACCTATTTCCATGACAAAACAAAACAATTTTTCTTTTTTAAGGTATTTTTTTACATTGTGAGAAACATTGTACATGGAAACAAAGCCATATGTAGCATCATTGGAGGTCAATGCAAAAACAAAACCAGAAACTTTGCATGCAAATGTCTGGCTCAAAGGCACAAGCCATCCCAAAATGTTGTTAAGGTTAGACAAGATTTATGTCTATGAGTACAGCAGGGGTCTTTCTTGAGGAGTAAGGGATAGTGCTCACATCCCTTCAACGAACTTTCACATAGCAATGACCAAGAATAATAACGCTTCAACAGCAGTTTTGTTTATGGCTTTGTAAAGCCCCTTGGAATAGCTGGCCACAGATTTGGAATTACATCTCCATGGACAAAACAAACACTACTCTTTTTGTTGCACATTACAGTCAACCCACTCCTTAAAAACCGTTTCATACAGGCATCAAATAATATTTGTTATTTACCATAATCTTCAGATATACAAATATATACCCAGATGACTATAACCAACTAATTTAAATTAAATTAATTTGCAACTAATTTAAAACCTTACCTCACAAAGTCACTTGGAGCTATATTTCCTAGCTAGTCAAAATCACAATCCTTTACATAGCTACTACATCATTAAAATAAGCATATTTTTCTCCTTTGTGTTTACTCTTTTTCATTGTTAATAATCTACATATTTAGGAACATGGTTTTAGTCCTCTACTACTATGGGGACACTGTTGCTCTGTTGCTGTTGCTCTGACTTGCTGATGAACCATCTGAGGCACTGAAACATGAATTAACCAGCTGGAAATCACACAAGGTAGTGAAAGAGCCAAAATTTTAACTAAGCATTTCCAGACCCAATGCCCTTAGTTCTTTAGATGTTCCATGCTATTTGTGCAGGAATCTTCTTGGAAGAATCTGGCTGGACAAATCAACAGAGATAAGATAAGAACAATCTGATCCTTAATTTAATATTGAGGTGGAGTTTTGTTTGTTTGTTTGTTTGTTTAAGGTTTCTGGGTTGTTGTGGGTTTTTTTTTTTTTCCTTTCTCTGTGATCTCTGGATTGCCCAGGATCAAAAGTACTATCACACCATGACAACCACACAAAAATACTTTTCTTTCCAGCCCTAAGCCAGGGTTTGTGGTAGCATCCTTTCTCCAGAGGTTGAAGTGGCTTTCTACCTTGGCTCAGAATGTTTTGGGTCCTAACAATGTCCCTTCTCCTTCTATTGTGGCTGCACTGACAGAGGCCATCCAGAGCATCTCTGGTGCCTGTTCCCAGACCTGGTTGTCCCTGCACTCTCTGGCCAATGATGGTGGCTTTCCTGCCTCTTTTTCCAATTTGTAGAACACATAGCAAATATCTTCTCATGGCTTGGCAACCTTTGTAGATGAATGGGAATTTTGCAAAAGAAGAAGACGTGGCTAAGAAGAAGACATGGGTGAGAAGCTCCATTCCTTGAAGTGCTGAGGAAACTCTCACTGCTCATCGAACAGCCTACAGTGATGTGTTTTGCTATAGAAAACATCCATTAGCTCTGCTTTGTCCTCTGACAATATAATAAATATTTGATAGTCATAAACTGCCTAATGCCAGGCAAGTTTCTAGGGAGGAGACATGGTCAAATCAGCTGTGCACACACCTCACATCTTTGCAGCGGCATGAAGTCAGGGCCAATTCCCTGGGCCTGTTTGAGAAATGAATTTGGCAGCTTTGGTGTAGCTCATGGCCAACCAGCAGTTGAATTAAAAAAAATCAGTTCTGGGGTTGGCACCAATCTGAAACTTCTGTGTGATATATCCATCCCACATGCAAAAGGTCAGCCTTCCCCATTAGATTCCACATCCTCAGAAGATACTGGATGTTTTTCCATTTTCAATTTTCTATGCACACAACTGAAGCAAGAACTGTGATGTCTCTACTCCGTGATGAAAAAATTACATAATGTAGAAAAATTTCCTCTCCTGGCAACTAATAAAGAGTTGAAGCCAATGGGGAGAATTTTTTAATGAACTCTGACAGTGGATAATATTTTCCACTGGAGCAGTTTCTTAGTGATAATAGGATCACACAGACATTTTGTATTTTGGGGTACAGTGCTGGTATTTTCTGAGGTTACTGATATTCTGATTATTGTGATGTAGACAAAATGTTTAAGAAAAAAATTGAGTTGACTCGACATATGGAAGTAAACTTTGTGTTTCAAATTGTTATTTCAGCATTTCAGTATGATAAAATATAGGAATGACATTACTTCAAAGGACGTCTTTTTGGTGCAATTTCCACATAGGCTTTTCAAAAACCATATATTATGAAACATCCTGCTCCATAAAAGAGGAGAGAAAACAGCTAAACAAATGCATTTGGACATGTTTTTATTAAAATAACTGCTGAAATAGTACAGTCTTTGTGGAAGAAGATCCCTCCTCCAAAGAATTACAAAGCATTATATTTCATAACAAATAACAATCGTCAGGGATTCCCATTCTTGCCCTGCCCATGTTCTAGGAATTTTTTTCTTCACAATGCATAGAAAAAGTAATTTGTTCCATGAAGACTCAGTTTCCTAGTCAATATTCAAGTAATCTAAGTCACTTATCAAAGAAAAATGTGCTTATCTGCTGTGCATAATATAATTGAGATTGTAGCGTTGCTTTACAAGCCTGCTTTATGCTTTACTGCTTTGCTTTGTCTGAAATGTTTTCATCTGAAGCACAGTTCAAAGTTACCTAAGCAGTACTTCCAATAAATACATTTGCAAAATGTGTGGGGTGTTTTGTTTTGGTTTGGTTCGGTTTTTTTTGCAATGCAAAGATGGTGGTCCTGTTAATACTTAAGAATCTGCAGAAATCAGACCCTCCTACCAAAGCTGACTTTTATTAATAGTACAAAATCTACTATGCTGCCTGTTCATCTTGCACAAGAAAATGGAATCTACTCCAGATATTGTAAGACATTTTGTGACACTCACAAGTCTTGGCCCTCCAGAATTATTCTCTTCCTTGGCAGTATTACTCCAGCACCACAAAAGAGAGAGACCTCCAGTAAACCATGGTCCATCACAGGGTTGGGTGGGAAAGTGGGCATTTATTGCTACTGAGGATATTGTTCAACTTGAAAACCTAGAGGTCTAATAGGAGGGCTTCTTAAGCATGTCTTACTTCCTAAACTACGACCAGCAGTATGAATTCCAGATTACCTTTTTTTTTAATGAACATAAAAGGGACCAAGGTAGCACTGCAATAATTTTCAAAGTAGATCTAGCACAAACCTGGTCCTGTTTGGAAAGGCTCTGGAAGGTTTCTGCAAATTCATCACTGGCTGCTAACAAAGTAAAGGAGTTCATATGGCACTGAATGCTGCCTTTTATCTTGAGTCTACCATTTTGCACTACAGCACAGATGAGAATAAAGCAAAAGCCCTGGAGTAAAAAAAGTAGCAAAAGCTACTTTTATTTTGAAAACAATGTCCATCTTGCCATGACAGTTGCGCTTTTTCTTTCTGTCACTTTGCTTTGTTTCTTTTACTGTAAACCCGGGACTTGCTAAGAAACAATATCCATGGTTTGCTTGAAGCTCAGGATTCTAACCATAACAAAAGTTATGGTCCTACCTACTGGGGGACCATGTTTGGTTTTCTGGACAATAGAATGTAACATATTTGTTTTGCTTTTCAGACCAAAAGATATTAACTGGCATACTTGCACATGGAATATGTATTTCCCATACTGAGGTCTGATGCCTGCTCATTGTACAGACCTTTCTGAATAACAGCTAAGGGGTGTATACATTTCTACCAGTAGTTTGGTATATTTACATTTATGCTGCCTTGTGCTCAGAAGACCTTTGAGTAGGAAACCCAGAGTGAAAAGTCAGCATGAGAGCAAAGAAGAATTTGGCCTGTTTATGCTTCCCATCAAAATCCTGGAAAGGGCACTTCTGTACAGCCCTCCTTTACCTACCCAGTGAATCTTAGGCTTGCTGAGGCATTTCTGCTATTGCATTTATCATCCAGTAATTGCTGAATGCCACAGATTGAGTTTTTTTGGCTGTTTTGGAGAAAGGAACAGATAAGAATGAGAATTACCTGGCTGGAAGTCCTTGCAAAGGAATGCTGAACCCTTCTTTTGTCCTTGCTGAAATGCATATGCAGTTCATGCCTATATAAACCATTTAAATAATGGAGATAGACTGACTTCCACCCACTGATGATCCCAGCCTGTATCCTGTTAGTACATTTTGGCATGACCATAGCCTCATTAGTTTTTTTGTGCAGATGGAGACACTTCATAGAAAATCTCTGAAGGATCAATTGAAAGAGAAAGATTGAGTTACATAAAGGTATATTCCAATTTGTATCATGCAATGATCTGACCCAAAGACATTAACAGTAAATACTTGTGTCATCTGTGTGAATTTCTTGTAGAAAAATTATTCTGTCGTTCTGTCATTAGAGTCATGAGCCTTCTTCCTTTTTTTTTTTTTTTTTCTTTTTAGTTAATTCTCTGGAAAATTAATGTTTTGAGTGGCCAGACTTCTCAGTGGATTCAGATGGGACTTGCAAAGGACTCTCAGCTGGAAAAAAAAGACAAAATAGCTTGTGACTACTTAAGGTACCTCTTTGAGGGAAAAAAAAAGGATAGATGCATTCTCAAATGCATTTTTAGGCACACAAAACATAAAGGAACTGTTCCACTTTCATCTGCCAGCACAAAGTTCCCAGTGAAGCCCAGGTTTGAACCCTTCTCTCATTTGTGCTCTTTTGCTTCCAGCACCGCTCTGCTCACCCTTGACTGATTATTTTTGTCATGGATAAAATCTTTCAGCCAAGGAGGAAGAAAACAAACATACCAAGGATTTGTACAAAGACCCCTATACACTCTGGAAGTTGGACATTGCAAATCACACTACCCTTCTAACTGAGATGTATTATTAATTCTGATTAATATTCCTAGAGCACTAAAACAACTTAAATACTTCCATGAACTCTCAAACAATAACATCATTTCATTAGCTTACTGAACCAGTGGAATTGAAAGAGACCTCATGCAACTTCCTTCTTCATCTTCTGCCCACATGCTTGTTAATGCCATGATCCTGAAGAATTAACAGTGACAAAGACATGTTGGACAGACATTGCACTCTGACATTTTTCTAGCATGTCAGAGATGGATACTCAACAATCAGAACATCTACACCTTTGCTGTCCTAAGCCTTAAAAAATTTTGTCTCTGACTTTGTTCTTGTTATAGACTGGGATTCTATTCTCTTTCTTGTAAACTTTCATCTTTCTAGGGACTATTATCTTCCACTTTGTATGGGACTAACAGTTTTCAGTACATCCTCTCCAGGATAACTATAACATGGTAGTGTTTTGACACTGGCTAGATGCCAGGTACCTACCAAAGCCACTCTCTTACTCTTACTCTCCAAAGCTGGACTGGGGATAAATAAAAAAAATATCTAAGGGTCCATGGGTTGGGGTAGGACTGGGAGAGATCATGCATCAAATGTGATCAGGGGCAAAACAGGCACAACATAGAGATAAAAAGTGAATTTATTACTGACAAAATCAGAGCAAGACAATGAGAAGCAAAATAAGCTCTTAAAAACACCTTCCTCCTCCCCACCTCCTTCACAGCTGTATCTTCTACTCCAGCAGTGCAGAGAGACAGGGAATGGGGGTTATGGCCAGTTATCCTGCTGCTCAGGGAGAGGAGTCATTCCCGGCGGTACCAAGGGGTCCCTCCCATGGGAGAAAGTTCTTCATGAACTTCTCCAACATGAGTCCATCTCAACACTGAGAGCAACAGCTCTCAGTCAACTGCTGCAACGTGAAATTCTGTGGGATGCAGCAGTTGCATCCCACAGAAAATGGTCCTCCCAAAACTGCTGAAGTATGGGTCACTCTTCCACATGGTGCAGTCCTCCAAGGACAGACTGCTCCAGCATGGGAGCAGGGCTACTCTCTCCACAGGTCTTTCACAGGCTCACAACCTTCTCTAGGCATCCACCTGCTCCAGTATGTGGGTGGATCTCTGTGTCCCCATGGACCTCCATGGGTGCAGGGGCACAGCTGCTTCAGCATGGGCAGCACCACGGGCTGCAGGGGAATCTCAGCTCTGGCAGCTAGCGCACCTCCTGTCCCTCCTTCTCTACTGACCTTGGTGTCTGCAAGGTTGTTTCTCTCACATGTTCTCACCTCACTCTTCTTTGGCCAGGATTACATCTGCACAATAACTTTTTTTTCCTTTCTTCTTAAATCTGTTATCATAGAGGCATTACCACCATTTCTAATTGGTCCAGCCTTGGACAGCAAAACATGTCTTTGAAGTGAACAGGGATTTGCTCTGCTCCATTGTGTCATGGCATATTATTCTTAAATTTAGAGGAAAACCATTCTGAACTACTCCTGAAAGAGAGATTCATATATTTTAAATAGACTTTCTATACTCAAGCAACACAGAAACACTATCTTTCTCTCCATAAAGATTTGACTTCATTATACCAAATGTTAAAGACTGTCTCACTAGGCAATCTTACATTTTGAGCTAATTTCCTAAAAAGTGTTTTGATTTCCTAGTAATGTAGCAGGCACCAGAAGAAGATATGCACTGTATTTTTCCTGTGTTTATTATTTTCTCTTCCTGTTGGAGCTTTCTTTTTGCCTCATTACATTTTTCCCATTGCAAGTTTTGGTCAGAGTCCAGGGGATTGCGGTCAGGTTCTGCAGGGATTTTTTTTCCTGGTTCTTTCTCTCCATGCATATTTCATGTGCCCATTACTTTAGGTGCCATAAACACAAATTAAAACCAGCATCATTTCTGTCAGAAAGGGCCATATTTCTCTACTCATTCATTATTTATATTGGTTCCTTAAGTGGTGTTCTTGCTTGTTTGTCTCTAATAGAGGATACAAATTATTTCACAGCCTTTGTTCGTTACCAAGATTGGGCTGATCAGGAGCTCCACTGAACTTTAAAAGCAATGAGGCTCATCTCTGCTGATAGATAAATCCATGAACAATATTTGCTGTCTGATAACCTGCCCCAGGCAGCCACAGAAACCACATTAGCCTCCCCTTTCACTGTGTGTCATGGTAGAGGTGATTCCTGTGCTTTGGGCCCATTTGAGCATTGAGTATTTAACCTCTGCACCTACAATGGTCTATGAACTTACATGAATGAATACAACCTCTGAATTGGAGTAAATAAAGAGGTCTCCTGTGTCACTGTGTCTGGTCTGGTGAACTTCACCTTCTTCTCAGGAACAAGTTAATTTAAAAATCCATTTGATTTCCCTCTCCTGCTGCTTTGATAAGGATATTTGCAGATTCTCTGTAATTTTTACAAAGCTTCCTATTCTGTCCTGTATGGTCAGATTTAGCTTACCTTTTCTTTATTTGATTCCAGCGATATTACTCTCTGACTACATAGTTCTTTCCACCACAGTGTGAAACAGCTGCAGAGTCTCAGATATTTCACTTTGTTATGCAAAATGAGTCTGTAAAGCTGCAGCAGAGACCACTCCACTAATCTTGACTACTGGTCATCTAAGGCTTGCAAAAATCATGACACTAAAGTGTCTTGCATTTTCCTGGGCAAATGGAAGGAGTTTACTTCCTACAAACTGCTTTTCACCTTTTCGATCTGTTCCACACAAAGAGGAAAACCACATATTCCCTTTAAAAGAAATTATCTTCTCTGCATGTCATGTGAATGAAGACTGAAGCACTGAAAACATCTAATCCTGAGAAATTCATAATAAAATTGTGAGACTTGACCACACCATTTTAATTCTATGTTATTTGATCAGAGTGATCAGTAGGTTTGTGTCATCATGGGCTGTAAGATCAGTGAGCCCACCCTAAAGAGGTTCTAGAGGACTCCCATCTGTTACCAGCAGAGTCAGTCAGGACACTACATGAATTCCCATTACACAGGCACAGGACATTTGAAGGACATTTTATTTCCCACTCAACACCTGTGGTGCTATGGATGTCTTGTTGAAGGAGAGGCAATAGCTCAGGTCTAGTACAAGCCTCATAATTTTGTGAATCCCAAGAGGACCAGAGCTTCATTTGAGAGCAATCTATGGTTTCTTTTGCTGTCACTGACAGCTAACCTTGCAATTAACCTGACTTTGAGCACCAATTCTGCTGTCCTCTTGGAGAGATGAAGGATAGTAAATAAAAGTGTTGGCAATGGGTGTTTGCTGTAGGCTAGTCTGTTTCCATACTTTCAACATGTCCCAGCTACGAGTCAGGAAAGTACAGCATTTCCCTTACAGCCTGCCCAGGAAGAAGGAAGAAGAAAGGAAGGGAAAGAAAGAAAAAGGAATGAGAAAGAAAGGGAAGGAAGGAGAGCAAAAAATAGGGCCAATCCACAAAGGTGAGTGCTTTCCCAGGTAAAAGTTAAATACCAAGTACGGCCCTAAGATCTAAAAACTGTCTTCCTTCTGTTGTCTATCCTTTTTCTTAAGGGATCCTTGATAACAGAGATAACTGTTCCTACAATATTTACAAGCCTTTTCACCCATTTCCAAAAATTTCTTTCCTCTCTTTCTCTTTAGGAAGTTCTTTAGACAGCAATAAAAGTTCTAAAGCAGGAGAGCTCTATCAGAGTAAAGGAACAGTATTTATAATTAATTAAGAAAACAATACTAGGCAGGTTATGAACCCTGGGTTGTGAAGAGACATCACTCTCTCCGTGTCTTCTGCAGGAAGCAGCACAGCACGGGCAGCAGGGCTGCTGACAGGGCAGGAGAGCACTGCCACCAAGTGCAAACCCAGGTCCTCCGCATCCTTGTGCTAGGAAAATTGTTTTTAAAAGCTCCTGTTCACAGCCTCTCTTCAGTCCTTTGCCTTAATAAAACTGTCACAAGTCCCACAGCTGGTCATATTGGGATTTTGATTTTGCAGGCTGTAATTAGTCCATAATTTCATTATTTTTACTCTGTGAACTATTATCTCAGTCTGTTCTTTCACACCTTCTTTTTAATCATCGTTTTCTTAAGTAACTCTGTATCAACAAACACTGTTAGTATCATTAACCTTTTAAAGAGCTGGTTATATTAACTGTGTGATGGCAGGGCAGGCAGCACTCTGCGAAGTGCAGAAATAAGCAATCTCCCAGCTGCACTGAGAAGAGATGGTAGAACTTGGCTTCAAGAATTAGAAGACAAGATTAGGTCCTTCCTACATCAAGAATACAGATTCAAGACTTAGAAAACAAAATTAGGTTCTGGCTATATAGGGATGCTGAGGAAAGGTAAGCTGAGCTAATTTAAGGTGTAGATTTAAATTGAATCAGGCAAGCCACATTATATTACAAAGAGAATTAAAAACAACAGAATTAAGGCCTATTTCATTTTTTTTTAAGTCACCTGAGTAAGGTAATGCAATTTTACCTATATATTTAAAATAAAATTTTCTTAACTTTCCTGCAAGTCCTGTCCAGGCACAGACTAGCCCCAGATCACAATACAAGTGTAAACAGAAGTGGCTGGAAAATTGTGATATTCCATCCTGTCATGCTCTCTGGCACTGGTTTTCTGCGTCTGACATCGGTGTCAGAGAAAGCATCCTGGCTTCTGTTTCCATTGTCTGAATGCTAGGCAAATATGCAATGACTTTGTCTCTGGTTCAGCCATCTGAGGAATGGGGAGGCTACTTTTCTTTTTGAAAGGGTGAATGATGAAGAAAATATTTATAACTCTTGTCTGTTTGGTACTAAAAAATATAAGAATAAATAGAAAAAACCCCATACTCAATTGTCTAAGTAAGGACAGACAGGCCAGTTCTTTTATTTTCCTTTCCTCATTATGCAATTAATAACAATATAAACATTTCTGATTAGCATTTAAATATTTATACCATCAATGAAATTGAGCAAAATTCCCTATAAATATAAACAATGGAAAATTTGAGCTTCAGAAACTTGTTTTCAGAATGAGGCAATATTAGGAACTTCAGCTCGACTCTGCTCCATCACCGTCTTCAAAACCAGCTTGTGCCTTGTTCTGTCCTCTGAATGCCAACAAAATTGTTCACAATTGCTATGAACAATACATTTAGCAAGACTAATAAGTAGTTCCTTTCTGCCTCAGTTTCACATCACAGTTAAAGGTTAAAGAAATAAAATAAAGGTAATGTTAAAGGCTGTTACTAAACATTGCATTTTATTCTCAGCTTCATAATAGTAGTAGAGTGGACTCTACTAGTGATGCCCTATCACCTCTTCCTTGATGACTGGCTGTATTAAGTCATACTACTACTTACTTTTAACAACTATATTCCCACTAGCATTCTTTATCATTTACATATCATACATCAGTGAAAATAAAAGTTCTGAAAATACTTTCTCTGCTTCTTCCTTCTATTTTCCTGCCCAACCTTGGGGAAAATTAAATGCAGGTTGGAAAAATCACTGAGAACACCAAGAGCCAGCTGACAAATCCCTTGCTTACTGAAAAACAAGTGGCCTGGACAAGTGGTAACACACCAAAATGGGCAAGGCAGGAAGATTCTTATAGTCTTGCTGTAACAAGGCCACATGTGAATCTGCCATGCTCGATCTTTGCTGAGTATCTGTGCCTCACTCAGAGCCTGTAAACCATGGCAGCAGCCTGTTGTGGAGATCCTGCCAGCATTAATCATAACCAAGTTCTGTCTGGTGTGCTTCATGGGAAGAACCAAGGTCAGGCAGGGTCAATGCTGCTGGGGCTGAGGAGGCACAGTGGAGAAAGTTGGTTTAGGTCTTTAGAATGCCCTTTCCCAGAGAGCGATTGCAAAGGTAAAATATTATTATATATCCATAACATTCATATATATATATGAACGTTTTTTTCAGAGCAAACACATGCACCTAAGGCACATGCTTTCAGGTCAAGTCATCCAAAGGGCTTTCAAATCCAGCCAGGATCTTCTAGCTGTAAATAACAACAGGAAGAGATGGACAGTGACTGACCTTCAACCACTTTCAGAATAAGCCGTGGCTGGATTTTGACACTAAACCTTTTGATGCTGTGAAGTGAAAGAACCCAACCAGGCTGACAAACTGAAGACATGGTATTCTCAAGCAGGTGGCAAAACACAACAATGCAATGGGAAAGTGGGGGTAAAGGATCCCTCCCAAATGTGAGGTCAAAGGCTGGGCAGTCCTTCAAGGACAATACTTCCAGACATCAGCTTTTGGGAAAGAAAATACAGTGAAGAACATTGTGCAGCTGCAGGGAAATACCAAGCACTTGTTTTAGTACAAAATTAATGAAGTTAGGGAAAAGATCCTGATTAAATCTATTTTTTAATATATTCTGAGGCTGAAAAATAATGCAGTAGTAAAGCAAAGATAAAGAGAAAGCCAGGTCATACAGGACATTTAGATTAGGTGGGATAAGCCCTTGCAAATGTGCAGTAGGGATTAATTGCAATATGGCAGAGATGGACTAGATGACTTACTGTAATAGTTCTGGAGGTAGCTAACAGCCAGAATAAGTCATCTTGAAAATGCAGCAAGGAAGCTTAGTGTTGCAAAGATTCACAGCAGAAATGGCACAGCTCTTCTGCATGATAATAAGGAAAAGCATAAAGAGGTGAATTAAGGACAGATGGTTGGTTTTGCATTTTAATTTCATTACTTTTGTCAGTTTATATTATAAGTTAAACATTCTTAAGAGGCATGGCAATTTTGTTGACTGTAAAATTTGTATCTGTTTTGCTTTTCCTTTTCTCCTAAGTAGGAGGGGGAAATATTTTGTGACAGATTATTAAATCCTAAGTGGCTGATGCAGCTTGGCAATAAGCCCTTTTACGGAGATGAATGCTGGAAATAAGTCTGTTTAGTGTATGCACTACATGGTCATAACACTATTTTTTTTTTTTCAGGTATTTACCTTCTAAACAAAACCTCAGCGTTTATATAAGAATGACTTCTTTACCCTAGAGACTCAAAAAGCTCTGAGGGAAATATATATTTAGACATCTCCAAAAAGTGACTTCTATACCATGTTCAATACACTAAATCTGGAGATTAGATGATTCACCTGACAGACATCAGGGCCACCCCAGGAACTGTTTCATTCTGATAAGCAAATATGCATCTCATGCCTGCTTACCAGGGAAAAATAACTGTATTTGCACAATATCTTGTAATGACTCTAAAGAGGTGTTTAAACATCACTAGCATTTGCAGCCCCCTACACAAAAAGCAAACAAACACAAAGACAGACAATATTGTCCCTATAGAGTGGGATATTCAGCTACGCTGGGGCTTTGATTAAGGGTTGGTGAGCATTTACATCTCTGAGACATCTGCTGTCTTCAGACAGGCAGTTATTTTGTCTTCAGACTTGAGCAGGCAGTGGAGAGTCTACAAAGTAAATGTGCTTCTTAAAAATGTAATTGAGTCCTCTCTCATTTAGGGTATTCTGACTGAGAGCACATGGCTGCTACTCATGTAAAGGAAAGCAACATTTCAACAAAAAACAGAGTTGTTTATATAGGAAGGATGCTATTCCAGGCTGTCTTTTCAAGGTGGCTTGAAAAAATGATGTGAAGTGCAATAACTAAAAAGAAGTGAAAAATCAATGTCTTTGTTTAGCATGGGAAGCTAGATCCATCTTACAGAAAGAGCTTATATTTTTCCCAGATGGTTGTTTCCCCAAAGGCAAACTCAGCATTGATTTTTTTTTTTTTTCCAAGCCTCTAGAATTTAGGGAAAGGGAAAGGGAAAGGGAAAGGGAAAGGGAAAGGGAAAGGGAAAGGGAAAGGGAAAGGGAAAGGGAAAGGGAAAGGGAAAGGGAAAGGGAAAGGGAAAGGGAAAGGGAAAGGGACAATATAAGAATTCAGACAAGCCACCTAGATTCTCTTTGTTTCTCTTCATGAGCAAAGGGACAGCATCAAGAATAGTTTTCCAGCTGATGACTGTTCATACCATTTAAATTATTAAGATCTACTCTAGCCACAGGCAACCTGACAGCCAGTGTATGGGCATCTCCAGAAGAAAGGTCAGGAGTTCCAGAGAATCTGAGTGGATTAATGTAGAGCCTAGTTTCACAAATAGATGAGATACTTTGGTGAGTAGCAACAGGGTGGCAATTTGCATAAGAGACTGACAATAATATTGATACTGTCACTTTCTGGAAATGGCAAACCATTTTTAGAATTCTAAGTGGAAACCATTCAATTTTATTGCGCACATTATGAGATATTCAGTGTAGAGGATGGAAACTCTAAAAGCTGCAGGAGAATCAGAGTACAAAGAGATAGAATCAAACCCAAAAAGCTAAGTAAAGATGCAAAGGATAAGTTGCTATCAAATTTTCAACTCAACAAAGCTTCTCCTTTGGAGCTGCAGAAGAGAGAATTTCACACATTGGGTCTCTCAGGGTCTGTGTCAAGTTTGACCCTGAGAATGTAAAAGTCCTTGTTTCCCAGCCCATGCAGCCAAAGAAGGAGTCTGGAATGCGTAGGATCAGCTTCTCAAGGTTGTTTATTTTTCCTTTTCTATAACATTCTTTCTCTGACCTGCTGAGCTCCGTCTAGCAAGGAGGCCATGGCATTGTCTGCCCTCTTGGGCAGTGTTTACATTTTATACTAAAAACTACGTGTACTATGTTTACAATATTATGCCAATATCTATAATTTATGTTAGACAGTGTGTCTCTACCTTAAACCAACGGAAAAGTGTCACCATCACACCAAGACATGGAGGACAAGAAGAAGGAGAAGAGGGTCAGGACACGCCCAAATCCCTCCATCTTGTCCCCTTGAACCCCATTCTAAAACACCCCAAAATTCTACTTTTTCCCCTGTGTTAAGTCAACTATCACACTACACATACTCTTGTGGCTTGAAATTCCTTATACAAAGTTGGCAGTTTTTCCATGGGCTAAAATCGAAGCCACAGCTGTTTCTGATTTCGTGCCAAGGTCTCCGAGCGCCCTGCCAGGGTCTTGAGACAGCCAGGGCAGCCAGAGGGATGTCCTGGATTCCCACATGGGTCAACAGAGGCACTGGTATGGGAAAAGGCAGATTTTCAAACTGTGCTGAAATACAATGAAGAGAAGATAAAATAAAATGCTATGGTTTCCTTGGCTTTATGACTACAATAGGTGCAAGCTTTTCTCTGCAAGAGGTACTCTGAATTACTCTGCTCATACAGGCTTAAATGTCCTTCCACTGCAGTGCACCTTCTCTCTTCCTTTTCTTCCTCTGCTTCAATCTCAGTGAAGACCTCCAACTTTTGACAGTGTGGATGTCCTCTTTCAAACTTCCCAGTGCTGAGGGTTCCACTTTTGTCACCATAGTTATAATGGATGTCCAAAGACAAAATGTGGAGAAGAAAAGTACCTACATTGAATTATGTTTTTCAGTCATCCAATCATGGCATTTTGCTCTTTTAAAACATAACGCTTTTCATTCAAAGACCTCTGAGCTTCTAATTCATTATTTAATTAAGTCACAAAATGTTCCTGTGATCTAGGAAAGTATTGAAATGAGTGAGTAAACTAGTATAGATTAATAAAGTCATTAGTCAAGATGACTAACAGATGAGAAATGTACTAATAAAGGGTAATTGCAGTAAAAGAAAATTAGCTAGAAACAGGTTAGAAGAGTGATTTTCAGAGACTAGTTTTGAACACCTACACTTTCATATCCAGCAGAAGCTGTGATAGTTCAGAAGTGTCTAAAAACCAGACTAGGTTTGATTTACCTAGGTACACTGACATGGACAGAAGAAACACTCCTGAAACAAAAGTGTGTGTGTGGCATAGAAACACAGTGCTGAATGTACCTCTTGAACAACAGGCTGAACTGACTCCTCACTCACCTACATATACAACCACAGAAAACAGGTTTCGCCTAGGAGCCCCTACAGGCTATACACTACTCACCATCCATCTCCAATGCCAGTTGTCATTTTAGATTATACTGGCCCAGAAGTGTGTCCTAAGTGAATCTCTCTGTTGCTTGCCTTCAGTGGTTGATATATGATCCCCTTCCTGCATAGATATCTTTCCCATAACTGCATGAACAATACCACCATGGTTCTATTTAATCATTCCATGTTCAGTTTCCCTGCGCTCTATGGCACACCAGCACCTTCTCCAGAAGTAACAGGAGAGAGGAGCAGAGAGAGACAGTTAATTTCCCCTGTAATTTATCATTTATCATTTATTTCCCCTGTTGAGTAGTGAAGGTACCAAAGGGCTGATGGATGCGGAGTAATGCTTAGGTAAGATTGACAACTATTTCCTCCTGCTTCATACACATAACCAGCACCCACCTGTTTTCCTCCCACCCAGAGATATTTTTGAAAGCTTCTTCTAGCAAATTTCTGCACCAAAATTAAACCCATATAGCAGTCAGCCTTATTGCCGTGTTCCCACGTCAGCTGTGTGTCATGACAACAGATGACAGAAATGCTGCTATTCAGGCTTCAGGGTACGTGTTGTTTTTTTTTTTTCTTTCTTTCTTTTCTTTTTCTTTCTTTTTTTTTTTTTCTTTAATTTTAATAGCTTTAAAAAGAGCTCTGAACAAAAGTGCTTGCTCCATGATGCAGCGCTGAGCTAAAGCACACAGGGCAGGTATACCTGCCCACATGCCAATAGGCAAAAATAAGTAGAGTGGGTGAGGTTTCCTGTGGCGCTGTGGGGGCTGAGGGAGAAACACTCTGAGGAGAGAAGAAGATGACAAGATAAGGGAAAATGGAGAAGCAGAAGCAGAAGTGCTTCCCTTCCCTGCACCCCTCCCCTGTGGGCCTTCAGCAGTGGGGCAGCTCCGTGCACAACACATGGATATCCCTGTACTGCCCTATGTCCTAAAACTATTCAAACCTCCTTGCTTTGGGGTGCTCCTTGGCAGACTCCAGCCTAATCCACCAGAAAGGGCCCTGTTTGTCTCACCCTGGTCTGCAGTGAAGGAAGGGAGTTTTCAATGTCCAGGCAGCAAAATCTCGCTCTGCAAACATCATTCCATGGGAGTAAAGCACTAACAAATAAAAGCCTCCTTACATAAAACAGTGGTATTCCCATAAGACATAATTTCTCCCAGGTCAGACATGCAGATACTCACTTCTACCCAAGAACTCAAAATTTGTATATATGTAGCCTTGGTTTTGGTCGTGAGTTTTTTGTTTGGTTTTGGTTTGATCTTGGTTTTTTTATGTACAGCTAGATCCTGAAGGAAGAAAAAGAAATGAACCTAATAAAATCATGGTCCCAGTTACTTTAGGATCAGGCTATGCAAGGGCAGTCAGAAGCTTGGAGTCACAGAGGAGGGCTCTCCAGCTGGAGCTGCTGCTGTTCACAGCTCATACTTCAGTAATCGTCACATTTGTTTCTATTTCACAGCATCATAAAAGACAGCAAGCAACTCCTGAGCCAAGCAAGAATTTAAATACATCTTTGAGGCCTTTCCCATTTAGAAAATCGCTTGTGTCTGTGTTTGATAGTAAGGGCTGCTCCTGAATATAAATGCTTCCCTGAATCAGGGCTACACAAGTATCAGAAGCTTAGATCAAGGAGCTGATCTGTCCAAATCAGACATTAGAGGCATGATGAAATACTGCAGATCTTCCCTTTAATGAAACTTAGTTTATGAAAACCCTTTAATAAAGCTGCAGTGAGTATATTTACATTCCCAAAAGAGAAGAGCTCTCTCTCAAAATGAAAAAAACCCACAATTAATAATATCCTGATATTCTTCATAATGCCAGTAGATTGCAAGTTTTTGTTGAGCTATTCATCATTTTGAATTTCCATGCATCTCTTTATTCCACAATCACATCTACACCACTGGGGCACTTTAGGGACTAAAATTGATTGCTGCATATTAAAAATAGCAAATGAATCTCATTATTTCTTTTGTACCTCCCCAGTTTATTCAGCATACAAAAGACAAAATCAATGTCATCCTGCCTGAGGAATAGGGTTATTTTTGTATTTTTTTAATACTGCTGCTGATTTTTGGCTTTACTCTTGAAACTGTGATGCGTTGCACCAATATATTTTCACTGTATGAGTTTTTGGATCATCTGCATTTTGCTGTGCTAATCCCGGATGTTTAATATCAAGGAAAATCGTATTTATATCCTATTCATCTCTTTCTCCAGCATCTCCTGTGTATCTGCATGCTCATTTTCCATTGCAAACAGTCTGAATATCCAGAAATATTCAGCAATTTGCTTCTTAGTGGTGCAGATCCAAGTAAACATTTAGACCTAAACTTATGTATAATTTAAGATCAATTTGGGCTTGAGGAGCTGAGGTGCATCCTTGAGCTGAGAGACATAATAGAATAAAGAAGGAGGGGGTGTTCCTGTGGGCTCTGACTTTTGAGGAGAGCTGGGTCTTGTAGATCTGGGTAAAATTCTGGAACTGGTCTGCTTCTTGTTTTAGAAAAGAAATGTGATATTTCCTTTCCGTCCGTCTTTCAGCACTTCCACAGTTGCTGTTTTCAAATAGACGTAAGTGGAAGAAAATTATTCAGGAAACAGTATCTTTAACACCTAAGGACCTGCATAATCCAGGTGACCTTTATATGTCTAGATTTTTCTTCCATCCATTTTGTGTATTTTTTTCAGATGAAAACAAGGAAGTTCAGTGTTTCAACCATGCTAAGTCCTTTTTAATATAATCTCCCTCCTGGTTTATTAACAGGTGGAATTCCTACCAATAGTTGTCTTTCCCCAGCACACTGATAAAATGCTTTCTATTTGTTCTCATGTATCTGAGAGAGGCAATCCATTTTGCCCTAACTGTCCTCTTTTCTCTGAAATCATCAACTGCACAATTGCCCCATTCACATGGATTCCTGTACTGCCCCAAACCATTCACTGGTTCAGGGTATTTGATTTTATTATTCTTGATCCTGAAACACAAGACTCAAGACTTTCCATTTTATGACAAAATCCTTTCTAGTGTAACTTTCTGGATATGTTTTACTATTCTCTTTAGTTTTACTATTCTCTTTTTTAAGGCAGAATGGAAAACACAAAAAATACACTTTTTCATTTTTTTCACCATTTCTTCTGGGACTTTTCCCTGAAATGTGAACAGACTTTTTCAGTAAAGCAAAGCAGATGTTTTGCAACAGTTTTCACAACTGTAAGTCCCTGACAAGCTATATATTGTAGATATGTCCTGTGCAGCAACCATCGTATGAGTATGTTTACATATAACAAGTCGTAATAAAATTAATATTAATATGTACCCCAGTAAACTATCTTCATGTTAATAAAATGAACTTCTCTTTGTATTTCCACATATATATTTGTCCCGTTGATAAACTGATTTCAAGAAAACCATATACATACTTACAGTGATGTGAATTTGTGATAGAATTTGCAAATATTTTAGTTTTATTTCTTTGACATAAAGCCTAATTTATGTCTGACTCAGGTGTGACATGATGTATCTAAACTCTGAGTAAATGCTTACAAATTTGGAAAAAAACTGAGGTCTGATATGAACTTATATTCAATTTCTCTTGAGTGCACTTCAGACGCACTAACTGATTGCATCTCAACCAATGTACGTACCCAATGAGGAGTCATCCTTGAAAGACATCTTGACTCTTTTTTCTTTAGAAAGTACAATCATTATGAGTTTGCTTCTGTTTCCTTTTTCCTTTCAATGTTTGTTCTCTCTAAATAATGGAAACAAACAATACTATTATGTGAGTCATCAGAAAAGAGCAGCAGCAGTCCTACTTGGTTGTTGATGGTGATCAGTTTGAATTGCTTACTGCCCCCCTGCCAGTCTCTTGGAAACTTTGGCATATGGAGGATACCTTGGATTTACTTGTTTGGGTAACTTGTTGCCTTGCTGCTCATAAGACCATAAGCAAAACCAGTTTTACCTGAGATCTATGTTTGTGTTCCCAAAGCATTGCAAGTCTAGTGCTGCAGACTTTCCTTAGCTGACTGCAAAACATCAAACACTAGTAACGAAAAGTGGAGATGGCTGCCTTCAAAGTAAAATGCAGGATACATCCCTAGCTATTCCAGAATACACTTAATTTTGCTAGATGTCAAGGGATGTCATACTGCCACATAAAAATGTTTCCTATTGTCCTTAAATTGATCGTTCAATCCACTTGCCATCAAACAGTAAAAGTAGCCTTTCTGCTTTCATCTCACTATGAAAGGGAAAAAAGAGCAAATATACATGGCAGTAATTATTACATCCCGTGGCTTTTTTTTTTTTTTTTTTTTTTTTTTTTATAAAGAATGGCATACTATCAGAGCAGCAGTAGGCAAAGAGAACAAGAAAAGAAGATTCAGTCTCTTTGAGATTTTACCATGCAGAAAATCTCTTCTTGTTTTTCTGGAACACTTCTAATACTGCCATCTGAGTTAGAACCTCACATCTTTATGCAGTTGGACATCTGACAATAGCTGGAGTAAAAACATTTTGAGGCACACATCATCAACATACACATAAAAAGTTACAAGGCTTAAACAATTCCAAACAATGCAAGAAAATTACTGAGATTTAAAAAGGATTGAAAAATATGTTCTCCTTCTTGAATCAAAAGTCAATGCAAAAGAAATTCAGCAGACCTCTGCAGGTTATACTACAAAAGATTGTCATTCACGGAAGTGTTCTGCAGATTCTACTAGTCAGCTATAGAGATTCGTTTGTTCTGTATTAAAACAGAGAGGAGGGGAAATCACAATACTGAAGCACCTCTTTCAGGTTCCCAAACGGAAATTAAACACAGCAGTAGAGGCAAATTAACAATATTTAACGCACCTAACAAGTCGTAACAGAGCAATTGGCTGAGCCTGTAGCCCGGCCGGGCGCAGCCGGCACCGCCGCTGAGGGCAGGGCCCGGCCGGGCGCGGGGCCGCGGCAGCGAGCGCGGGAGCCACCGGCGGCGGCGGAGCGCCCTCTAATGGCGAGCGGCGGCACGGCGGGGGCTGCGGCGGAGCTGCGGCACAGGCTGCGGGCCGCGCGGGCGCTGCTGCTGAGCGACACTCCTCTGCCGCTGAGGGACACTCCTCTGCCGCTGAGGGACACTCCTCTGCCGCTGAGGGACACTCCCCTGCCGCTGAGGGACACTCCTCTGCCGCTGAGGGACACTCCCCTGCCGCTGAGGGACACTCCCCTGCCGCTGAGGGACACTCCCCTGCCGCTGAGGGACACTGCCCTGCCGCTGAGGGACACTGCCCTGCCGCTGAGGGACACTCCTCTGCCGCTGAGGGACACTCCCCTGCCGCTGAGGGACTGCCCTGCTCCTCTCTGCCCCCGCCCCGCCGGCAGGAGACCCCTCGCGGCCTTCTCCCGCCCCTGCCTTCTCCGAGCCATGCTTGTTTCTCCTCTCGTACAGGGAGGGAGGGTGGGAAAGTGCCACTGAACGGAAAGATTTTGCAGCGTGCTGTGGTCTCCCAGGGATTTTTGGCAGGTTTTCATTTTCTTGGGGAGCCAAGAACATTTTGTCTCTGCATCTCACATACTTCTCTCTTGCCTTCGATGCCGTGCAGTCTCGAGGGGCAGTGCTGACTGGAGACATCTCAGAGGGGCTGGCAGCTTCTACGGAGCTCGGGTCACAACCCAGAGCGAGTGTAAGGACAAAAGTCCACGGCACGAGGGTACAGGCAGCAGGGATGGATGAGGGCGACTCCAGATGTTTGAGACCCTGGCCCAGGTCAGCCTCTAGGCCTTATGAAATTGACTTAAGAGACATACCTGGCAATTCCTCCACAATAAGAGACAAAAGTTTCAGTGCAGAACTATCAAGCATAGGCTAGAGCCCGGCCAGACATTTTAGCAAAAAATTGGTAACTGGAGGTCAAAACAATACATGCTGGGTCATTAAAGAGAAACGAAGAACGAAGTGGCACCCACCCACTGGCATAGGCCAACACCACTCATTAATACAGGCACCTACACAGGTTCAGGAATGCCTCACACTACTTAGCTTCTTTCTGCCAGCAGACATGAGCCTTTCATCCATCCTAGTGATGCACCATCGTCATTGCTGGAAATCCCACGCCTGTTGTGGCACTCCTGCCACATCAAGCTGTATTCTCAGTCCCTAACACACATCTCCTGGAGACACAGCAGGCACCAAAAGCATCCTGAATGGGTTCACCACACCAAGAGGAAAGCCTGAGGAGGTGAGGTGTGAGACCAGATCTATATCTCACTGTATCAGCTGGATTCAGCATTTTATCTGCAGGGGCCAGAAAGGGGGAAGGGGAAGACAGATTGATACCATGCACACTCTCCCATACTCATCCACAACCCACAGCTCCCACTCTAGGAGTGGCCACCAACGGTCTAGGAAAAGCAACTTTCACCCCATTTTGTAGGTAAAAATGGAGGAGCTTGGAGAACAAAGCCTATTATTAATTCCCATCTGTTGAAAGGAGGCTGCAGCTGTTTTGAGAGGTTTTCCTGCAAGCTATGCAGATCTGCTCAGAATTTTAATGGTTGTTTACCAACCAGAAAGCATGCCATTGAAAGAGCAAGATGTTTCCAAGCAAACATGGTGTGAACATCATTTTAGCCTAGAAATAAATCTCTTATTTCTTGCAAGCATTTATCTAGGTGAGAAAAAATGGTTTTTGTATTTGATTCTTTCACTTTTCAAATGCTCCTTTTTAAACTCATTCTTTGCCATCTAAGAAGCATACAGGAGAAGAGATACCTTGAAATATGCAATGCAATTTAACACAAACAGAAAGCCTTGTTAACCCCAAACATTCACTGTGCTCACTGGTGTGCAGTTGGAGTTGTATGTGCTAGGAAAACTGGTCTCTGTCCAAAGAACCTAGCAAGCCTCGAAGAAAAACACTGCACACAAAAGATGAAAAAAAGGAAAAGGCTTTGTTATATTCTAGTAAGTGTAAAGACGTGTCAAGCTTTTTACCTTCCATTTTCTGCCGTGGTCATATTTTCAAGGGGATTGTTATTGCTGAGAAATTAACAAGTCTTTAGCCAAACTCTCTAATATGTGTTATTTATAACAGAAATTAAATCCCTGCAACTATGCGTGTGTTTTAAAAGGCCTGCCTCTGTGATATTAGTACATGCAGTTTCTCTGTGACATGTATCTTGTACATAGAAGAAAGAAGCACTACAGAAATGCCTCAGATAGATACAAAAAACCCCAAAGGTTTTTCACTACAGTGCTTTAGAAACCCAAGCTCTTTTTATTTATTTCAGTAGTCTTTGAACTGCTTGGCTTGGAGAAGATATTTATAGCTGAAATGACAGTCCCTGAACACAACCTAGTATTCCCAGTATTCCTGCTGTAACTGGGGGATGGGAAAAAACCACTATCACCCACCACTTAGCCAAAAAAGTTATGAGCATCCTGCATTTAAAAAAGACCATGCCTGAGAAACTCGAAGGACAAGAGGGCTAAGTGACATAGTAAATGGTCACCAGGAAATGACCAGGAAATTAATATAACATAGAGGCAGTGCTAAGGAGAGAGTTGGATAGCCTGCTGCTATTCCATCAGGTCATGCAACTGAAAATATTAGTGAGAAAATGAAACTATTTCTCTTTCACTAAGACAGAAGTAAAAAGCAATCTGGGCAGTGTGACCTTCTAAGCTGAGTTAAGTCAACATATAAACAATAAAAATGGACTAATATTTCAAGGAATTTTGTTTCAGTGACTGGGGGGGTTCAAGTTACTGTGGGTATTTTCCTGTAATATGATAGAATCCCACTAAATGGTCATTATTTGACTTCTGGTAATGGAGACATGAAAGCCCTCTGTGTGTCCTATGTTTCTGTTATAGGGGTCCAAAGGCTACTGAGATGGGTTTCACCCATATAATTTTTAATTTATTTTCTCTTAATAAATGGCAACCTACATTTTTGTATAATGGCAGTGCAAAGCGGATTTCTGCTTTATGATAGCTAATTCATGGCAACTAGCTTTTAAGACAGTATGTGAAAGTGAACAGCTGTGAACTGATAAATAGGAATTATTAAATACACTTTTTTACAAATATAGCATTTGCCCATTCCTAACAAATATTTTTTCTGTTTTGAAGTTCAGTCTCCAGCATAGCACAAACAATGACTGAAATAAGTGCTATAAAAGAAACACAAACAGATGGGAAATCAGGGAAGTGATAAACACAATAAAGTAAATGGCATGACCTAAATTCACCAGAGATATCAACTGAGTAAGCCAAGGCTAAGAAATGACCTCTCATTGCCCAATGTTTTCCTTACTGAGAGTGTTGATGCCTTCTGCCTTGGTCTGAAAGACAGATGTCATTTAAAGAAAGCAGGAGCCTGCCTTGGAATGGAAAATATGACCCACTTTCCTCCAAATTATTATAGCTTTGAAATTAAGGGGCTTTCAGGCAAAGATACGGGAAAAGGAATACCAGTTATTTGCAGGTATGTGTCTGTGTAACCAGGCAAGCAAACAAGGGCAGTGCTGGCGCAGCAATCGAGAGCAGAAATCCCAGCCGAGTCTCTTCCCGCTCCCTCGGCACTCCTGGTGCGGTTCCGGCCGCAGCCGGCAGGGGGCGCTGCTGGCTCCCGGCGGGCCGGGCTGTGCGGGGCTTCCCTGCACCTGCAGGGGGCGCTGCGGCGCGGGGCCGGCCCGGCTCCCTCCCGCGGCAATGGCGGCCGGGCTGGAAAAACCGGCCCTGGCAGGAACCTGGTGGCAGCGACTGGAACGCCGGGGCAGGCTCACCTGGGACAGCAGGCAAGAGGCAGCAGAAACTCTGCAGCTGCAGCTGGAACCGCGGGATGTCCCAGCAGGCAGGGCATGTGGAGCTATGGTGTGGCAAGAACCCGGAGCTGTGGCAGAGGAACTGCGAGGTTGGCAGAGCTCACGAAAACAGCTGGGGGAGGCTCCCTTGGAGGAGAAGGGGCTCAGGGTCCTGGGGCTTTCCCTGAGGCACCCGAGCAGATGGTGACAGTTCTTCTTTTAGTGAGGTAGTGTATTAGTAAGGTTCCAGTATAATGGCAGCCCTTACAAGCAGAGCTCCACTCACGGTAGAAGAAAACAGGAGACAGAAGCCCACAGCAGACACCACAGCAATGGCGCTGTCCTCTCCCCACAGTGGGGAGTTTCGTTATTTTATGTTATTCTGTGTTAAGTTATGTATGGGTCAGTTCTCTCTGTTTTTGTTCAAAATTGTATTTGGTATGTTCCATGTACCCCCTCCCCCAGATGGTGCTGTCCACCCCTTCCCGCCTTTCCACCCCTGCCCATCACCTGGACACTCCCCATCACACCACCAGACCCCTCCCTTATCCCCTCCCAGGAGCCCCGCCAGTCATCCGGCGCCCCACCTAGACATCCAGAAACTTCCATCCAGGGCGTTAGGTGATTGGGTGAAGGCCCGGGGCCCCTCCCATACTCCTACCTCATTGGCCTCTTCCAGAAGACCACTCCCCAGGGAGCCACCCACATCTTACTCCCATTGGTCCGAGTTATCCCCGCCCCCTACCCTATAAAATCCCCTGTTCTGTAAGTTCTGGGGCCTTCTCCGGTTGGCACCACTCAGTTTGGTTGGATCCACATTTGTTTGCCCCCTCACGTTGAGGGTAATAAAAGGATCTTTAGCCCCTGGAGGAGGACGCTTCTTTCTGTTCGCGGTGAGGTCCCAGGTCCACTTCTACCAAAGGGCAAAGGACTCATCCCGAGGGGCTCTCCAAAGCCCCTCGGAGTTGGCCCAGCGGAGGGCTCGGGGAACCTGCTCACTCCCTCTGGAGCTAGAGCTGAGCCGGGATTTGAGATCTTCCAGGAGGGAGTGCGGCACCACAGCAAATGCAGCCTGTCTCCCCCTCCAAAGCTGACAGGGAAGAGAGCTAGGAACTGCACCCAACCCCTTCCCCCAGCCCAAACTTCAGGTATCTCTGCTGCTCCAAGAGAAAACCTCAGATAAGAGAAGCGCAGCCAGGTGCCCTCCTCCCCGGGGCTTGACAGCTTCTTTTACCTCTCCTAAGTACCAATCGTTAAGGTCTGTTAGCGACAGACGGGACAAAATTCCATGACAGAAAGAAACAAAAGGAAAAATTCTAGACCCCAAAACCCTCCCATCTTTTAGAAATTTTAATTAGGCTTTGAGGGTATAATCTGGCAAGGACCTTTTTTAATGCATGCTGGCATCCATGGATATGATCTCAAGAAATCTAGGTGCTGTGATTTACTCTTATAGGTAAAAATCAAGCCAAATTAATAATTAATCAAATAGGTTTTTATTTCACAAACCAAGACTTGGTTGTAGATAGCCACAATCAAAAGGCAGTGCTGAGCCTGGGATTGGCACAGGTGAAACACAGGTCCTACCTCTACAGTATCGAATCTCCTCTGTTCATCCCAACTGTTCTGTCCAAGCAGTTCTTATACAGTCTATTCTGCCTGAGGCAGGGTTTGTTTTCTTATTTTCAGAGGTTCACATATTCATGTAGTTTCTTTTCTCTTTGCGGAGCTGAACAAAACCGTGTCTGGGAAGTGATGTATGCCAATCATCAAGTTACTGGAACTTGGCATTGAGATGTGTCTTCCTGATGGCTCTGGCTATCTCAATCTTAGATAATTATTGAGTATTCATTGTTTGGGTGTTCCCCTGATCACCTTGGAGAACAACCCATCTCTGAGTGAGCCACATTCATTCGCTTGCAAATTCGGTCCTTCTTTCTGCTGCCAGCTGTGTTTTTGAAATACTGTGAAGCATTATCTCCCCAGCTCCAGCTTGTGTGCTTAAGAAATCTTATAAGAATATTTCTTACCAACATAACATATTTCAGACATCTATTTCTCATAAGCACGAATTATCCAAAGTACACATAACATTTACTAAGGCATAACATCAAGAAAACATATTACCTGACAATAACCTGATTTAATATACCCTTGATTTTACCAGTGGACTGTCTGCATGTATCTATAGGTAGACAGATAAATCACAGAATCACAGTGTTGAACTAGACATCCAGAGACCACCAAGTCCAACACTTCTACAGTTAGCAGGGATATTTTCAACTAGATCAGGTTGGTCAGGGGTCTTACCTTGAATATTACCAGGCATGGGGTATCTCCTAGCTCTCTGGACAACCTGTTGCAGTGTTTTATCATCCTCATTGTAAGAACTTATTATATCTAATTGTGAAAAATGATCACTCACTTTATAGAATTTTAAATGTTTGTTAAACCTGTGGTAGATAGGGACAGGCGATCGGAAGATCTCGGGATGTGACGGAAAGAAAGACCCTTCCCCCCTCTCCCTGCTTCACGTTATCTATCACCCCCAGAACATGTAACCACACCTAACCCAGTAGTTTTCCACTCCCGACTAACCTAGAGACCCTACCAACCCCCCTCTGACATAGCAAAGTCCCCCAAGACTATTTAAACCCATGAGATAAGATAATAAACGCTTTCAACCGTCCACCACATTGGTGTTAGCGTGTTGTCGTTAGCCTGAGTAGCCCGGACTAGGCCGGGCTGCCGTGCTGTCACCTTGCAACCAGGTCGCCGTTGCCTCCCCTGAAGGCAACAAAACCTTAACAAAAAAATACAACAAAAGGACTAAATAAGGAAAAATAACAGCGCTGGGAGCCCCACTCTTGGCTGTCAGCCATTTGGCTCCCCTGAAGGCAACATATCTGGTGCTGAAACCCGGGAAGAGAAATTTGCTCGGGTAGCTGGAGTTCACCTGGACAAGGGCAGCGGCCGGAGCAGTCAGACTGTATCTTGGCGAGGGAGATGTCCCAGGACCCACGATCATCATGGACGCCATCGCCAAGGTCGTAAGTGTAATTTATAAGGAAAGGGGTATCGAGTATAAGCTCAAAGAATTTTATCTTGCTATAGCGAGGCTGCTTGAGCTTGGGACGATTGAACGCCCCGTGGATGTTCTGCATCCGGAAATATGGGAAAAATGCACAGCCACGGTGGCCGAGGACACGAAAACCTCAGGCAGTGGCAAGAGCCTTAAGGCGTGGGGCAAAGTAGAGAAAGCCCTGCGCAAAGCAATAGAGGAGCAGGAGACATGGAGCGCGGCGCGTATGTGTTTATTAGTTAGATCCAAGCTAGGAGCGAAAACGCAAACCGCCCCTGAGGGCGATCCGCCCGGGAGCGGAGATCCGGAGGGGCCCGGCGCATCACCTCCCTCCCCAGATCAGAGCCCAACCCCCGCCGCGGAAACCTCCCAGAAATCCGAGGCTTCCCCATCCGTCCCGCCGCCGCCGGTCAGCAACCCGTTGCCGGAGGTGCAGCAGCATGCGGAATGCTTTTGGCAGGGGCTGGCAAGGGAAGCCAGAGACACAGAAACCGCGGCTCGGGAGGAGATGCTAACCATGCCACCACCCTACTCCTTTGAAAATGGCGCTGGCCGCCAAGGAGAGGGGCGGGGCGCGGGCGGTCTCGGCACGAAAACCCGGGAGGCGCGCAATTTCACGGACGCGTGTGCGCGGGAGAAAGCGGAGGAGAGCAGCAGAGGGCACGGAGCCAATCGGCAGCCGTGCCTGACACCGCTACCATTTAAGGGAGAGACCTCCCCCTGCAGGAGGCAGGGCAAGCCTGGGGGGCGGGAGCGGCGCCACCCCCGCGGGGAGGAGCGAGCTCGGAGACAGACAAAAAGGCACCGAGCCCCGGAAATGGGCTGGCATTCGACTTCCGACTCGGAGTCCAGCAGCAGCTCTGCCAGCTCGGAAGAGCTGATGGAAGCCACCTGGGATTCCGAGACGGAGGAAACGGAGCCAATGCGATTTAAGACAAAACCGAGTAAAGCTTTAAGCCGCACCGAAAAGCAACCACAATACAATCCAGCCCAGTTTACCAACTGGGGAGAAATAAAAATAGCCTGTGAATGCAGGTCCCGGCCCCAGGGAAACAGGAAAGGGAGGGGGCGTGCGGGCCGCACTCAGCCTCCTCCCGCCGCGAATACAAGGCGGTCCATCCATGCCAACCCCCAGTGGGGCGGGAAGCCCTTATACCCCATACCCCCACAGGAGGCACCCAGTTTCATACCCCCGCCAGCAACACAATTGCAGAGTTTCGCAATACAGCTTGCGGTACCTTTGTACCCACTACCACCACAAGCAGCGCCTGTGCCACAGGGTTGGCAGGGGGCGCCCCAGAACGGGACCCCTGGGTGGCTCTGGCCATGAAAATAGGGAAAGAGCCCCCGAAGGTGTGGGGGACATGCCACCTTTATGGCAGTCAAGACCCCCACGTAATAGGGCTTCAGTTTTGGGCAGACACAGGAGCAGACTGCTCAATATTTCCCCAAGCACTGCGGCCCCGACACTGGCAATGCAAAGAAATCCCCCCAGTGAACAGAGTGGGAGGGCCGTCCTGAGCTTGGAAAAGCACCCAATTAGTAGCTATAACACTTCATACAAAAAAGGGACCAGAACAAACAGTAGCAATCCACCCCTACATTTTACAAAACTCTCCACCCCTGATAGGAAGGGACATCCTTGCTATGTTAAGAGTCAGGATTACAAATTTATAATGAGGGCCACTGCCGTACACCCACTACTGCCAATCAACCTGACCTTCAGGACGAAACTAATGAAAAACTGTGAGTTTCAGTTTACGGGACATGCTCGTGGACCATCCCCATGACGCGTACACCCCTGCTCCAGGGGGAGATGACAGACCACCAAGTCGCCAGACAAAACCCGAGAGTCCCACACCAGTGAGACCCAGACATGCACAGTGTCTTTGTGCGATTTTGCTGTTGGGGCTTGTGGCCGGGGGGCAAGCCGACCCAGGCCACTACCCTCATCAGCCATTTAGGTGGGTCATGCAACATCTTTCAAGTGACAAGGTGTTCAAAGAGGTCACCACAGCGAACACCCCATCCTTCGTGTTCCACATAGCCGACCTGTTTTCAGGACAACCAAAACTACGGCCCACAAGCCCACGTATCGTACTCATGTACATATCCTACTGGTGCCCAGCGTCCAACCCAGGGAAAAGGTACTGTGACTACCCGGGGTGGGGACATTGTGGATACTGGGGCTGCGAAACCATTGTTACAGATGCCAGACCATGGGAAGATGGGTGGCAACCGCAGGAGCCCGACAAATTCTTACAGTTCACCTAGGCACCCTTTAGCTGCGGAGACCACAATGCACAGCCTAGATATCGGGGATGCGTAAGTTATAACATGACCGTTCTACAACCAGATCACCCTAGTTGGGCCACGGGTAGAATGTGGACAGTGGTCCTCAGAGGACCGAGGAGGTGGGTGAATGTACGAATTATCAGGCTCCAACCACCAGCACCTCGACCATTAGGACCCAATAAAGTTATCAAGAATGTGCTAAAAGGGAAAAACACAACCCACCCCAAAACCTTGCCCCCAAAAGTCACTGACACCCCGACCGGCCTTGCGGATGCCCTCCGGATAGGCCACACGGCTGAGTCAGATCCAAACCCAATCTTTCGTATGCTAGAAGCTACCTTTCTAACCCTAAACGAAACCAAACCGAACCTGACTAACTCCTGTTGGCTTTGCTATGATGTCAAATGCCCTTTCTACGAAGGCATTGCTTTAGACACCCCCTTCAGTTACTCCGCAGCCAGTGCCCCCCACCAATGCAGATGGGACACTCCCCACAGAGGAATCACCCTGAGTCAAATCACAGGACAGGGCAGATGTTTTGGCAATGCAACTTTAGCAAAGCAGAAAGGCAACTTCTGCACTGAAGTTGTCAAGCCCAACAGAAAAACCAATAAGTGGGTGGTCCCATCCGCATCTGGGATGTGGGTTTGCCAGCGATCCGGAGTGACTCCTTGTGTATTCCTTTTTATGGAAATTAATTTATTTTATAAATTTATTCCAATTTAATGAACTCTATCGACTTCTGTGTCCAAGTTCTGATTGTTCCTAGGATCCTGTACCACTCAGACAAAGAGATGTACCACCTTCTCGAGGAACCTGACAGACTCCACAAAAGAGAAATAATCACAGGTATAACTATCGCAATGCTGCTCGGCCTGGGAGCAGCTGGCACAGCCACGGGTGTCTCAGCCATCGCAACCCAACAGCACGGACTCTCTCAGCTGCAAATGACCATCGACAAAGACCTGCAGATGATCGAGAAATCCATCTCCTATCTAGAGAAATCAGTCTCTTCGCTTTCAGAAGTGGTTTTACAAAATAAGCGAGGACTAGACCTCTTGTTCATGCAACAAGGAGGACTGTGTGCAGCCTTGAAAGAGGAATGCTGCCTTTATGCAGATCATACAGGAGTCGTTAAAGACTCCATGGCAGAACTCCGAGATAGACTGGCTCAGAGAAAAAAAGACAGGGAAACCCAACAGAGCTGGTTTGAATCCTGGTTCAATCAATCACCTTAGCTCACCACTTAAATTTCCGCCCTAGTAGGTCCGCTGGCAATACTGCTTTTAGCTGTTACCATAAGACCATGCCTGCTGAACAAAGTAGTCTCGTTTGTTCAGGCCCATCTAGAACGGGCGAACATTCTGTTCGCAAGCCAGCAACAAATGCTGTAAACCAAAAACTGCGAACACAGTCAGTCGCAAAAGCCTTCGAGACTTCCCTTGCGAAAATTACTTAGGTTTACCAAACCACCTTTTCCTTACCAAGTTACAAGTTTGTACCTCACTCCAGTGCCTATATCTACAACTACCTCATTTTACTTATGATAAGGAGGGGGGAGATGTGGTAGATAGGGACAGGCGATCGGAAGATCTCGGGATGTGACGGAAAGAAAGACCCTTCCCCCCTCTCCCTGCTTCACGTTATCTATCACCCCCAGAGCATGTAACCACACCTAACCCAGTAGTTTTCCACTCCCGACTAACCTAGAGACCTTACCAACCCCCCCTCTGACATAGCAAAGTCCCCCAAGACTATTTAAACCCATGAGATAAGATAATAAACGCTTTTCGACCGTCCACCACATTGGTGTTAGCGTGTTGTCGTTAGCCTGAGTAGCCCGGACTAGGCCGGGCTGCCGTGCTGTCACCTTGCAACCAGGTCGCCGTTGCCTCCCCTGAAGGCAACAAAACCTTAACAAAAAAATACAACAAAAGGACTAAATAAGGAAAAATAACAGCGCTGGGAGCCCCACTCTTGGCTGTCAGCCATTTGGCTCCTCTTCAAGATGGATGCTTCACCTTTTATATCTCTAGCCTCTCCTAGAGCTTTGTCAGTCAACTCCTTCCCAGCAGTCCAGTGGTGGAGGTCACTTTCTTACATTCTGATTAGTCAGGTGTTACCATAGTAACAAGATGACCTTCCTAAATGCCTGGATTACCAAAACCATCCCGTAGTAACAATACTGGGGGGATTGCAGTAACATAACTATATATTTATAAAACTTCTCTTAACATACTTATAATGTTCACCCCTTAATTGTGAGAGCTAACCATCTCGTTACTCATCTATAGCATAATGTAAATTGACCTTCCTTCCATTTAAAACTTTCAGCCCTTGGCCTATCACAACAGATTCTACTAAAAGTTTCATCCCCATATTACCTGTAGGCATCTTTTAGTTATTGACAGGCTGCAACAAGATCTCCCTGGAGCTGTCTCTTCCCCTGGCTAAACAACCCGAGCTCTCTCAGTCTGTCTTCACAGGAGAGGTGCTCCAGCCCTGAAACCTCTTAGTAGCTCTGCTATGAACCTGTTTCAACAGGTTTATGTCTTTCCTGTGCTGAGGATGCCAGAGCTGGAAAAGTACGCTGTTGCATCTCGTGATGCTCTGAGTGGTTGCATGCCAGGCAGCAAGGGAAGAGAGGTGTGACCGTCCCCCTGTGAGCTCTGTGATCCCAGTTATCTGATGGTTCAGCGTGGGGACAGATGGAGGCAACACAGAGCTTGGGGTGTTCCAGAGTGGGTTTATCAGGTGGAGAAAATGGAGCCCCAAGACCAGCTTGGGAGGGAAAACAGAAGGTTTTCTACAGAAACTCAGGAGGACAGGTGTAGGAACAATAGCCAATGAGGGCAGAACTGGGGAGGGGTCTAAGGTGGGACTAAAATATCATAAACCTATCAGGGGAAAGAGGGGAGTGGAATAACACAAAGTAACCAATAGGGTGTCGAGTGTAACTAAATGGACAGGGAACACTCTGGAAGAAGGGGAGGGGACTAGAAGGAGTAACAGTAGATGTTCTAGGGAAAGGGGCAGGGAAAGGGAGGATTGACAATTTGGAGGGGAGAAGGTTAGGGAAGAGATCGGGAAGATTGACAGCTGGGGAGGGGGGGAGATTAGGGAGGAGGGAAATGAACAAACATTGAACAAACATCCATTTAAGGCAAAAACACACCACCAAAGTACTTAGAATGGGTCTCATCACAGTGGATCAGAAAGACAGAATAACTCAACCTGCTAGCCACTCCTCTTTCAATGCCACCCAGAATACACTTAGATTTCTGGGCTAAAGGTGTACATTATCAAGTCATGTCCAACTTTTCACTCACCAGCATGCCCATTTCTTTTTTTGTAGGGCTGCTCTCAAGGAGTTCTTCTCCCAGTTTATATTTATGTATGGTGTCACCCTAACCCAGATGCAGTGTCTTACACTTGGCCCTGATAAATCTCAAGAGAGTTTTGTGGCTCACTTCTTGAGGTTGGCCAAGTCCCTCTGGATGGCATCCTGTTCCCAGGAATGTCAGCTGCACCACTATGCTTGATGTCATCTGCAAATTTGCTACGAGTGCACTTGATCCCTTTGTCTGTGTCATTGTTGAAGACATTAAACAACACTATTCCCAATACAAATCCCTGAGAGACTGTTGGGGTGTGTTTTAAGTTCCCCCCCCACTTATGGTTGCTCCCTCTCCCCCTCTTTATGTTAAGTGGTCCGGCCATTTAACATAACCAAACCCAGTCTGGTGGGTTTGTTCCCACAGGCCATAGCTCCTGCCCGCAGCGGCATGCGAGAGTGGCCTTTGCTGCACGCAGTGCCAAGGACACTGGCCTAGCCGACGCTTATCACTGATTTCCATCCATTGAGCCACTGCCCTCTAGATGCAACCATCCAACCTGTTCCTCATTCACTGAACAGGCTACCCATCAAATCTGTATCTCCTCAATTTAGAGAGAAGCGTATTATGAAAATCATGTTGAAGGCCATACAGAATTCCAAATGGATGATATTCATGGCTTTTCCCTTGCCCACTGATGTAGTTACTCCGTAATAGGTTTGTTCTCCACAAGGAAGTTTCCCTTTCAGTTGCCTAAAGCCAGTGCTCTGCAGCCCAATGCAGAACTGTCAGATTTCTAGTGCTGTGGGAATGGTAGCAAGTGAGCCACTTATCCATGTCATCCCACTGCACAAAGTCCTGTCTTTCTTACACAAAACTTGCACAGAAAATGACAGTTTTCTAAAAAGTGTGAACCACAGGAACAGGAGAAAATGTTCTTATTTCAAGATGAGAGAGCTCGTTGTCAGACTGTTGCAATGCTTCTCACACTGTTTCTGTATCTGTCTCCTCTACCTCAAAAAGTTTAGCATTCACTGAATTCCTTCATGCTTATAATATCTCGGAGCCAAGCCATCTAACCTGTGCATGCCACATAAAACACAGCTCACACACCTTGTCACTGTTGCCACTTGAGACAAAACAATGCACAGTGCTAGTCACATCTGTAGGGCTTGGACACACAGTGTGGGTCATGACATGGAGAACCAGGAGTCCCAGTAAGAGCTCCGGCAGTTTCACATGGGGAGCAAAGATATGAGTGAGGTGTAGGAGTCTAGCATCCTTTGGGTCTAAAGAGAAATTCTCATGTGAATTCAAGGGATTTTGCACTCAAGGAGGATTATGAGTCTTCACCACTACAGCCAACACAAACAAAAGAGGACCCTCTCCACAAAATGAGCTATGCTAAGGTGTTGCCAGGAATTGGCAGCAGGGAATTCAGGGGTGGTTTTCATGAGGAGAGTTCAGGGACTATCCCATGCCCAACATGGATTGTTCCAGTCAATACTAAAATGGCACCCTCACTGTCTAGGGGTGAGCAGTCCATCAGTCCAGCTAGTAGTGCCTTTGGAAAAATATATATAAGAAAGAGTAAAAAGCATCTCATACTAATTTTGAGAGAGGAGATTGAGAAATATGTGACAGCAACAGCCCTGTAGGCACCAAGGTCAGTACAAAAAAAGAGGGAGGGAGTGATCCAGATAGTGGAGCAGGGTGAAGACCATGGAGAAGCAGATGTCAACTCATCACAGCAAATATTTACTCCTTGCTTGAACCACCAGAAAAATACTGTTGGTGTTTAGATATAGGGCAGGTAAAAAACCTGCTTTCTTTGTTCAGGGAAGTCCTTGGACATCTCCTAACTGTCTTTGAAAAATATCTTGCAAAAGTGGCAGCTTGGAAAGATTCTAACTTGGCTGAACTTACAATGTCCTGTACTAGCCTCTAGACTTGTTATTATACAGAGAACCATCTAGAGTAATTTCCTACTTTTTCCTATGTAATTTCTCACCTAGGTTAACTTCCTACTTCTTTTGTCACAGCAGGAATATAGGACCGTATTACATTGAAAGAGTTTGGATTTTATGTTATACAGTGATCAAAGTCAAATTCTTCTGTTTTTCTACTCATCTGCTCAATTTCTGTTGCACTGAAATTACTATAGCAGTTGTCTCAGTAACAATACAGCTCCACCTAATCAGCATCAGGCAATGTGACACAATTAGTTCAGACACTAGCCCTCTGTTTCCAGTATATTCTGCAATCCCACAGTGTATTCAGTGCACATGTTGCTGTAGAAATGCAGAAGTCCTGCTAATGCCAAGAATATTTACCTGATCTGTTCTTATTTGGACACTTACACTCTCAGAGACTTGATGCTCATGGGTAGATGTGTTGTATCACTGACACATGAGTTGTGGCTTATTAGATTCTCCCAAAGGTCCTTATGGGCCAGATTGCATTTCCCATGAAGTCTGCAGTTATACAGCAGTGGGCTGTTAGATGGGGGAGGGACGACACTGCATCGGGAGAGCTGAACAGAGCAATATTTCCTAGTAGCAGCTTGCCACAAGGGGGGATTCATCCTAATTTACTTAATAGGACCAGAAATATTTGGGGTTGTTTGAACACAATGAAAAACTTCAAAGCCAATTGGGCTGACCTTTCATGAAATATTAACAAGTCTTATCTGAGACAAATGGAAAACTTCATGGTGCAATGTAATTTTTTAAAAAACTACACTTCATATTGTAAAACAGTTTTTAAAATCCCGACTAGCTTCTTTCACCACAAAGAATCTGGTTTTTTTGTTCTTGACTATATTTTAAATGCTATAAACATCAACTTTTACTTGGAAGACAACATCACATTAAAATTCTAATTAAAGCAAACAAGAGCTGAGAGTGCTTAGAGTAGGCCTTTTTATTCTAGATTAGCCAAGTCATCAATTTAAAACAGGAACAAGCCACATAAATATGACAAAGTAGAAATGAAAAATTGTCTTTCAGATACACTGTGCCATTTATTCAAAACAGACCAAGCAGAACACCTGGCTTCTTAATATAGAGCAGTAGTTGAGTCAGCTCCATTAAGGGAAATTGATTTTAGCACAGATGATCTTGGGAAAAAAAGTAATTTCCAAAAGAAAGTCATATGGAATCACTTGTCATTCCCTGCTCTTCCTTTTCAAGTCTGCTTCAGGGAAAAATTTGCAGGAGCATTCAAACATAGTTTTAAACATAGCTTCCTTGTGTCTGCTTCCAGCAGAATTCTTCATGCTCTACTTCTGATTAAAGGATCTGTTCCCATCAGTTTTATACAAACACCACATTTTGTGGTTTCCAGATTCAAGCTTCAATTCTTCAGCTACTGTTGGTCTCCTGGTTATTCTTCATCTCCTGACACAGAAATTAGCACTTCACACAAATCATTTATTTAATGTCCAAATTCAGCTAAAACAATTGCAGGGGAAGGAATGAAAAATTAAGATCTCAAAGTTATTTGATTTTATTATTAATTAGTTATTTGGTTTTAGTCATTGAGTCTGATTCTGTGAGATAGTAAGAGCCTTCCCCCCATTCATTAATGTTCATACCAGTGCTGAATTCAGTTTCAGTTTCAGTGGCTGGTAGAGTACAGCATCTTGTAAAGTCAAATGTTTTCGTGGTCACATAAGCAGAGATGAATTTGGGTAGGAAACCAAAACTGCAAGTTGGATGGTAAAACTTCTGCTTTGACAGAAAACAAAATCTCCAGCTGAATAAAACAGAATCAGACTGATCTCTGTTATGACATTTCAAGAAATCCAAGTTCAACATCTTAGAATTGCTTGAGTGTTGTGTAGCCAATTAAATGAATCATTATTCTATAAACACAGGAAAAATGAAATTGCTTGCTTCACATTTTTTCTGCCTTGCTTTCTTCTCTGTCTTGCGTCTGTGTATCATATACTTCTTAGGAAGGACAAATCTAATTTCTTTTCTCAGAAGGTTTCAGAGAATCACAGAATGGTTAAGGTTGGAAGGAACCACTGGAGGTCCAACCTTGATACTCAAACAGTTTCCAGGTCCATATCCAGAGAGCTTCTGAAGATCTCCAAGGAAGAAACCTTTCTGGGAAACCTATGCCAGTGAGAAGTCAAGAGTATATCCAAATTTTAGAAATGTCTTTTAAGCTTCTTAAGTAAGCATATAGAAAATTTATACATTGCCGAGCACAAAGAGCCATCTCCTTGTCTGGCAGACAAGTGATGGCTGCCTAAAACAAAGAACAAGAAGAGCACTAGGGTTTGCAATCATGACAGTGTTTGGGATCTAGAAACAAGTAACATCAGTATAGAATTATGCATGTAATTGTATTGTCACACAGGAGGATTTATAGTGTTTATCTGCTTAACAGTATTTGAACCACTTCAATTGCTCTTCAGCAGCCAGTCAGCAGTAGGATGGAGTGTTCAGTGCAAGTCTAAGAAGGGCTTGAGAAACACTGTTCTAACACTGTGCAAGGAAACATATACATTACTGATATGAGATGGCACATACTAAGTTTTACTGCTGTGAAACATACAGATTGTGTGTTGGCCCAGACATATCCATTCTAGCTTCGAATTTGGCAGAAAATCAAGGTGGTTTTTGGCTAGGCAGAGGTCAGCAGGAATATTACTAATCTGTTGGAAGTCTGGTGGCTAGGCCTTCGCTCCAAGCATCAATGGAAAAGTCACTTTTTCTTTCAAAGCTTGCTTCCTTCACACAATTGCCTATTTGGATTGCAGATAACATGGGGCTGCATCACAGTCCAGGTGGTACCTTTTAGTAATAGTTTTGGCTGCAGTCTTTTCTTTCTAATTCAAATAGGATTTTTGCATTAAACTATTCAAAAGAGCAAAGCTTTTCTAAAGACTGAGACTTTTGGTTTTAGAGAATTACAGAATGGGTAAGGGAAGGGACCACAGTGGGTCATCTGGTCCAACCTCCCTACTCAAGCCAGGGTCATATGAGGTGTGGCACAAAATTGTGTCCACACAATTCTTGAATTTCTCCATGAAGGAGACTCCCCAAACTCCCTGGACAATCTATTCCAGTGCTCCATCACTCACATAGTAAAGTTCTTCCTTGTATTCAAGTGGAACTTCCCGTGCATCAGTTTCTGCTTATTGCTTCATGTCCTATTGCTCAGCACCACAAAGGAGAGCCTGGCTCCATCCTCTTGACACCCTCCCTTCAGATACTTCCAGATATTGATACGGTCCTCTCTCAGCCATTTCTGCTCAAGGCTGAACAGGCCCAGCTCCGTCAGCCTTTCCTTACAGGAGGGTTGTTCCACTCCCTCAATCATCTTTGTTCACAGGACTCGCTCCAGGAGCTTTATCTCTCTCTTGTCCTGAGGAGCCCAGAACTGGACACAGCACTCCAGATGTGCCTCACCTGGGCTGAGTAGGGGGGCAGGATCAGCTCCCTCAAGCTGCTGGCAGTGCTCTTCCAAATGCACCCCAAAGTACCACTGGCTTTCTTGGTCACCAGGACGCACTTCTGGCTTATGGACAGCTTGTTGTCCACTAGGACCCAAAGGTCCTTCTCCACAGAGCTGCTTTGTAACAGATCAGTCTCTGCCTGTGCTAGTGATTGGGGTGATTCCTCCCCAGTTCAGGAGCCTGCAGTTGGCTTTACCAGATTTCAGAAGGTTCCTCACTGCCCATCTCTCCACCCTGTTGAGGCCCTTCTGAAGGGCTGCACAGCACTCTGAGGTATTTGCCACTGCTCCAAGCTTTGTGTATCAGTGACCTGTTGAGGAAGCATCTGTCTCTTTGTCCAAATCACTGATGAACAAGTTAAACAATACAGAGCCCAGTACTGACCCTTGGGTTGTAATGAGTGACACAAGAGTCTGGTTGGAAGCATGACAGGACTCCAACCAGACTCTGTGTCACTCATTACAACCTTCTGGGATCTACTGTTGAGACTGTTCTCAATCCATCTCTTTGTCCAGTCATTTAACTCACACTTCCTGAGTTTGTCTATGAGAATGTTGGAGAGACACCATCTAAAGCACTGCTGTAGTCAAGGTAAATAATATCCACCGCTGTCTCTTCAACCGTACTGATTGTTGTTTCATTATACAAGACAATCAGGTTATTCTAGCATATTTTATATTTAGTGAATCCATGCTGGCTACTGTGGGCCGCCCTGGGCAGGTCCTGTCAGTGTGCCTGCTGACCCGAGAGTGTTGTCTGCCCCAGGCCCTGCGAGCAGCTCCCACAGCCAACCAGACACCCGAGCCTGGATGTTGTAATCTTCCACCTCACCAGGAATGACAGGAGTGCACTCCATATAGCAGTCCAAAAGGGTTTTTTGAAGGCAGAGATGAGGGTCCAGAGAGGAACAAGGAAGGTGGGAAGGCTGAGTGGGTAGTAGGTAGGGCAGACAGGGATACAACCTCTGCTGAAGTGGGGCTAGGGACAGAGAGCAAGTGGCAAAAAGCCCCAAATGGGGGCAAGTTCAGGGTGTATCAACTGGGAGAAGGTAAGAGGGGGCAGGGTACACTGGGCCAATGAGGGCCACTGGGGATAAGGGTTGAGGGAGGAGCTGGGGTGGTATGACATATGAACAATCAATAAAGAACAAGAGGGGTGTGGCTGCAGCAAGCAGATTAATGAGGAGGCTGGGGATACAGATCCTTCCAGAACAAGGGAGTAAGCTCTGGGTGATTGATATGTATTGATTTAAATTTGGGAGTGGAGGATTTTGGGAAGCTGTTACACTTTCCCTCCCTGTGCTAAACATAGGAATCTTCCCAAGGCATTCCTGTTCTGTTGTCTTCAGCTCCAACTCCCACAGGCTATTCCTCATAATCTTCTTGTGTTCTATGTTTTGCCTCAATAAAAACAATCATTAGACAAATAAACATCCTTCAATCTCTATTTTTTGTGTAGTTGGAAGAAAACTTGATATAAACTTAAAGATTGAATTAATTTAGGTAGTGGGGAGTTAACTTGCTGTGGACAGCCCTTCTTCAGCTGTCCATAATATCAAAGTGTCTGTGTCTGTATCTTTTTCTCTGTGTACGTACCACTGAACAGCTGCAAAGAACACACGTGTCATGTTAAACCCCAATAATTTAATCAGTTTATATACCCATAATGCCTAGAAGTAGTATGATTAGACGCATTATTGCAGAGAGTGGAAACTGCTGATGTGCAGTGCTTTTTTGCCACTAACAAAACTCCTGAAAACTAGTGTTGAAAGAACATTTTTATGTTGACATTTTGGGGCCTTGATTTTTGGAGATTTTGGATTGGGTTGTTGTTTTTTTGTTGGTTTTTGCTGTATTTTTTCCTGTGTATTATCTTGATCTTAAGCTGCTGAAATTATAAAACATAAAATTATATCCTATAAATACTTGGGAGTTAGGATAGGTACTAGAGAAGCACATTGGCAAAAGTGAAATTATCAGTACCAGAATTTTCCCCACAAATTATGCATTCTGAACCAAAATGTGGCCTTCTGACACCATTTACTAAGAAACCCTGTAATTCTGTCCAAATTGTTTCCAAGAGACATGCTTACCACACTGTATCAAATAAACATGACTCAAATATACATTCAATACTTAAGAAACTTTCACCTTTTATTAAACTAGTATAAATCCACTGATGAATTCAATCAGTGAAGCTACTTACTTACTCATATATCAGATTACCTATATCCTACCCCATGAGTGTTTTTGACTGTATTGTTATAAAGCTAAAAGAAAAGTTTGGGAAAATGAACCTTTCTCCTGCCACTATATATTTTATATATATAGCCTTTCAACTAAGTTGGCAGTACACACACAAAAAAAAAAAAAAAAAAAAAAAAAAAAAAAAGCATACTGAGTACTTTCTATCCTTGCAGCTCTATTTTGCAGTCATGGAAAAGCTGTAGAAGGCAGAAGATGTTTTAAGAAGGAAAAAACACTAGAGTCTACGTTTTTATTTCAGAAAAATGTTGGCAACATACTCAGCAGAGTTCTCTGGAAATATTTAACTGTTGCCCATCTTTTTTCAGCATAAGCACTAAAAATAAAGGTACTTTTTAATATTTTGTTTTGGCTTATTTGTTCTTTATTTGTAAAATGTTCCAACACAAAATGGATAATCATCAAAAGAGCTGATGATGTCAGGTATCAATCCAGATAGGTTTAAATTAAGGAGGCGCAATTTATACTGACATTTTGCAGGATGCATAGACAGGGAAAAAACACAAAGACACAGTTTTTAGAGTGTTCAGGCAATCTGTTTGTATTTGTAGTAATGTGATAACTTTCTCTGTATTTCTCTAACAAGAGAATTATTTCCTGTTAAATATGCTGTAACTAGCACAAGAAATACCTTCTTTCAAGTTAGCTTTACTAAGTCCAAATCTACTGTACTGCTCAGAATACAAAGTTTTCCATACAAATTTAGCATGTGGAGGGGTTGAGGGTGGTTTCGGCCTTTTAAATCAGGGCTGAGGAAAGAGATCATCACTGGTTTAACCTGTGAGAGCACAGGGGGGCTATATTCTATTTTGGATACAGGCATATGACTGTATGACTCCATATGACTTTGGGAGTTGTGCTTGCATCCGAGGGCAGGTTTCGACCTTTAGACAACTTTTTAATTTAATTTTAATTCCAAATAAGATAAACTGTTTTTCTGTGGTTTGAAGGGAGAGAAAGTATTACATCACTTTTATGCTAAAATAAGACATTTCCTGTGTATATTATAGGTAGAGAGTGAACTCTCTGTCATTAAGTAATCAGTAATTAATAAGTAATTGAATAACCAATTAACAATTCAAACCTTCCTGTAAACCTACAAACACCTTCTTACCCTTATTCAGGTAATTGTAATATAAGTGACGTTTTGGTAAAGGTCAGGGACAAAGTTAAAATAGCAGCAAGAGGCTTTGTGGAAACACGGGTAGAAGTTTTAGCTTTTTAATAGCTAAATAATATAGCTAAATAATATAGCTAAACAATAATAGCTTTTTTAATAGTATTTTTAATAAGGAGACTAATCAGCCATCCAGACAAGAACAACATATAAGAACTTCTGCTGGAAAGTTGGCAAATTGTGATTGAAAACATTGCTATGGTCATAACTACTAAAATGATGGCTTTCAAATGTTCACTTCTGCTAAATCCCAGCAGTCTTTCATTGAAACTATCAGTACTGCTTATTACATTCATTAAGTCCTTTCTTAGAATCAGAAATTCAGCCTTTGGCCTTATGTGGCTTTGGTACTACCAGATGTTCACAGAAAAACCTCAGGACTCATTCGCTCATTTTTGTTTGTTTAGGGCTCTTCCTCCTTCCTCTCATCTCACATTTCATGACAGGGTACTTATACTTTTTTCTCCTCAACCTTTCACAAACAATTAATCCTCAGGCAAAACTCATGCACACAGCTTTGCTTAAGGCTGGTAGAAGAAGGACAATGATAGGAGTGAGTCATGCCAGAAACATGTGGATGACTGGAGAGAGGGCTCTGAACAGGATTATAGATCAAGCTTCCCTAGTGCTTTTCCACTGTAGATCTCACAGAATTTCACAGATGTTAAAAGCAATTATTCATGCTGAAGAACTTGACACACATTAAATGTACATTAGATGTCTTTCCCAAGACCTCATAGTAAGCTTTGCAAAGAGTTGAAGTCAGGCCATATGATTTCCAGTGCCAAGCATTTTTCTCCAGTATGTCATAGCCCTTCAAAACACTCTTGATTATTCTTTTTGAGCAGGATAACTTTTGTGTATTGAGGAGTGCTGTTGCCCTGATTTTTAAAAGTGTTAAGTTTTCTTTTATAGTTCTTTTGAAAGTTTTAAAGTTCTTTTAAAAGTTTTATATGCCTTCTGATGTTTAAATATTTCTACTGGAGTTCTCGCTGTTCTCTCTTTGTGGGAGGAGAGAATTGATGGACTGTTGGTATGACCAGTGTTCTTGGAGAGGTGGTAATTTCATCCTCCAATCCACTGTCACTTTCGGAATTCTATATATTGCGAGGTCAGAAATAAAATTGGGTCTTTTTCTCTCTTGAACTCACCAAGCTTCTGTGTACTCATTTCATGTCCAATAGCGACAGAGTGCAACATCCAAGTCTCCTGCAGTCAGGTTCTGAAATGCATGTAATGCTATACATAAATAAATAGCAACACTTGTGAATACTCCAGAGCAGGCAAATGTTGCCATGGACATCAGTGGAACAGTCTTCCAACTCTCTCTGCCTGGATCTGTTGTGTTGCCCTTAAGAATTACATGCAGTAAAGGTCTGTGACAGTACTCTACAAAAAGTGCTCTTTGTGTATAGTAAGAAAGACAGTGAGGATGAGATAGTACAGCTCCCCTTTACAGGTGTTTTCCTATTGGCAGCTCCTTCCACACCAGCAGTTTACCCAGGCATTGCATTTTCATGACCTTGTTACTCTGGGAAAAGGGAAAAAAAAAAAAAAGAAAAAGTGTCTTTTCATGTTTTCTTTCTTAGTACCAGATCCAGGCTCTCCCCTGTGTTAAAAGAAAGGTCATATTAATAAGGTCTTGCAGTGCTTTTCATCTCCATTAAAAGATACAGGGGAATGTGTCAGCTGCAGGGCAGACATGGAAGATGCAAGCACAACATGAGGCAGTTTAGTGTTTATAAAGCAGGTTTTCCTGAAGGGCTTGAAAGGGCTTGAAAGTCCTTGTTTTATACAAGAAAGACAATTTATTGGTTAGAACTATTAACATAAAAAAGATTAATTTCCTGTACAGCTTTTCACACTTATCTATAGCAGATATTGCTTTCCATAGCAACATCTTCTGAAATAAAAGTGAGAAGAACTCACTCCTTCCTGTTTTCAACAACATTTGTAATACTTTGTCTGCTCCGTAAACATTATTTATTCATGTCAGGAAAACAAAAAGAGGAAAAGACATCTTTTTGTCAGTCACTAAGGTATCAATCACTAGGATCTGTCCTCCAAAGTGAAAGTATCACATTCATGTATGTATATATCAACGATAAAAATCAGACTTATATCTAGCCACATGTTTTTCTAAAGGTGTGGACACAGAGAAAGATATGGTTAACACAATTTTTCTACTCCAGTAACTTTTACAAGTGAAAAATCTGAAATGCAAAGATATCCATTTCACTCTTGCAGAAGTCAGAGGAAACACCTCAATATGCTGGAAGTGTCATGTTTTTCCATTCTCATGAGACTTGACAAGCTCTATTTTACATCTTTCTCAGATGTTTCAGATGTTTTGATCTAGTTTTTTTGCATTCATCTTTGAGGAAAAAGACAAAGATAAGCAGGTGAGGTAAGTGGTAATGCCTAGATTAGTTAGTTCTCCAAACGAAAATATGTCTCAGTAGTAGGAAAAACTTCAGACAGAGAAGGAACAGGGGGGGAAATGGAAGTATTGACTCAGAAATTAGAGATCTAGTGGATCTTCATCCAATGAGAAAAAAAAATTAAATATTGTAATATAAAAGTAACAGCTCTGTGCTACATAAGTGTTAGTTTAGCTTCAGAAGTGCTGAGCAGAGGACTCTTGTTCCCCTTGGTCAGCTGAAGACACTCATTTTATTAAGAAAGAGTGTCAGGAAACTAGTAAGTGTTATTGTTAGAGGAAACCTGTTTCAACTCCCATGATTGCAGTTTAGCACAGCTGCACCCCAAGAGAACAATAGCAAGATTTATTTCTTTTATAAGTCTCAATTTTCCAAAGAATAAAACAGTCCTGTTAAAGCAAGCTGTGAGCACAAGAACTGTCTGGGAGGATGTAAACACAAAAGAGAGGGAGGAAGAGAGAACAAAAGAGCAGGGATACGCATGTACTGACAAAAGGGAAAATAAACATGTTTGTGTCTTATATTTAACTGATTTATTTTGAGTACTTAAGGAAGAATACTTTCTTCTAATTAATCTAATATTCTAAGTTTAAAAAAAACATATCAGTGAAAAGTAAGGCTTGTTTTACACATGGTTTATAAGCACCACTACCTGCATGCAAGGCACAAAAACTAGGTACCCAGGCAGACAGCCCACACATGTTTGGGCATCTCACAGTCCATCTACAAAACCAGGTCCCAGTGGGTGATTTTCTTGTCTTCCAATGGCCTGCCACTTCTGCCTTACATCTTAGTTTTTTGTTTTGCTCTTGTCATGGTACAAGCAAATCTGGATTTATAAGCAACACTTATGTTGCACTGGCTGCATGCACATGAGGCAGGTGCATGTGCCTTGGCACCTCATCTCTCCCCACAAGCATAGACATACTCTCAGATCTGGAGTCGAGGATGTGGAATGGGGGATAAAGACAGCTGGGATGCATTTTGTGTCTTGCCAGTGACTACCTGGGAAAAGATCAGCAATTCTCTTTGTCTCTTCTGCTTTTTGTGGAAAACCTTCTGTAAAATGGCTTTCCAAATAGATAGACTTCCTGTTACTGCAGGTGTCTTCCCAAAATGGGCCTCCTTCCTGTTTGTGATTGCTGGTGCTGTGGGGCTGGTTGTGAAGGCCTGTTGTTCCCCACCACTGACCCAGCACTCAGACCCCTGACACTCATCAGCATTCTGTCTTTGCAGCTAACCCATAGAGATTCCCATGCCTGGGGAGGAGATCAGCCAACAGGAAATCACATTCAATGCAGTGACCATGTTAAGTCTGCAAGAAATGTCCTACTCCCAGTTTGCCTTTTTGCAGTTGAGACAAGCAAGTCTGCTTCTCAGCTGAGAAAACAGAACAGCTATTCTTGGGATTATGAAAAATAAAAGTTGAGGAAACAGACATAATAAAAGAAAAAGCCCAGCCATCAGAAAAAAACACTAAGCAGACAGCACATGCTACCAAGAGAGATAATATCTGCATTTATTTTACTAATGAATAACTAAATCTGATAAATGTATACTCAAATGTGGAACACTGCTCCCATTGGTCTGAGAAGTTATTGTTCGGGTGAAGAGGAGACAGGAGAGAAATAATGTTATTTTGTGAGAAATACGTAAAAAGAACTGCTTAGATGCATTCCCAAATACTGCATTAGAGCCAAAATTCATTGCAATTACTTTCATTTGGCGAATCTATTTTTCAGAAGACCATGGCCTTCACCACTGACCCTGATCTCTGTATTACAGTGTTCTCTGATTGTGATTTTGGCATGTCAGTTCAGAAACATCAGCACTGAAAAATAGGAGAAGTTGTACATTTTGATTATAACAGAGTACTTAGAAAGTATTTTGTTTTCCAATCTGCTGTGGATAAAAATTCCTCTGACAAATCCTTCAGTCTACTGTGTTTATGTTTCCCTGTCTGTATACAGAGAATCAGCTATTTTTAAACTGCTATGAGAAGCAAAACCACATCAGTATACTGGTTTTTTAAGTGCTGCCACCAACTCTCTCTGTTATTGGAGACAATATATTGTGATCTGAAGGGCGTAAATATCTGTATGTTATTGTTTGGATGCAAAGTCAGAAGTATTATAACCCAATATTATTTTTTCTATGAGGCATCTGAACAGAAATTGATATTTCAGAAGGAAGGTAGAGCATGGGAAAACATGTGGTAGCCATACCATACCTCCTAAGACTTCCTCCTATTTCTCCTTCTATCCTACGAGTATATTGAAAATAGAATGAAAGAAAAAGAGGATCGCATTAAAGAAATTGGTACACAACTAAAATCAAGAAAGCTTCCTGTTGGAAAGGATGGATAAATATAATTGCCTGGCAAAAGATTCACAATAATACAGCCAGGATGAAAACAATTCCCCCTACTGGCTGGACAATACCCTTACCTACAGATAGGTCCAAAAATCAAATGGACTGTTCTATCTCAACCCCCAAAATGTATGGTTCATCCCACACCTGTAACCCTACCTTGAAGCATCAAGTGTCTGTGACCCCATTGGCCCAAGTCTTGTTCCAGCCCACCTTGAAACCCCCTGATAAGAGGTCTCAGAGGGGCCAGATGCCCTCTTGGAACTTCCCCTCTCTTGGATCTTCCCCTCTCTTGGAACTCCCCTCTCTTGGAATCCCCGCTCCCTTGGAACTTCCACCCTCTCCTAGAGCATCCTCTCTACCCCTTGTCTCTCCCCTCCCCATCCCCTCAGGCCTTGCCACGTGCTGCGTCCGGCAGCTCCAAGCAAGACCTTTCACCATCCCTAATAAACCTGATATTCTAAGAGCAGCCTTCAGAGATCTCTCGTCTCCATTCATCAAAGCCGTCCTGGAGCTCAGCATTCTCTACAGCTTTCCACTGATTTCAACATATTCAGCTTATGACTTTTTAAGTTTAATAATTTTAAAAAATTTTTTTTTCTCTACAAGCCAAAAGATAAAATCACAGTAAAAAATTTAAGAACCAGTTTTATCTTCTTAAGCAAAGAAGTGAATAATCATGCATTTATTACAAAAAGTAATCTTACTGTTAAAGCAATTTTGAAAAGAGAATAATCTCACTTATTTTCACCTTATTTTTATTGTCAACTTTTCCTTTTAGATAGGCAGGTTTTATTCCACTTTATGTCATTACTCACAGACATCCAGCAATGTGTTGACGTCCATATTTCCAAATGCATAAAAACATATCTCATAATTTAAATTTTTTATCTCTATTTGTCTGTCACTAATTTTCAGAGAGTGAAAAGAAGAGATTATCATAGTTTTGGTTTTGTTTCTATTAAACATCTGTTCTCGGATGCTAGGCCCTCTGATGTTTTAATATATGCAGTAATAAAGCACTTGTCCCAAAAAGCAGGAAATTGTTATAAATCTTTGGGAAAATTATGTCTCTGCACTTGCTGCTAACAATACTAACATAAAATAATACAAAATAAACTTGTATCTGTCATCATTCAAAGGGATAGCAATTTAAGTTAAATTATGAAGGGGTCTGGCTCCAGAATTTTAACTGGAGCTATTTGTCGGTGCTAAGGAATCCTGTAGCAAACACAGTATCCAGACTTTCTTGTTTGGAGTAGATATTTTCTATTTCTTTGCATATAGGGACACCAATAAATATGAAGAGATATTTAAGCTATATCTAATAGCAACACTTACATGACCTAAGTGTGCATTACTAACCCTTGCTATTAAATGTTCACATCTGCTTTAAGAGGTCATTGCAAGAATCACACACCCAGTGAAAGGGGTAGGCTCTGCTATCCCCATAAAAACATGCATCTCGTTTTCCTGAAACATGACTGTCCCTCAGACTTTAAAGTGAAAGAGAAGAGGGAGACTTTTCTTCCACTCTAGTCAAGCCACATGTAGCCAAGCAGAATTCCCCTTCCGTGTAGCTCTTAGGAAGCAGTTATCCAGGAAATGCACTATCTCTTTCTCCCAAAGAACATGTCAGAGAGGCTGTCAGGAAGGATACATCCAGCTGCTTCTCAGTCAGAAAGATGACAGCTCTAGGTGGAAAAATGTAGGGTATTTTCCACAAGGGAATGTGTGGCCCCAAGGGAGTGCTAAGGCGCTGGCTACTGTCTCCCTGTGTGGCCAGAGGGCACCATGAGAGGGGCTGCCCCTGGGTCTCTGCTGAGACTTTCAGGTAGCAGTGTATGCAGAGGTGTGGGTAGTGCTTGCATGAGAGCCCTGCTAGGATCTGAGGCAAAGGAATGAAGGAGAGATCACTTGTATGGGGTCCAAAGAAGCTCCACTCCAGGGATGGGTCAAGAACAATTGCCAAAGAAGTGGGGTCCAGCTAGGGTATATAAAGGGGTGTGAGGAGTGGAAACATTACACAACCAATGGGAAGATGCCAAGGAAGATGCCAAGTACAGAGCTTAGCACATCCAATGGTAATAACACGGGGGAGGGAAGAAGCCTCACAGGCAAAGCCTTTACTGAACAAGGGGTGATTGACATAGAACATTCTCGAAGAAAATGGGCGGAACTGGGTTGATGGACAGGAGAGGGGGGCAGCACAATTAAGATTGACATGAACATGTAAGGGTAGAAGGGGTGGAACAGGGAGATTGACAACTTGAGAGATAGCCAAGTGCCGGGAAAACTAAGGAGTAAACAACTTGGGACCAACCTTTGTGAGGGGAAGGAATGGGGGGTACATTGGAGCTAACTAACATCAAATAACTAACTTTTATAATAAAAAAACTGTAAAGCTATAAAAACACACCACCACAGGAATGGTCTTTCTCTGAGAATGACACTTCTTTAGATACCAGGCATTCATAGCTTTTACTAAGTGAGAAACCTCTCATCACTTATTCTGTAGGATTTGTGAAACCAAAATGATATTCAGACTTTAAACAACCTAAAGGGTCAAAAACCTCTTTAAAACAGCAAAAATTCAGAGCAGAAAGCCAGAAGTTAATACAGAACTCTAACCAGCAGATGTCAGACCTCTGCTATTTCCAGAGCACCCAGAGGAACACCTTTTTTCCTTCATCTCCAGTCTTTCCAATCTAGATATCTTTTGAGATATCTAGATATCTTCCAATCTAGAAATCACCTCCAAAAAAACAAGGAAGAAACAGAGAAGGAAATTTCTTGCACCCTACACACACTAGCAGCCAGAAACCTACTTTCCTTTTCCAGTAATTACCAGTTTGCCTCAATCGCCTTAGGTTTTAACTACCACCATAACTTTAAATATTTTGCTGATTTACAAATTTAGAATCTCAAATTGCCCTATCTTCTCATTCTGTGATTGCTGTTACCATATCCAAGGGCAGGATTGCTGGTAGTAACAACTACAACTTTGATGTCAGCATCCAACCTTTGGAGGGATCAATAAACATCAGGTAGGAAGGAGTACTTCAGTTCTCTTCAATGAGACGGAAAAACAGACCTGGTACCATATAAGCCATCATCCTCCTACCTGCTGGAAGAAATAATCTGAGGGGTTGCCAGCTAATTGTTTTTTTTCCAACAGAAAAGTTGCCTGATACTATAATATTTGGTGTCCTTTCTATATTAAGCATGCATAATCAGTTGTTTTATTAAGGAGTTATTAAAAAGTTCAGACACCCCTTACCCACAACACAGGACATCAAAGACATTAGGAAAAAGACACCCAGCTTGCCATGGTGTGATTTTGGAAGTGAGGCATGCAGAGGACAGGTTCCTACTTGCAGAGAAAGGCCAAGTACTATAATGAGAGGAGGTGTAGGGGGAAAAGGAGAAAGTGAAAGATACATTATTATACAGAGGAAGGGAAATCACAATCCTTGCTAGGCAGAAAATCCCACAGAGCCAAACCAATAGAAACTAGTATTTCACGAGGAGTAATCTGATCCTTCTGTTCAGCTAGCTCTTTGTGGGAATTGACATTGTATAAAAAACATATCCCCTAAAATGTAGGTTTTCTGCTGATCACACACAAGGAACACTATGGTCAAGAGAAACATATTCTGATTTCGTCTAGGGGAAACCTCTGAGGAGCTATTTCCAGTCAGCTCAGCTGTGTTGCTCCACACATCACAAGTGACTCAGAGTCGTAATAGCTTGAACAAATAAACAACTAACAGTTGAGAAGAGAAATCAAAGGCACAAGGCAGTAATGAAAGTCATGTTTCCAATTGCGTTTCATACAAATCATCAGAAGCTAAATCAATCAGTCTATAAAAAAGGGATGAAACTTTGTTCTTTGTGTCTTGGATTGCTTTTTGTGTGATTTGCTAATTTAGCTTCTTTTGTTTTTCTTTGCCTTTTAAGTAGTTTTCTATAAGCAGAAAGCAAAGGAAACATCTTGATTTTGCAAGTTATTTTCATTTGAAGGCAAATGAACTAGTGGCATTTTGTCCTAGGTTGACTGTATGATGCTTTTATCCCTAATCATCTGCCCTATTTATGTTGAATAATAAGTTTTACACCTTTAAGACTTATTCCAGGAGTGAAGGGGGCTGAGGGGGGGGGGGGGGGGTTGAAGAAGCGCGGAGTTTGTTTTCAAGAACTGCACTCCCTCTTCCACATTCCTGTTCTTGGACTGTGTCGTCTGCGGATGGACAGACAGTGAGAAAGAGCTCTCCTTTGCTTTTTCTAGTTAGTTTTAGCTAGCTGAGGCAAAGAAGTTCCCTGGACTGTGTTTTCTTCCCTTTCTTTAGACCTGCTCTGGACTGAACCCCCAGAAGAGCAGCAGCAGATTGCACCTGTGGCCCAGCGGGCCGGGCCTGGGCCGTGGCATTTCCAGCGCCAGAGGGACTGCTCAGAGACTGAGTGAGCCCAGCTGCAACCCGGGGGATTTTCCTGAGTTTGTCTCTCTCTTAGAGTGGCGAGAAGTTTTATTGTTTAATATTGTTTAAAATTGCTTGTTTAATAAACAGGTTTTTCCCACTTTCCTCCAAAGAAATATCCTTACCGAACTAGTTGAGGGGAGGGGCCAATTGAGTCTGCTTTCCTAAAAGAAACCCTTTTAGGGTTCTTTCCCCAAATTTGCCCTGAACCAAGACAAATACATTTATTGGCGCCCAACTACTGGGGCTCAAAAAAGTAGAAAAAACCTTTATTCCTTTACTGATTGGATGTTGGTTGTGCTTATTTTATAGTGGGTTAAAGCAGTCAGTAGCCATGTTGCTTACATTCATAATGTCTCTTGGGGTAGAGTCCTTCATGTGGTTCTGGTCTCTAGGCTTTTTTGAGATTTTAGTACTTTTCTGGTCACTAAGATTCTTGTCCCTTACACGTAGTTTTTACAGTAGAAGAACACAGATTAAAATAGCTATTGGGCTGGGCTTGGTGATAGTAATTTATAAGGCGCTTGTAAAGATACTGGAGTCTGTTCAAGATATGTATAGTTTATGGTTTTGTCATCCTACCCTGCATCCTAGTTCCAGTAGTATGTTCTGGGGGTTTATTAGTAATTGCACCCAGTTTGTTAGAGAGGAGCAAGGCATGAGGTTTTCCAGCCTCTCCTTTCCTTCTTCTCTTTTGAATCTGTTATGTCACTTTTTGAGAATGTTCAGTTTCCCCTGAATGTTAAAGAGACCATCTTTCTGGTATCTATTCTGGTAAACTTCCTTTATACAGCCTGTAGCTTCTCTAGAGTGAAGGCTGAGATGTCCAGAGGAGCTGATAAAACCCCTCACCCAGGTGTGGAAAATCCTAAGTAGTGTGGAGAATGGGAAAATATGAGTCAGATCCTGAAAGAATTTTCTGACCCTGTAGAGTGGAATTTTCCACATGAACAAATTCAGAACCCAGCTGAAGTGGGGAAATACCTGAAAGAGAAGTGACATAATGCCTCTAATGAAAAAAGAATCATTGCAATAAGCTGGGCCTTAGCTTATGCTTATCTCACACTGCTAGATACTGTAGGCTGGCAGACAGAGGCAGGGAGGCAGGGAGATAAACCAGCAGCTATCCCAGTCACTCAGGCTGCAAACAACACCGCAGTTACTCAGGCTGTAGCTAACACAGACAGTAACCCTAAGCCACTGGCAGTCGCTGCGAGAAAGAAGAAAAGCAAAACCAACCGGCCAGGGACTGACGATGATGATCCAGGAGAAGGACCCTCAAAGCTAATTACTGACACAAAAGCCAGAGTTAAGGCAACTAAGACAAGATCAGAAGCCACCACTGAGTCCTATTCCCTGAAGAACCTTCGCAGCCTAAGAAAGGAAAACCAATTTAGGCTACTGATAAGTGAAAAGACATCACTACCAGGGTAAAAAAGCTATCTGTGAAAATTCGCCATATAGATGCCCATGTTCCCAAGAGCAAAGCCAATAAGGAGCACCAAAACAACCAGCAGGTAGATCAAGCTGCAAAGATAAATGTGTCAAAGATAGACTTGAATTAGCAACACAAGGGGGAATTGTTCTTAGCACGATGGGCCCATGATGCCTCAGGCCATCAAGGTAGAGATGCCACTTTTAAGTGGGCACAAGACCGAGGGGTAGATTTAACCATAAACAATATTTCTCAAGTTATCCATGACTGTGAGACGTGTGCTACCATCAAACAGGCCAAGCGGGTAAAGCCCCTATGGTATAGTGGGTGGTGGTCCAAGTACAGCTATGGAGAGGCCTGGCAGATTGACTACATCACACTGCCCCAAACACGCCACAGCAAGCGTTATGTGCTCACCATGGTAGAAGCCACCACTGGATGGTTAGAAACCTATCCCGTGCCTCATGCTACAGCCCGTAACATTATTCTGGGTCTTGAGAAGCAGATCCTTTGGAGGCATGGTACCCCTGAGAAGATTGAATCAGACAATGAGACTCATTTCAAGAATAGTCTTATCAACACCTGGGCTAGGGAACATGGCATTGAGTGGGTTTACCACATCCCCTACCATGTACCAGCTGCAGAAAAAGTAGAGAGGTACAATGAACTGTTAAAAACCACCTTGAAAGCATTAGGTGGGGGATCTTTCAAAAATTAGGAGCAAAATCTGACAAAAGCCACCTGGTTAGTTAACACCCGAGGCTCTACCAGTTGATTGGGCCCTGCCCTTTCGCATATAATAGATAAAAACAAAGTCCCAGTAGTGCATGTCAAAAGTTTGTTAAGGAAGACAGTGTAGATCAATTCTGCCTCAAGTACAGACAAACCCATTCGTGGGATTGTCTTTGCGCAAAGACCAGGTTGTACATAGTAGATAATGCAGAAAGATGGAAGAACACGATGTGTACTTCAAGGACATCTGATTGTTGGGTGAGAACTATGTGTAAATATCACTGTTTTCTGAATATTACTGCCATTGTCTGTATATAGCTGTATATTGGATGTATAATATATGTGTTTGTAGGGTTTAAAAATATATATATATATATATATATTAGTTTTAGTAGGAAGCTGACAATATGGGGATAAGGGGTAGAATGTCCTAGGTTGACTGTATGATGCTTTTATCCCCAATCGTCTGCTCTGTCTATATTAAATAATAAGTTCTACACCTTTAAGACTTGTTCCAGGAGTGAAGGGGGCGGGGGGGGGGGGTGAAGAAGCGCGGAGTTTGTTTTCAAGAACTGCACTCCCTCTTCCACATTCCTGTTCTTGGACTGTGTCGTCTGCGGATGGACAGACAGTGAGAAAGAGCTCTCCTTTGCTTTTTCTAGTTAGTTTTAGCTAGCTGAGGCAAAGAAGTTCCCTGGACTGTGTTTTCTTCCCTTTCTTTAGACCTGCTCTGGACTGAACCCCCAGAAGAGCAGCAGCAGATTGCACCTGTGGCCCAGCGGGCCGGGCCTGGGCCGTGGCATTTCCAGCGCCGGAGGGACTGCTCAGAGACTGAGTGAGCCCAGCTGCAACCCGGGGGATTTTCCTGAGTTTGTCTCTCTCTTAGAGTGGCGAGAAGTTTTATTGTTTAATATTGTTTAAAATTGCTTGTTTAATAAACAGGTTTTTCCCACTTTCCTCCAAAGAAATATCCTTACCGAACTAGTTGAGGGGAGGGGCCAATTGAGTCTGCTTTCCTAAAAGAAACCCTTTTAGGGTTCTTTCCCCAAATTTGCCCGGAACCAAGACACATTTACAGTAAGTTTTTTAATTATCTTTTCTTTTTAGGACCTTTCTCTTTAAATCAGCACTGATACACTGCTTTCTTTCACAAAGGTTCTGTTTCTCTCTGTAGGTGGTTTTGAGATCACAATGGCCTAAGAGACCCTTTCTTCAGGGAATCATTTGGCAAAAAACAGGCAAGTAGATTTCTCCTAAAGTGGGTACAGCTTGTTTATCTGGCCTTCTAGAAATATCAAGTCATTGCAAATCAACAGGTTAAAAAGCAAGCACAGCTTCCTCACATACCTTCTTCCAACAGGTACACAGGGATTTTTACTCCAGTATCACCATCAGAAATACAGAAACCAATCACATACTACAGTTACTGTCATATTTAATGTAGAAAATTAGCCACACAATTAACATAGCAAATTAAATAGGAAGTTCTCATGCATGGCACTATAGAAATATAGCTTGAAGTGTTAGTTTGCAAATAACAACTTTTTCAAAAAACCTAAAAATATGTGGGTTGCATTAGGGAATTTGGGTCCAAATATTCTCCGTTAATCAATACAAACTACAGGATATATGGATAAGGATTTTGGATTCACTTTGATGGACAGTTTTCAGTGAAAAGTGTTTTATTGTCAATATTTCTATTCATGGCTAGAACAACTTAAATAATGTTTTTTTGACAGAAGAAAAATGTCAAACATTTGGAAAACTGTGGTGCATCTCATTCAGAACAAAAATAAAAGTAATTTTATCTGCATTCTGGGGAAAAGCACACACAGAACCCACCAAAAACTTCTCACTCACCTCTAGGTTAATAAAGAGCAGAATAAGTGTTGCAGCCATAGATTCACAAGAAATACATTACAGTTAACAGTCCAGAAGTGTATTGCCTGTTTTATGAAGGCCAGTTCATTGAGTACACTGTTGCAGACCTCAGTAAAGCTCCAATTTCTGAATCAAATAGTTTTGCCTTTTACCTTGCAACAAGGTCCTTAAAACACTTTTTTTCTTGAATGTCTCCTTTCGATTCAGATTCCTGGTTTTTCCCTTAAGGCATCTGAGACCAGGCTGCAACTTGTGTTCCGCCCATAAATAAGAGGGATCATGCACAGGTTTCTGTGGTAGACATAAGGACCCCATTCTCCTTCTGCCATGTGAAGATAACATCCTCACAGCACTCAGAGTGCAGTTATGATAAACAGGAGGATAAACTAAGCACTTAAGAACATGCAACTTCCAACAGAGATGGAGATGAGAACTAATTACCTTGTTTAATTCCCAGGCATAATCCTAGAGATTAATTTGTGGCTGTTTGAAGTGAGATATGCAGACAACTGTAACATTGTATCTACGATTTCTTCTCCAAGTTGCCCAGGAACAGGATGGAGTATTATATGAGGACTGCATTGCTGCTGAACCTCCAAGGGCCACAACATAGAGAATTAAGTTTATTGAATTATTTTTGTTATAAACATTTGCTTTCAGCTATACAGGACATTCTACAGTTTTTACCTTTCAGTAAGAAATTTTCCAAGCTAGCCTTCTGGATTAGTACTACATACTTAGAAAGATTGTTGGAGGACATGAATACAAAAAATCCTCCTACATGCTTTGGAACAAGAAGGAAGTAGAAAACTATGCATTTGCCTCAATGCCATGCAGCAGTCATAGATTCATTTTGCACAACTTCTAACTGAGGAGGTTAAAAAAACCAAAAAAAACCAGCAAACAAACAAACAAACAAACAAACCACCCAACAACCAAAATAGTTTAAAAGAGCAAAAGTCAACATTTAGCAGGGAGGAAGTTAAATAAATTGTGCCATGTCTGGGTGAACATCACTTTAGTTTTATGGAAAAAACAAACCCTCAAACTTCCCCTAGAGCCTCACATTTCAGGCATGGGATGTTTCTCTGCTTCTCCTATCAATTTTTGTGAGAGAAAGGCAGAGCAGCTCCCAAAACTTTCAGCTTCCCGCACCATCCAAGATGACCCCAGGGGTACTTCATCTGGCTCTCCCTCAATCTCCATGGGGACAGCTGCCACAGCACCTTCCTGGAGGACTCTTGGACTTTGCTTTCCTTTGCTACAGACATCCTTGTTATGGCAGTGCTGCCGTGCAGCCAGTGCATCTCCCAAGACAGCCTCATTAGCAGTAGCTCACCAGGAAAGTGGGGCCCCCTCATTCAAGTGGTGGGTCCTCTGGCCTGCTTGCAGCTCTCTTAGATGCAGGTGCCAGGGTATTGTTGTTTGTCTGGTGGATTTTGTTACTGCAGCCCTTCAAACTGGCTTTTGACTTGAGACTACCAATTTGCTTTCCAGAAGGGGATTACAAGCAAGCCAATTTGTCATATCAATTTACATATAATTCCTGGAAAGAGCCAGCTGTCCAAACCAATGAGCTATATAGAAAGGGGCTTAAGCTATATAAAAAGGGGCTTAGTCCATTAACAAATCCTTGAACTACCCATACAGCTTCTTCTGGTTTGCTGGAGCTTGTGGAAAGGTGACAGCTAACATAACAATATGACATTATTGATTTGTAGTGAAGGATGTTGTACTGCTTCCCTGCACAGATACAGCTCACTTGCATAGGAAAAACTGTAGCTGTTTTACAGCATTGGCAAACAAACTTTCCTTGGCCTAAAAAGCTACTCAGTATTACAATTGAGAAGAATGAATAGAAAATCAACATGAATTAACTAGCAATTAAGTAAAATAATTAGTAAAATAAAAGCTGGACCAAAGATTCTCTTCAAACCACACCTGAATCAAAAATCTTCTTTTAGCTGATGTAAACTTACATGGCATCCCACAAGCTTTTACTTCCCATGTGCAGATCAAACTGTTCAGAGATGATCAGAAATTTACTGTGTTTCCCCACCCCGAAGTTATCAATTGTTAAAACAACATTTTACAGAAATACTCAGTATTGACACCAGTTCTCATGAAAAAAGGGGGGGGAAATTCCATTAACCTGTTGAACAAGTCAAGGATGGGTCATTTAGTTTCTGCCTTACTTTTAAAATTTTCTCCAGATTCTTGGCATCTCATTTCGATTACCACAAAATTTTTTTTCATCAGAGTTATTTTCAACATTTGCTGTTAAATTTGTAACATTTGCTGCCTATTAGAAAGTCTGTCGCCAAGTCCATTTTCTGCTGTTCAAGGTATCTGTCCTGTGAAGGAGTGAAGTGGATTTCAATCCATGGCTGCAAACACACAGATAAAGGAACATAAATATCCTAGAAACACTGTGTTAATGTGATAAGATGATTATTTTTATGTTAGATGCAAACACCTGTGATTTTAAATTTTTCTGCTTTATTTATAAAGTTCTGCAAAGATGTTATTTATGACTGTATCTCATCAAATCAAATTTGTATGTTAGTCTAGGCCTGTGAGCCATCCCACTGACTTAAAATGCTGCTTCTGTGAATATGCTTGAAGCACAGAGTAATAGGAGCCTGCAGTGAAACTTGGTATCTATAAAAATTGTGGAGTCAAAAAAATGTACTGCTTGGGATATCTTGAGATACTTCTCAGCAACATTTTAAAACAGAGTACTTGCACAGAAGGATATTTTTTTTTTTGTCCACTAATTTGGTAAAACAGACTAAATCTTCTCAGAAGAACATGGTGAAGAAAGTCACACAGCTGCAGTTAAAGGGATGTCAGCTTCTCTTTGCAGTTATGACTTAATTTTCTTTCTGCTTTCTCTTGTATATACAGTTGCAAGTCTTAAAACTATTTGTATTTGCTTTCCTAAGTAAGTACATGCTCCACTACTTGCTTCTATTTATTTAAAATAGGCAGTGATTAATGCATGATATTAACTAAAAAGAGAGAAAAATGGAGGGACATCTGACTGAAAAGGTTATGTGACAAGAGCTCGTGCTTTTGTGCTGGTGAATGTGTCAGGTAGATTGATAGCCAGCTGGGATGTTTTATATGCCAGATGCTCTTTTTATTGTCTGTTCTCACCTCTGTGCATGTCCAAATTCACCTGCACAAAAATAGAGGCTGCACATATTTTTCAAGTTTTCTTGGTTGCCAAGATCAGCAGTCCTGAGTCAGAACAAGGTTAATACTGGCGTTTTAACACAACAATAACCAACACTAATGATTCTTTGGTTTGGGGAACAGTGTCAGAATCATATCCATAGCAAAGGATCAATGAGCATTTGACTACTGCTGTTTGTTCTATGGTTTTCATAAAAGCCCAACCAAAAGACAGGAACTCATAACGGACATTGTCTGGCCTCAGGTGGACAAGCATATGCCGTAGACAGATCAAGAAACTGCTTTTAGGAAAATTTAAAGGCTGCAGACTCTTGACTTGCCTTTGTGAACATGGGGAGAGGAAACAGCTTCTGTTGGTCTCTGAACAGGTAGTTAATCATTGCACATATGCAAGCCATAGGCACTTTTCCCCCAAGGATTTGAGAGAATGTTTGCCTTTCATTTGCTGTAAAATAAACAAAATAGTTCAAGGGATAAATTTTGACTCACAGGCTATAGTTATAATCACACAAATTTTAACCTGTTCCTCAGTCTTGCAGCTTTTCCAGCTGGATTTGCATAGCTAAGAGAATGAATCATTGGGTTCAGTTAATGAGCTGATAGAGAAACATCAAAAGGGGTAGTGATTTGCCGAAATGTCAGATGGTAATCAACACTGTAATTGCACAGCCAGTCATGCAATCCCTTAATTCAGCTCATGGTTTTGAAACATAAGCACAAAACTGAAACATAACATTGTTCTTTTTTGAGAACAGCAATGTCTGCTAGACTACTACAGGCAAAAAGGCCTTGCCCCTTCGAGGGAAAGTTTCTTGTGGCAAATCAGAATCATCAGTGGGGTTATGCTCCCAAACAACAGCATAATTCTTGACTTCTCTCAGATGAAAATTAGTTAATTTATTTAATGAGAATCCTCCAATCTAGAGGAAACAAAAAAAAAGAAACAGAGCTAAACATCATGTGAACTTTAAATCTTACCCCTCTTTCCCCGTGGTAGTAAGCCAGATGAGAACAGAGCAAACAAAGTGAGAACCAAGTTTTAAAACAGTTGTTTCAGGCCTAGAATATGCCTCATCTGCTTCTCTCTTCTCCCCATTCTTCTCTACAATAAGGCCTCAAGAGTTCAGTACTTTTTTAAAGGTGTGCATGTGTCAGAGAATATTGGCTTCTCATATTACACAAGCATAAAGGAAAGAGAAGACACACTGATCCACCCAGACAGGTAATTTTTGCGTCAGAATGCTGAAGCATGTTGCATGAGAGTGAATATGAATTCTTCCTTAGCCTGAGGCGTGTGGTATGAACTTACGAGATTCCGCAGAGTGAGGCTGTTGTCATGCATTGTGGGGTCTCCAGAAAGATCCTGCGCCTTGTGAATTCTTCTCCAGTTCCTCTGTGCAGCACCAGAGTGGTGGTGCCTGGCCTGCCCTTGCTGCTTTTGTGGGCCCACAGAGACCCACCCCATTCCACTCTCCCACCCATTCCAGCTGCACACCTGGGGCTACCTGTGACTGCCTCTGGCCTTGGCATGGGAACCTTGCCATCTCAAGGTTCCTATCCTGTCCCAGCCCCCAGAATATGCTTTCCCAATACTTCTCTCTCTCCACACATCCAGATTGCTGTGCATTGGACCTGTCTGTGGGCAGACAGCACTTGCCTGCTGTGCTGTGTCCCTGCACATCACAGAGCACAGCTGCTGTGTCCTCTCCCAGGAGGGATGGCATGGTACACAGTGTGTGTTCAAGGTCTGCAGAGGAGAGCAAGGCTGTGAAAACAAGCTCATAGCATGACTGCCATCTTTCAAACAAGGTAATCTCCTTTCTTTTTTTCTTTTTTTTTTTTTTCAATATATAAACTAAATTAAATATCTTAAAGGAGGAAACTTGATCAAGTGAACCTTCTGAAACACAGGCTGATAATTTCACAAATTCCATTATTTCAATTCCCACCTTTTATATTAGGTTGTTGGTATTATCATTGCATGGTTTGGGTTGGAAAAAGCCTTAAAGATGATGAAGTTCCAAACCCCCTGCCATGGGGAGATCAGGTTGCTCAAAGCTTCATCACAGCCTAGCCTCAAACAATTCAAAGGATGGGGAGTCCACAACCTCTCTCAGCATCCTGTTCCAGTGCCTCACCACCCTCACAATAAAGATTTTCTTTCTATCATCTATTCTAAATCTTCCTCTCTTTTAGTTTAATCCCCATATTAAAATCCATTAGGTCTTGGAAGACAGCATAAGTAAAGCAAGAACAGTTTTTTAAAACAGAATTTTTAATGTTCTGGCCAGGACCTAAACTTAGGGCAAACGATTTATTCTGTTTCCACTCAGAACACATTTAACAGGGTGTTGTACTCCCTGCAACACTGAGGAAAGTTGAGGACAGAAATTGTTGTAGATTTTTCTTATAAAGCTACTAATTATTCTTTTTTTTTTTTTTTCTGAATCACCAAAATGCTATATGAATATATGATATATGAATATGAAATATATATATATTTCATATTCATATATCTTCTGCATTTCTCTGGCAATTTTTAGCAATTGCTGTAGGGAAAAAATAAATGGCCGACAGAAATTTTATTTCGCATGTTTACATTACAAACATTCCAAAATTATTTCTTTCTTTGGTCCATTTCTAATGAGGACGTGAACGATATCTTTTTTCAATCTCTTTGTGACATTAAAGAGACTTGCCTTCATAATTTCTGTTATGATCCCAAACATCACAGACTTCAAATTTGCAATCCTCTTTCTTCTTTTTGGAACTTTGTGTCTCCCAAGGTCTGTAGAACAGAAGAACAATTATCCCTTTTTGCCTTAACATAAAGAGCAAACAAATGCATGAATATCAGCCGTTTTAAAAAACTTAAAATAAAAGCAATTTATATTCTGAAGAAGTGGAGGATCTAACACTGGAGGTAAGTTCATTTTTTAATGTTACTATTTCTCATTCTGCTATAAACATGATTAATTTGCATTCTTTCATTTCAAAATAAGCACAAGATAAAAAAAAGGAGTTTGAATTCTTGTAGGGGGAAATCTTAGGGAATGTTGAGCTTTCTTATTATGTAAATAAATTAATAGATTTTTACAGTTATCCTGTCAAAATGTCAGTGTGCTCTACATATATTAGTACAGAGATGAAAAAGCTCTTCTCAGATTTTTTCTTCTTTTTTCAACACACGTAACTTGATGAAATCATTTGAAGATAGTGAGACTGAAGCAGCATTTATTGGTTCTTAGAGTGCAGTGAAAGACTGGACTGTGTGCTCCATTAAAAAAATTGCATTAGTGTAAAGCTGCATTTAACAACTTGAAAATTGTACAGACTCTCTTCAGGCCTCATATTCTTATAAAGTATGATGCAATCTTTAGGTATAAACTTTTTCCCCTTACATCTGTACCTTGTTCACTGCATGAAAGAGACTCAGTATACTTAATGAGTGTATTTGGTATGCTGTTTTGTACCTATTGTTCAGTGCAGGATCTCCTGCGTTCTTAACTTCACACTATTCAAGTTATTCTGAAACCAAAATCCTCCAGTTCCTTGCAGGATTCTTGGAAACTTTTTTTTTTTTTTTTTTTTTTTTTAATACAGTGACATTCACCGCTGTATTTTTATTTAACAAGGTCAAAGTAATGGAGGGTTTCTGTTCTGCCTTTCCTTTGTTTAGATTGCGACCTGTTAATGTTGACCTCACAATAATACTGTAATGCCTCACTAGCACACTGATTAAGTCTTAACAGGCACCACGGGTTTTCACTGGCTTTTGTCTGTACCCTTTCCCCCTAAAAATACAAGAGGATTGTGGGCACCTATAATCTCAGAGACAGCAAAGAGAATATTTAATAGAACAGAAAAACTGTAGCATAGGACTTCCACTGGGATAAAACTGCCACAACACTTAATTTAAGTGAAGATATTAAAAATACTGAAAACAGCAGCATCTGCATACACTTAGTAAATATGGTCATTTAATGAAGGGAAACAAAACAAGCTTCCTTTGCTGCAGGTTTTTAAACCATCTGTTTCTGCTAGGGGTATTTATATCGTGGCTAGGTTAAATGGCTCCTCATATCTTTCCTAGATCTGTCGACACTTGCTAATGGTAGAGTGAGGTTACAAACTCTCCCTGGTTCAGTAGCACAGGTCCTATACCTTTTCTAGGTGTGACAAAAGAAATATATTAACATGGAAATTGTGTCAGTATAAAGAAACACACTGGATATTTTTGCTATCATATAGATACCTCTGATATCACCTGATTTATGGGTCAATTGCTAGCTGTTCAATGCAACAGAGTAAATTAAAACCAGAGAGAAAGAAGGTTACGTATTAATGATTCCTGCTGGCATTTGATCTTCAGTACTTGTTGCAAGACACCTCCTTCACCACTCCATTAGACCGAGGCTTGCCTCATCATTAAACCACCCTTTCAAAAGGAGAGTCGCCAGGGAAACACAATATAAATATGACCTTTAGTTGCCACTCAGTGCTACTTGGAATCTTGTCCACAAAAATGGCTTTCTCCTCCAGCACTTTCATGGCACTGCTGTGCACCCTTCTGCTGTTTATTTTCTTATAACATATTTACTGGCAGCCAGGTATATGGTAAAAATAATGAAATTTCAGATGCATAAACAGGAACGCTGTATAAAATAAGACATAGATTCTCCTCAGAACAGTCTTGCAGCTTTGAAACATGCTACACTCCACAGAATGCCATGTGGGCTGATTTGTCATGGTTTTATAATTCCTAAGGGGATTATTTTAATAACTGGCATCATGTGGACATGTGAATATTTTACATATATAATACTACAGTCATTGCATTCTAACTGTACTACCAGTCATCATAGCTTTTATTATAGTAATCAATATTTTTTATCCTGAAATGATTTAATATAAATTCCCGTCCCATCTTACAAACCTCGATCTGGAAAGCGCATTTACCTACATTATGAAAGAAGCTTTCAAGGATGTCACTAAAAAGAAGAAAACAGAACAAACTAGGGTTCATGCTGTACTTGAAGTGGTAAGTGGTCTTTTGAGGAAACAGTATTGTACTACTTCTTCTCCCTGAATACCAGGAAATTTCTTTATTCCAATCAAGACAATACAAAAATTTAATTAGCTTAAAAATTCTCTGAGTAACTGAGTTTTAGAAACAGAGTTTTAGTGATCACAGAAATCTTACTGAATTTGTTTTACCTGAACTGTGTCATGTCCCCATCTCCCTCTTGTTTTTATGCATTAAAAATAAGTACATATAAGCTTCTGAAATCCCTTTTCCATATCCTTACTTTGCCATACCATAACCTCTTCTCTTCCTCCTTTGGAATAGTTTAAATCCTTAGGACTTAGAAACATATCAAACCTTTCTTTTGGGAATTCAAAAATATCTTTTCAAATTTCTTGAGACTTAATCAGTCTCCAGCAGACACATTTGGCTTAAATGTCTCTTCCTGCAAACCCAGCTCCATCAACACATAAGGCTTCCCACACATAAAGCTGGGATCTCAAACACATTATTTCCACCCTCAAATTGGAAAAATATTCTAAAATGTTGTTGTTGGACTCCAATTATGTTATTACATTTGTATGAGCACCTACTGAGGGTGAACATAAAGGCTTAGGATGTGAATAACTAAATTTAACAAGGATGATATTGTAGTAAGATCCTGGTTTCAAACACCTGAAAGAAGGTTGTAGCCTGGTGGGGGTCAATGTATTTTCATAAGTAAAAAGTGACAGGACAAGAGGAAATTACCTCAAGTTGCACCAGGGGAGTTTTTAGACAGGATACTAGTAAAGATTTTTTTCACCAAGGGGATTATCAAGTATTGGAACTATCTGCCCAGGAAGGTGCTTGATTTACTATCCTTGGAGCAATTTTTAAAGTGTTCAGAAGCCTAGGGACATGATCTAGTGGTGTACTTGGCACAGTTAGGTTAATGGCTGGACTCAAAGATCTTAGATGTCTTTTACCAGTGAAAGAATTCTACGATTCTGTTTTTACTCACTGGTTATCATGGACAAAAGGCCGCTGGGATGCTGTGATCTGCTATTCAAAGTCCAAGTCTGCTGATCACTCCAAGAAGTGGGCACTGGTTTCCATGCAATGTTCAGCCTGACAGAGAGACACCTCCCACCCACTGGCACATAATTGGTGCCAATGGCTCAGCCAGTGGCTCCTATCCAGCTGCTCCCTGGTCTTCCCTAAGATTTCTATGCTGGTGTTTTCTTTCTTGAATCCTTGATTGGTGAATGATCCCATCTTGACACCCCTGCTTACACCTCCAGCATTACCTTTCGTACCACTGTGGGGATGTTCCCACAGCTATGCCAGCAGCCAGGCCCCAGGTCAGCAAGCAGTGTCCCATTAGGGCCTCTTGCTATGGCATGGTGGGAGCTTATCCAAAGATTGTGGGAAGGAAGTTTCACAGGTGGCCAAGTTATTACTCAGGACCCATTTGCCTTCACTGTTCACATCCACAAACCAAAAGGTTCTGTGTTTATCTTACTACATTTTCTTTCATTGACAGGGGACTTCACCCCATAGCCACCTTGCCCTGCTGGACAAGTCATGGAGGAGCATGGATCTTCTTAAGCACTAGTCGATGTGATCCTTAACAATCAGTAGTTGTAATTTATCTTTCTGTCCCTCTTACTCTACCATAGAGCACAGCTGAGAGGCAAAAGAGAATGTGTCCACCAATCTCTAGTTTGTGAGGCAGACAGAGCGAGGTGAACGATGTCAAGATGAAGACCTCTTCCTCTGCTGTGACTGACAGCATTTATTCCTCAGCACAGGAAGCTGCATGAGAGGGAATGACTTGTCTTCCTTATAGAATTAGCTGACCAGGAGGCCCCCTGCATGAGTACATCAGATGTGATCCATCTCCCTATTAGATTTTGGGGTCAGGTCCTTAGCATGAAGGAATTTTTAGAGTTAATATGTCTCTGAATTCACTCATAGGTCTGAAAAATTATTCTTCCAAAATACTTATGTTCTAACCATTTTGTCTTTGGACAAAAAGAACAAGTACATGACATAATGACAAATGAGCTACTGTATTTAAAACAGATGATCTGGAGAGCCTCCTTTCATTCTGGAACACAGTCAGGTGTACATGTGATAATAGCAGCATTTTCAAGCAATACTGACTGATGAGATTCATAAGAGAAAGCTTTTGTCAACAGTGAGGTCAGACTCAAAAGAAGAGGATGACATCACTGGCTCATCACTTAAGCTAAAGGTCTTACTTGACTAGACTGGATGCATCAGAAGAGGAAAGTGACCTAGAGCAGACATGGATTTAACTGAACAGGTGTAAAAGTGTACACAACCACAATGTACTTTTAAAATGGACTTATGTCTTTTGTGATTACACAAAAGCCAGAAGAGGAAGATAATTGTTGCAGAGAAACTGAAAATTTTGCAACAATCTTCACAGGACAAAAACCCAAAGCATTTATTATTTTGGAATACTGTCTGACCCAGTTGAGGACTTTTCATTTGGCAGTATAAAGCACTAAACTGTGTGAGATGATGATCAAGGCTAAGTATTAAGGCAGCCTGTTGGCTGAAGGCTTGTGCAGCACATCTCAGTTTGTCTTCATAAAATACACAGCCAAACCATTTTAATCTGAAGGGTCAGCTGGACTATTGTTAAGGTTTATGTAAATACCATGTAAGTATCATTAAGCAAATACTATACAAAGTATTAAATATTATTTGTCTTCCTTACACTGTGCTTCATGTCTTGTTTGTAATGAAATCTTTTCATGCCCATTTTCTTTTGGGAACCAAATAAGCATGAATGCAATGCTCTCAGCTAAGAGCATTTTATGCTATCACAGTAATTTGTTATGTGTCTGAAGGGACAGTGTAAAGAAAAGTCCTATCTCAGGTTATTTAAAGTGAATATTCCCTCCCTATGTTAACAGCAGCATTTAATGTATGGAAGTACTATTGTGGAGTTTTGTTAGTCAAATTCTTTTATTATTTAGCATTCACCCAGTGCAAATTGACAGTAGTTATGCAACAATGAGGTGTTGCTAGTATATATTCTTCCAATCTACCATGAAAAAAGCTGCATGAGAAATAACCCCATGCCAGTAAGAAGGGCACACTCTAAGCACAAACATCTTGTGGTAAGAATGTTACAAAGACAAGAGGCGGAATCTGGCTGTCATTTCATAACCATATAATTTGGATCAGCAAAACCTACAGTGCATCATTTCGTTTGATGATAAAACCATATTTTGTGCCAATGACTCTTTGCTTCAAAAGCTGTACAAGAGCTCTAATAAGAGCTGTACCGAGTGTACTAACAATACTAACAATTTTGGTTGGGCTATTTGGTTTCTTTCTTTGTGGTTTGTTTTAAAAAAGGCAAAAAGAAATACAGCACCTAACTTTTTCTAATAACAAGGAATAAGTGAGTGTCTTTCATAGTTATGAAGTATCATTTAGGGACTAGACAAGTTCTTTATATGATACTGTTAAAAACAGCCAAGACAATGTATTTTTTACTGAGTGTCACAGCTCTTTGGCATTTTGTACTTAAAGCCCACCTTTAAATCAGCCTAGTTAGATTACTTAAGCAAACAAGATGTGAGCTCACATCTTAAATGGCTGGCATCCTGATGACCCTAGGAACACTGATAAAAGAAAAATATCCTAAGACTAATCTGACACTGTGACTATTGTAGATCTTTAAAATCATTTGGACAACAAAGCTTGTGAAGCTGTTCAACTTAAAGAAACATGACAGCTATAGTTAAATAAATTGCAAATGTGTTTACAAAAGTTACATTGATGATTTCTAGTAGTCACTTCTCTTTTCAGACAGCTGCATAAAACTAGATTATCTCATTTTATCTTGAGCTTTCCCTCAAAAAATTGCTGAAATTTTAAAATTGCTGCTACAAAAACGTATATAGTAAAAATAACTCAACTGCAGTCTGAGTTGAATTGTAAAGGGATGACTTATTGACAAATAATCTTGTGCCTTTCCTAGATCAGATTAATATCCTGTTAACTGCGTGGGAGGGAAAAAGTCTCACCAGAAGGCTCTTCTGTGAGCTCTGCAAAAATCTTCACTGTGGTTCATCCAGTCTTCTTAACTTTTACAAATACTGCTGAATCTCAAAAATTTTCAGATAGTTATAATTCAGTCAATTAATATGCAAATACTACTTGAAGCCTGTAGCACACTGAGTTTAATTTCACAGAAAAGAAAATATGATTTTTAAAATGCTATGCACACTGCTGTCCTTACAGGTAAGAACATAGGTGCAAATGCTAGGATAGGGAATCCTTAATTATCACTAATGAATAATAGGGAAGCAAAAGCTTGTAATTAATCCTTTATTATGCATTTTTATTAGTAAGTATTGGTATTTGGGGCATGCACACTAGCACTGCAACTATTATATCTATCACAGCATTACAACAGAAATTATCAGAAACCTTGTATTTTTGCATTTTGTGAACAGTGTTTTCTGCTTCTGCAGTCTTATTTGAGATTCAAATCAAACTCCCTGGTAAGTCAGGCTGATAAAGATATCCACCTTGCAAAATGGCCAGGCAAGATTTTGGCACAAATTGCTTTAAGTTACATTACCCAAGGGGATGTCACCAGTGAAGACACAGTACAAAATTTGTGATGCAACTTGAATAATTTCTGGAAAGGGAATAGAGTAATTAATTGTCCAGAAATTACTTAGAAGCAAGACAGTAAATAATACAAATGTAATTATTTTTTATAATCTTATTCGTTGTTATTACTGGAGGAAGATCTAGGGATCTTCTTTGCCTATACAGAACCAGTCTTGCTTAGAGCAAACACCATCATTTAAAACCAAAGCCACATTGAAATGCCAATGCATAGAATAAAGACAGTCAATTGTCTGGTGTGGGAATCCAGAGCTTCCCTCTGGCTGCTCTGGCAGGTCTGGGACCCTGGCAGGGGTCAGGAACCCCCCTGTACAGAGCCCCGAGAGACACTGTCTGTGATCTCTGTCCATGGAGAGGAGTTTTCAATCTTACAGGATGAATTACAAGCTTTGAGTGTTTGATAAGAGTAATAATTAAGTGTGGCACGGGTGCAAAAGTAAAATTTTAGGTTTTTAGATTAGGGGTTCAGAGGGGACAAGATGGAGGAAATTGGGTGTGTCTTGTCCTTTTCCTCCTTCTTCATGCCCTCCATGTTTCACTGTGGTGTTAGCATTTTTCTATTGGTTTAGGCTGGGGACACGCTGTTTAACGTAGATGATAGATATTGGCACGTTATTGTAAATACAGCACAGGTAGTTTCTGGTATATAATGTTTGTAACATCCCACTGAGAGCAGAGCCCCACACGCTGCCCTGCAGGACAGACCTGCGGCAGGGCAGCAGAACATGTTAGAGATAAGCAAGAATAAACAACCTTGAAAACAGCACAGACAAATTATGGCTTCTTCTTTGGCAACAGGGCAGAAAGACAGAGACTTTCTACAATCTCGGAATCACCAATACCCACAGATTCTGACTGTCTGGGACAGACCATGCTCTGTGACTGATTTGTGACAGTCCAAGATGCTGCCATTCTGTGCTATCATTCTGCCCATTTCTTCAGTATGCCACAGTAACAGAATGGAATGCGTGCTCAAGTGTTAGCTGTTCCTGTTTTGGCTGAACACCAGACTTCTCACCAAAACACATAAATGGGGGCACCAGCATCTGTCTGCCAACACTACTGCAACAATGGCAGCAGGTACTGGGGAGAGATAAACAGGATTTTGCAGTTCTCACTGCAGCCGTTCTTCCCCTGAACTGGAATTCCTGTGAGCACAAATGGAGACTTTATATTTCAAAGGGCAAGTACTGGAAAATGTTTGAGGTAACAACCTTTGCATTTTCAACGTATAAGATAGGGACAAAGTTTCATCTCTTGCATTAGAATTCCACTGGCAGAAGCTCAGACCAACAGCTGCCAACATGACATCTAACACCTAAGTGACTTCTAATACATAACTGCATTACAATCTAATGTATAAACATGTTATTCTGAGACATTATATAGCTGATAACTCTATTTTTGCACACATTAAAAGCTGTAGGAGTCATAAGAAGAACAAATATACATACGTACTCAGGAGAAAAAGACAATTTTTTACTACTAAGCCACAATTCTTTCTAAATGGATGAAGTCTATTTCTAGTCTTGCCAGTAGTATAAAAATAGTGTTCCAAGATTAATACAAATTCAAATGAAACCTAAGAAGACATGCACAATATAGTTAATAAACATGTGGCATCCTGCATTCTCTGAAATTTAAATGGAAGTGTTTATGAATAATTTTATTTATGAAAACTACTCTCACTGAAGTACGACCCCTTAAGGATGAACATCTATTTATGCAGATAAATAGTGTAAGACTGACAGGGCAATATGGGCATTCTGCACTGCTGTCATTGGACAGAAAAATAATTCAAATTCTGAGGTAAGGTTAATTCTTCCATTTGACATGTTCCCAAATTCCTCTACTTTCAATGCAGAGGGCTCCTCTTTAACAGAGCAATAAATCAGTTTTCTTATTTACAGTATGTAGTTCACAGAACACAAGGAAAGATAATTTTCACTATAGAGAAAAAACTATAAAGGAACAAAACTCTAAATGTTTCCAACTTTTCCATGTTTTCCATCCCTACCTCTCTCCGCATGTTTATTAATATAAATTGAAGCCTTTAAACAAAAATACAGTGCATATAACATGGGATCAAAACCCCTTTCCCAGTTTCAGAATCAGTTTAGTATGGACAGGCATTATCAAACAATGCTGAATTTGAAAGTAGTGAATTTGAAAATACTAAATTTGAAAGATCCTGGTGCAAATCCAACTCCTGGCTGAAAAACACTGATACAGTTAATTCTCATAAATTTTAGTCTTTTTAAATCCTCTTAATGAAGCAACCCTTCCCCTCTGAAATACAGTTTTATTTGGAACAACAAACATACAGAAAATCCTCATAAGTTCAAAACCTGGTATAACTTAGAAATGTTATTCTTCGTGTTCTTAAAGCCCTTGCACATGCAGAAAAAAATGAATGCCACAACTGGGTCACATCAAGTAAAAATAATTTTTGAAAAGTATTTTTCATTGCAAAACATGTCAATTTTGTAAACCACGGACTAGAATTCTCTTAATTTCTCTTAGATCTTATTTTAAGCAGAGGCAAGAGGCAATAAGAATTAGAAGATAGTAGGAGAAAAAGATATTTATTTATAGTATAAATACCATACCTGAGACCTTGACTTTAAACATGAAGAATACAGAACCACAGAACAATTATTCAGCCTGGAAGAGACCTCAGGAAGTTACAGTCCAATCTCCTTATCAGAGCAGAGTTAGCACTAGGTTGCAATCAGGCAAAAAAGGTTTAAACTGAAATGCACTATCCCCCTTAAAGCATTAAGTTATAGTTAACTTATAGTTAACGTGCCTCCGGTAAAGTGAACATTTTTAAACTATGGGCATATTCAAGAAGAAAAACGGAGCAGCTCTGTAGCTGAATATACATAGAGTGTACATACCTGACCTCTTCCTGTAGACAAGTACATCTAACAAGAAAACTTCTTCAAATTAAATCATGCCTATCTTATGGGTGAGTTTTATATTTATACAAGAGTCAACTTCTTCTAAACACAGGCTGCATTGGTCACTGTGCAAAATTCCTGAACTCTGAACAGACATTAGTAAGAATTTTCACTTAATACTGTGGCAAAACCACATGATCATAAGAAGCAAGAAACAAGTGCAAAAATTCATACATCATGTTCTCATTTTTAATTTAGTAATTACTGAATTGTTTCAGAGCAGGCACTACATTGTTTTAAACACAATCAAGTATCATTGAAATAATGTCAAAAAATAACCTCTTCACCTCAGTATACACATGCGCATATACACAGACATACACAAATTAATTTAGAAAATCTGTACATATGTGTTTTTCAGGATGCAACTCAAAGAACTGTACCACAAAAAATTATTTTCTTTTCTCTGACACACTAAAAATTATAATCCCATTCTCTGAAGTTAGGCTTTAAGGACACAAAATGCCATGCAGTATTATTTAGAAGAAAAGGAAATGGTAAATAAATTTATCTATTTAGGGCTTAAAGAATACACAGAACTCTTTAAATAAAACAAATGCAAATTTATCAGAAATATTTACTCTCCTTGAGCTATGCAGGCCCCAGTTATTTGTGTTAACTGAAGCTTATCCCCTTTGTAGAAAACAGCAAGTATGTGATTGGAAATACAAGATACTTTATTTTCTGTTACTGGCAGCAAAGCTGGTTCAAGAAAAGAGTATCCTTGTTGAATCTGGGTCTGAAAGTCCATCATCTTGATTAGCTGCCTCATAATCACCTGCATTATCAGCTAATTCAACATCTTCATCATTACTCTCTGCGCTGTAATCAACTTCTTCAAGGAAGCGAGGCTCATCTTCATCCAAAACATATGTAGTGGGGCTAAACAAACAAGAAGCTCCATGAATCATATTAAAAGTATCATTTGGATTAACATATTCACACCATGTGCCCTGTCCTTTTCCTGAAATACAGTAATCCAAAAATTACCTCAGGAAAGGGGCAGATTACCTGAAATGGGGCTGCATGTAAAACAACTGAGAGACAAACCCATGCTTGTAATGCCTTTAACTAATTAGTTAGTCATATACAACTCATTATACAAATGTGCCATGACAAATCCGCTACACTAATGACCCATAAGAACTTAATGTAAATACAGCAGTATCAGGAATGGCTGAAGAAGAATCCAGCTAACTCAGGACACAGCCATTGCTTTAGGGTATAAACAAACCACTATATTTTATTGAAACACACACTTTACTGAAAAGCACTGTAACCAATTAATTTATACATAGCAGAGATGACAGAACAAGGGGTCATGGTTACACCTGCAATTGAGTTCCCACACTAGTCACTTAACTCCCATCAGATTCTCACACATTTGTAGGCTTAAAATTTGTCAAGCACTGCAACTCTGAGGCAATGCACTTAATGAACTGATGCTCTGCCCACAAAATGATCTATGCCCATATCTAATAGCACTGAAGAATAAGAGGATTAACACCTTTAGTGTTAACTGGAAAAAGGTTAAAATACAACTTTCTGATCCTCTCACCTCCCTAAAATAGAGGAAGGGATGACGGAGGAGGCAGAAAAGTGTTTTCCAGACCCAGTTTTACTCAGGACATCAAAAAGCTATCTGCTTTAAAGCACTAAGTACTCCTAAATATGTAGTAAGTATTTTTACGTTCATTTTAAGCCTGAAAAAGGTTTTGTAATGCATTTTAACTAATAATCAAATAATACAGAGCTCATACAAAACAGTGAGAATGTCCTTATTGAGAAACATCATAAAGAACTTGTAGAAATACTTGCATATTAATTTTAATTTATTTTCTCTGAAGATACACAAAACCTAGCTTGGCTGTGGCTTTATAATTAAAAGGACTAATCACTGCTTCTTTCTAAAGACCTGTTAGGAGCTCAGCTGCACCACTTGAAATCTGAAACACTATCTCTATTCAATATAAATAAATTTCACAGTATTCTTCCCCTACCTGTAACCTCAATGACATGCCATACTGTAACATTTTGTACTGTTGACAGTTAATTCAAATACTGGGAGAAAAACTGTTCCCTAGCTTAGGGGGAAAAAAAGTATTTACATTCAAAACTATCTCTATCATGGCTCACTAAACAAGCCTGTACTCTATTAGCTATGCGAAACAGAAAGAGCTCCACAAAACAAAATACTTTTAAAGTAATTTGAGATGTAACTAGGGCAATAGCCCACTGCTGGTTAATGAACTGGGTGTTAAAAACAAAATTGTTTTCATTTAGGAGAGACAAAGAGTGAAGAAAATATCCGTGATCTTTGCTAAGAAGTCTCTTTCATTTCACATGTGGGAAACCCAACATACAATAAGGATACATGTTTTGCATTAAGCACCTGTGGGAGAACCATCAAAGGAATACGAAATTTTTGTTCTTTCATCCTGTGATGCTTTCTGCCCTAGGAAGTCACCACCTACTAAGAATTCCTTTAAGAAAAGAAGTCGGGAAATAAAAAGTTTAAATGTTTCATTTATTTAAAGAAACAAATGAAAGGGACTTCACCAGATGTATTATATTCTGACAAGTCTACAGATTTTTGTCAGTTTGTGCTTCTAATCACTTAACACAGGTACTGATAAATTAATTTTTGTATGCAAGGAATACACACTTCCACACTAGTTGAATCCACACAGAATAGACTGTGTAATTCACAGAAAATGGAGCCATTAAATCTGAATGTTGACCCAATATTATGTAATATTTCTGAACACTGACAGACAACTACAATGAGCTATGTCAAGGAGAAATATTCAACCAGTGACAACAGGATGTTTAAAGCATTAGAGTAATCACTTCTAAAAATTCATCTTCCTTATAGTAAAGCTCTGAAAAGTTCTATCCACTTTTTTTAGTTAATGTCATTTGGATACTAAACAAATATAGTCTATCCTGTTAAAAGAAAGCAACCAACAAAGCCTACCTTACGGAAAAAAACCACAGAATTGGACACACAAGGAAACCACATAGTTCAGCTCTTCAAAGTGTCTTGTCATTACATATAGTATGTCCTGTGTTATATTGTCTTGAAAAACACACAAGTATACTTATTCAATATACTTTTTTTATAGTTGTATACATTTATTTTACCTACTCATGTATGTGTAAACATGTAGGCATGCCCCTAACTTCTGAAAATTCAGCCAGTGTGAACAGTCATAAAAAGCCAACCTGTTTGCTCTAACACATTTTAGACATTTGCTCTGGCACATGTACCTCCAGAACTGAGGCATATATTTCACATTTAATAAAGCAAAAATCAACAGTATATGTTATTTTCTCTACTCAAGAGAAGTATCATTAGAATAGATCAAAGATCTTACAGAACAGATCTTACTTAAAAAGCTACATAAACCTTTAAAATTAAAACTCTGAAATCTGGTGCCTGGTAGTCTTTGCTTTCTACTACAATCCAGAGCAACACACCATGACTTCTCAATTATGTATTACTCAAATAATACTATAATATTTACTAAGGTTATTTTTTCCACTTTCCCTTTCCTAAGTTTTCATTCCTCATAAAACTATCCAAACTGTGTCACATATTACTCATATATTTGCTTTCGCATGAGATGTTGTCTTTTGATGCAGCAAATGTTGGCCTTGAAAATGTAACTTTTCAGTAATCTCTGTTCCAAAGGTTAGCATGAATCTGAGAAGTGTAGTTATTATTCCACTGTTTTACTGAGGCTAGATCACAAGAAATATAGAAATAAATACCTGAAAAAATGTCTTACTGTTTAATCAAATTCTTTATTTGCCTCCCTGCTGCTCCCCACCCTCAGCGGATCTTGTAGTGAAATATTTTTAGCTGCTGTCATGCTGATTCTATGGGTTTTAATTTCCTAACTTTTCCCTTGGGCTTTTTCTAATTAACTTGCTCAATAATCCTTCTTCCTCTACTCCTACACCTCCTGCTTTTTCTTTTAAAAGGAAACTATTATTTTTCTCAGGTTAGCAGAGGTTGTTTATTCCACACCTACAGTATTGTAATGTAAAGGATGCCATGATCTGTGTATTTTCTTTAAAGCCATGGCTGTTGAAAGAGAATATTATATAAAACTCTGAAGTTCTGCATATCTCACCTAACATTTTATGGGTAAAAAGATGAATTCCTAAATGTCTGATTAATACACTTGATATAATACTATGGTCTTCAAATTTATGAAGTTTATGAAGAACTTGAAGAATAGTTTTCTAAAATGTATTTTAATTATTAATTAAAATATACTTTAATTATTAAGATCAGCCAGGTACACACAGCAGCAGTAGCAGCAACAGGAGCGGCAGCCACAGCAAGTTCTGGGGGCTGAGCACTAGAACAAGCTGGGCAGAGCCTCCACAGTCAGAGAAACATGAGTAAGAGCTGAGAGACCCACCAGTAACCATCACCTCTCCCAAGTGAGGCTGACATGGTGTGATTGTTGCCAGCAGATTTAAATGGCCACGGAGAGTGCAAGTGACGAGGGTGTGGTGCCATGGTCAAGACATGGCGCAGCAGTTCTCCAGGCAGGCCCCAGGAAGGGCACACAGAAAAGGCCACTTAATTCTACTTGGGAGGAAGAGGAAGCAGTCTTCTTCTGTAACAAAAATGGCATCTACACATCACAGCTGTCAGACTAAAACCAAGAGAGACCACAGCCACCTTGGGTATTTGTCTGGACCCAAACAGAGTTGCTGAAGACTAAAAGAAGCACCTGGACCCTCAGCTGCAGGAAACTCTGTAATCTGAAAGTGCCCCCAAGCCCTGAGGGCAGAGGTAGGTGTCATGGGTGCAAGTGTACCCAGATAGATAACCTGCCTTTTGTGCAGGTTGCCATGTTGTGTGAGAAGCTCATCAGGCAGCATACGATCTGGGAATCCAAGCAGGAGACTGAGGTATAGGATTATGCACTGACACAGGCAAAGAGTTGCTGCTTTAGGACCTTGGGAACAGAAGGTACATTAGCATCCAGCCCTGAGATAGGCCTGATTGATTTGTAAGGCAAGGGAGACTGGACTCTCATCTCTGCTTGGAGCAAAAGAAAGAGTCTACCCCTGCTACCGAATTGCCCCTACGTATATATGACACTATGAGACTTGAGGGAGGAAACTCCACAATAAGTAGTCAAGAACAAGAAAAGGAGAATGCTACAAAACTGGTACAATCAACCATTCATATGAGAATAAGTGCCACCAAAAGTGCATGAAGCATGATAATTACTGGAGAATCTTCACTAGACACATGGAAGCAACTATTTACCCTCCAGCCTCTCTAGCAAGATTTGCTATCTATGAGGGCCACATTCATCATGTCACAAAGAGGTTACTAAGACTGGTAAAACCAGAGGATTATCAACAACTCCTACTCTTTCATGTAGGGTTGAATGAGGCTGCAACTATGAGAGTGTGAAATATCAAAAGGATTTTCATGTCCCTTGGAAAGATGTTGAAGGGAACAGGAACACAGTGTTCTCTCCATACCTGGAGACTATGAGCAAATCATGCTTTACCCATCTGATGGCCTTCTATGATGGGATGACTACAACAGTCAACATGGGAAGATCAGCTTACGTCATCAACCTAGACTTCTGTAAGGTCTTCAATGTCCCACATGACATGCTTATCTCCAAATTGGAGTGACATGGTTTTGATGAGTGGAGTGTTTGATAGGCAAGGAATTGCCTGGATGGATGCAGCCAGAGAGTTTTGGTCGAAGACTCCATGTTCACATGGAGGCTGGTGACAAGTGGGGCTCCTTAGGGCTTTGTTTTGGGACCAGGGCGCTTTAAGATGTTCCTCAATGACACTGACAGTCAAGTGCTCCTGCAGCAAGTTTGCAGATGACACAAAGGTGAGCAGTGCAGCTGATATAACAGAAGGACAGGATGCCATCCAAACAAGTAAGCTTAAGAACTGGACCCAAGAGAACCACAGGAAGTCCGAAAAGTTCCAAGTGCAAGGCTCTGTAACTGGATCAGGGCAATATAAGCACAGACTGGGAAAATAAGCCATTGAGAGCAGCCCTGCAAAGCTCTGTGGATGAAAAGCTGGACATGAGTCACTAGTGGGAGCTTGCAGCCCAGAAAGCCAACCATGACCTGACCTGCATACAGACCTACATGGTCACTAAAGTGAGGGAGAGGATTCTGCCCCTCTGCTCTATTCTGGTGAGATCCCAACTGGAGTGCTGCATCCAGCTCTGAGGTCCCCAGCACAAGAATTATATAGACCTATTGGAGTGAGTTTTGAGGAGGCCACTAAGCTGCTCAGAGGGCTGGAGCATTTCTCCTACGAAGATAGGCTGAGAGAGCTAGAATTCTTCAGTCTTCAGAAGGCTTCAAAGATTGCTCACTGTGGTTTTCCAGTACCTAAACAGGACTTACAAGACAGAGGAAGGATGACTTTCTACAGAGGCAGAAAGGGATATTACAAAAAGTAATGCTATTAAACTAAAAGAGAAGAGATTTAGATGAGATAAAAGAAAGAAATTATTTATTGTGAGGGTGGTGAGGCACTGGAACAGGGTGACCAAAGAACTTATGGATGCCCCATCCCTGGAAGTGTTCAAGGCCAGGTTGGATGGGGCTGCGAGAAACCTAATCTAATGGGTTGCATCCTTGTCCATGCCAGGGGAGGTTGGAACTAGATGATCTTTAATGTCCCTTCCCATCCAAGCCATACTATGACTATTATTTTTTAAAACAATAGTACTTTAGTATGTGTTTTTCATTTATGTTAATACTCCAAACGTATTAAAATGTAATAAACCTTTTCACAAATATGGTATTTTTTTTCAAAATAATATTTTAATTGTCCCATAAAAGATATACTTGGGATTTTTAATTATCCACAAGACACAATTACAGAAAAATTAATCCCCAAGATAGATGTAACCATTACCAATTTGAACCCCATGGAACTCAGCAGTTTTCTAACACTCCAGGGGATGTGTATACATTTTACAACTTCAGAATGAAAAATTAATAAATATTCCCTGTCAAAGTATGGAGAGCTGCAGCTACCTGAGGAGCTGGGAAAGGAAGGAGAGAATTCTGAATTACTAGTGATTTCTTTTAAAACTGCTTTGTCATGGGAGGCAAAAAAAAGAATCTTAGATGAGAAAGACAGTTACAAAGTATCACAAAGGAATTGATTCTCCATACTTTCCCTTTAAATTCTTTTTAGTTTCTACATTTTTTTTCTGGAGATTAGCAATCCTGCTGCAGGAAGCAACATCACACATGCAACTACAAGTGCTGTCCAGTTTAGCTGCTCTTAACCTCTGTAGTTTTTGGAAGTAATAAGGATATTTTCTCAAGGGAATTTCCATGGCTCAATGGAATGTATCCAACTCTTTTCAAAGCCATTCAAATCCTCTTTAATTATTTTTTTAAAATTTCACATTTAGAGTTACAAAATTTTACTCCAGAGCTTAATCACAAGTTACATCAACACGTTCTATGTGTTCTCACCCTGAAACACATTTTATAAAATTCAAAACTGAATCAAATCAGCTGGGATTCATCAATCATTTACTGTGGCCCATAGTGTTATTTGGATCATAACATCAAGAGTAGAAGAAAACTTAAAGAATGGAATGAAGAACATATAAGCAGTTCATCACACCTATGGTTTTTTCATTTGTTCAGGGCTTTTTTCCTTGATTACTAGTTTCCTTATTTTGCCATAGAGAAGATGAACAGTACTCTGAATACTACAGTCTACACAGAATTAAAAGCAATCACTTTCACTGAGGCCAGAGCAGGGGCCTGGTGCTGCTACCAGACCCACAATTGGAATTCTGAATCTGGTTTTTAATAGCTTTTTCTTCCAATATTTGGCATGGGACAGACTGGACAAAAGTTGCAGTATAAGACGCCTTCTTTTTAACAAAGCTGTACTCCTAAAGTACTAGAAGAAAGGCCAAGCAAAGCTTCAACAATGCAGGGGAGTAAGAAGAAAAAATCCTTTAGTCCCAGGTGAAGAATATTAGGAATATATAAATGTCTGGGCAAAGTTTAAGAGTTATTAAGAGGGAGGGAAATAAAATAGTACCAGTTTCTATCTGACAGCCTAGACAGAAATCCCTTCTAAGACTCTGTACACTTTGTACACACTCCCACTGCATATACCCCTCACTTCTTGCCTCATCAGTCTGATGTTTTTTCTCAAGCGTAAGACTAAATGCAGGAAATGGATTTTTCATCAAGTTTTTCCCTTCCCACAGCTCCTTTTGGCTGTCTGCTTTTTCTACATTTTCTAGACATGCTGGGTCCCAGAGCTCAGTCTGCTTCTCCACTATAATTAAATCAAATTAACAAACACAACCACACTATGTTCTAGAACACACCAATGAGCCTCAAAAGAATCATTGAAATAAACTAGAATTTCCAAAAAGTGGTCAAGTTTTTGAGCAGAGGATAAGTCTAGTAAGTTGTAACAGTAATGAATGTGGTCATATGTTTTTGTTTCATTGCATATAGACCTTATCAAACCTGCCAGCACAACTACAATTCTCAATACCAGACCAGTATTACATTTAGTCTATTACATTTTCAATTTGGAACTGGGATGAAAACACTGTCAAATGGGTTGGAAATAATTAAAGAAAAATTGTTTTATTCATCACATAAAAGGTTAAAGTTCACTGCCAGAGGGTAGTAAATCTACTTATTGCTTTATTTTTCCTGTTTCAGACATGGTTCAAAGTGAACTCATGCAAACTCAGCCTATGTGTACTGAAATACTGGCAGCATATTCTAAAATATTAACATGCACTTGGTCATTATAATTATAACCTGGAAAACCAAAAAGAATTTGAGAAACCCTCAAAATCATTTGCAAAAAGATAAAATCAGTGCTTCTGTGTTTAAACTTGCCTGCTTAGTCTTGGAAGCATTAAACTGTGATTTGGTAAAAAATAATACCAGCAATATCCAAAAATAAAGGAAATAACCACAATCTTAATAATTGTTCTACTCTAACCCTACAGGAATGCTACAGCTGTGTAAAAATATTCTGGTTTATACTTCCTATTGATGAACTTTTTACCTGCTTTTCCTGTAGGTAGCTTCTCATTTGTCTCTAATGGCAAGTAAAAACCAGCAAATAATGTGAGTATAAAGAAAATATAAGCACTTCTTTTGTTGTAATAGAAAAGTGAGAACTGAAGTTTGGGCATATAAAACAAGATGTGTGACTATATTCTGACCAATGACTTTCTCTGAAGAGGAATTGAGAAAAGCTTTTTAAACTTTGCTTGACAGAGGTTCTTTGTATATTTCTACCACTCAAGTGAATAATAAATACACTTTAAATAAATTTTGGCTGAAAAGATTTTTTTAAAATATGGTCTAAGATATACATAAAAACTCTGCTTCTGAGCCTCTGGCTACAAAAGAATGAGACCACCTCTTAACTTCACCTATGCCAATAGTTATCCCTTTGGCAAAGAATAAAAGAATATAATGTGCAAATTTAAATAATATATGGCACTTCTATTGCTAATATTGGAGATTCTATGAACAAAATTGTAGTTTCTTATTTATCATAGAATCATAGAATGTCTTGGGTTGGAATGGACCTTAACAATCATCTAGTTCCAACCCCCCTGCTGTGGGCTGGGACATCAGATTGCTCAGAAATCCAGGTACAAATACATAGCACATTTCAGTCTTAATACCATATTTTAAATGAAGTCATTTGAATTCACACATTCAGTTTTTCCATCACAGATTCTCACATAATTATACAGTATTGCTAAGTGAACACTGAGAGCAAGGTACCTATTTTCTCACTTCATGCTGTGTATTTTTCTGTTTTATGTTTCAGTGTTCTTAGATTTACATTTAATGACTTTAAGAAATAAAGCCATCAGTACTTAAAAATTAAACAGATGTTAACAAATTCCTCCAATAAACTTCAAGATTTCTTATGTCAATATTCCATATAGATTAAAAATATTAACTCTTACATGCACAGAATCTAATTTTTTTTCCCCACTCTCCCAATTTCTTTACTGCAGGAGCACTTGGCTATCACCTTTCACCATCTGTAGCTGTGTAACACCCAAAGGTCATGTTAGGGGAAACCATTTTTTTAAAAAAATTCTAGGTATAAATTCAATTTTAATACACTGAATGAAGTTATTTAATCATCTCTCTCCAATTTAAAATTTCATCTTACAGTACAATTATTTTTGTGATTTTCATGATCTAGTTTTTTGCATGGAACTGAACCTGCTGGGTTTTTTTTTTAATTTCCAGAGTACTAGTTACTTTCTTCACAAATCAGGATTATTAATATTTCCACATAGAGTCTCACTAAGAGTAAGCTTATTATAAGCCTAATGTTACATTTCTCCTGCGCTGATATGTAGCCTACAACATTATGCAGGACCAAGTCTTTTAACAGTGCTTTCTGAAAATCCAGGTTAAAACAGTCCCTTGTACCACTCATTTCCCAGCAATGAAATGTAAACCAAGTCAGAGGCAGTTTTCCTCTGCCCCCAGCATGGTTGTACTTTACATGCAATTAGTTTTCATACAGACAACATTAGTAGAAATATTATACCATGTGAATCTTATATCTTTACAATGATTTGCGTTTTTTTTTTTCAAGTCTGGAACTCAGCTTTATTAGTCTGTCAACCATATCTTCAGAAAAATATGTTTGTATATTCAAAATCACTTATTTGCTGTCCATCCTTATTTACCATGTACATGTGAATACTTCAGTGATGAATTACATGAATGGCAAAATGCAAAATATGCATACATTTGCAAGCCTATCTACAGCTTTAAGAACCAGCAACTTAGTAACCTGGCTACTGAGCATATAAATTTCTTTTGTGACCCAAACTATTTCATATATTTAAAATTCTTCAAGTACTATTATATATCTCCAGCAGAGGAGAAATAAGAAAAAGAAAGTTAGGAAGAAATACAGTTTACCTCACATACTGCTTTACCTCACATACTTTTAAGTCTGTTTAAACAAAATTTTAATACCACAGCAAGTAAAAAAAAAAAAAAAAAGAAAAGAACCCCACTTTGAAAGAGACAATTGAGAACTAAGACCTACTACTGAATTTTATGGTCTCTAATAATTCTTCAATGACATTAAAATTGCTACTGTTTATTCCAGCAGCAAATGTGACATATAGTTTAACTGTGTTGGTTTCTTTCAAACTTTGAAGCAACTGAATTAACACAATAGGTCTCCAATATATTCAGATTATTGTTACAGTAACGTCACAACACATCAACATTATTTTTGATGAGTGGAAGAACATTTTTGAAAGAATCTTTACATCACTTGAGAAACTGCAATTTTTTTCCCTGAAAGAAAAAGTGAATATAATAAAAGTGTACTACCTTGTCACTTTACAGCTTGACTCAATCAGCTCATTTTCAATATCCAACACACTGGAAGGCAGGTTGTATTCCAAAGGTGAGGACATTCTTTTTAAACGCAGCAAGCCAGCACAGAACTTTGCTCCCATCTCCTCCAGTTCTCTTGTACCTATCTGCAATCCCTATTTTGAAAATAAGATTTAAAAATACAAAATAAGTACAGGCAGATGGACCTACACATACTGCAAAATAGCTCTTTAGGTTAATATTTTCTTATTTTATTTAATACATTCTCTTGCTTTAAAGATAAATTTGTAGAATAAACAAAAAATCAGATTTAAAATCAGATTTGTAGAATAAACATTTAGAGTATCAGAGAAGACTTGGGAATACCTACATGATTCTTTCAAGGCTGAACAGACACATCCACTTTTTTTTGGAGCTTCCTAGCCTACACTTCTAGCACACCAATATTAACAATCTTTTCCCAGTAGTATTGGAAGAGAGACAGAGATTATGTCTAGGTTCATAAATGTAAATTATTTTAAAACAAGAATTTAAAAGATTAGATTCCTCAATATAAATTCCATCAAATAGAATTTTAAAAAGGAGATAATTAATATCATAGCTGTGATCAAATTTATTGCTATGTTTTGACACATAAGTAAGACTACCTAAGGCAGCAGTTACTCCATGAGACAGATGTCTCTTCCCCACCTATAAGTTAGAGGCTACATGTGTTAATTCTGAAAACATTTATTCATGTATTTAGTAATTAAAACCAACAAAAAAATTCTCAAAAGCCATAGCTCTTTTCTAACTTGAACTACATAGCCAGGCATTTTCCTCTGCAAAGACTATTTAGAAGGTAGAACTTATGTAATACTCTCCAAGTTTACATATCTGATAAATCCTCCTGTCAGGTAATTCTGCATTTTTAATTTAGCCATAAGTGCAGTGTATATAGGGATATAAGCTCTGATTCAACTACTTTATAAAAAGACCATAATCTAGACTGAGCCTCAACGGTTATGTAATTAACTAGTACTAACTGTATATACTCTAGCAAATTCAGTGGCACAACTTCACTCAATTTCCCTCTATGAAATTTCTGTATCTCTGGAGAATTTTAAAGGACTTTAGCTTGGATCTTCTCAACCCCTTAACATACAGATTAGTTAAAAAGAAGCTCTGACAAAACAAACAGGGAAACAGAAGAGCCAGGAATTGGTGGTCAGCTAAGTCATCAAATACAAAAGTAGCAACAAAGAATGAAGTGGGAATTTTTTTACCAAACCTAGGAAAAAACACACAAGCTTTGTACGTGTTGCCACACTGACACTGCATTATGAAATGCAAGGTTTAAAAGAAAGTGTGTTGCTCTAGAAATGGTACAGCCCACACCAGCACATTCTCCATGTGCTCTTTTGAACATATTTTCTAGAAGAAATGTATGATTTTCTTCTGAGTTCTTTTTTGCCTTGGTACTCATAAACAAGGTGCTTTTCAGTAACAAGAAAGATAAATCTATATCCATGATTCTGAACAGTGGCATCCTCCGGCCAAATGGTACTGAAACCTGTTAGCAGTGAACAAGAGTTGAATATTTGAGTATTATTCTTAATAGTAATACTACTTACCTCTTTTATAATGCTTTTGTGCTGTAGGTTTCAAAGCACTTATTAATAAAGGAAGAATTATCCTCACTGTACTGATGGAGAAATGGAGGCAGAGAGGGTTGAAGCGATTTGCACAGTGTCTCACAGCATGTCACTGACCCCGCTGGGAAAGAAATCAATTCTCCTCACTCAGTGTAGTACCTTATCAAACAGAAGCCAGTTTTTTGGCTTTGTTTTGTATTTGTTTGCACGTCATTAACTTTCGAAGACCCCAATCATACCTGGGGCTCCACTATGCTAATCACAGGAAGACACAGTCCCAACCCCAAAGAGATTAAAATAACATTAAGGTCAAGAGGCAACAAAGTATGTAGAAGAGGAAGGAGAAAGGTAACAGTAATCTCACTGTTACACAGGTTACTAATGTGCACAACTTTACAGTTCAGAAACTTTTCCAGTTATCGTCTGCATTTGTTGCTGAAGAATTTATCGTTAGTTGGCAGGTTCCTCATAGGCAATATATGTCTTACAGAGTGTCTCTAAGTTGAAAAAGGACAAGAGTACAGCATGAAGGAAAGTGCAAAGACAATTGTTATAAAGATAAATAGCGTGCGCATGTTCTGTGGCTGCTATTTTTAGCACAGCAGAATGAGGATGTAACTAAAGAGAAACCTAAATAATGCAGACTGGAGGTGGTTAACTGGGAAACACCTGAATGATAAATTTTGAACTTACTACACCGAAGGGTCTACATAACTGTGGTAAAAGCCTCATGCTAAATCTTGATTCGCTTCTTTCATTTCTTTTAATCATAAGGGAGAATGTAGTATCACACAAATGCCAAATACCAAATTTCTTAATTGATTCTTTCATCAGCCAAACCTCTTCATTGCCATGAAACAAGATCTGAAGTCTGGTTCAGGAAGTCATCATCACCATCATCAGTTGCCCTTACTAAGGGACCTGAGGTCAAACTCATTTTCACCGAAGCCTTGATTACACTCCTTTTCTTTATCTTTTAGTGATCTTCAACTGTTGCTCTAGTACCTTTAACTGAGGCCTATTAAAGTTACTTACATGCTACAGGCATTGCTTTTAAGCTCAAGCCATCTCAGTGTAGCTTCTTTTTTTTTTAAACTAAATTTAATTTATTTTTTCTCTACATCTTATACAACTATCTTTCTTTTAGACAGTAAAATTCGAGGTGGAGAGTTGAAGTCTTCCTTACTAAGCATGTAATGAAGGTATCTTCATATCAATAGAATATTTCAGTGATTAAATTTGCCACTTGAAAGCAAAGATACAAAAACAAAGGCACATCAGGCAATGACCTCAAGTGGAGATGAATATTCCTGTAATACATACTTAATAAAAGGAAAATAGCCATATAAAGATTCAGAGAAATCAACTGGTCAGTAAAATATCATGTATATCTTCTGATTTCTTATTCAGCAGAGGTTACAAAGACATACTCATTTCTGAGAACTCAAATTCTAGAGACTGAAAAATCATGGTTACTGAGAAATTTGTTAATCACATCTTTATTTCCTGAAGTCTTCTCTTTATGTGCATTGTAAGATTGGCAGGTAACAAAATCTTTTCAGTTAACTTAAAAATCAAGCAATACTTCCAAATGTATTAATCTTCAATCAGCAAAGACGTTGACTTCTGTTTCAGGTGGCATGAATCATTGAAGACATTGTTCTTTTGTCTGGCATCTTAATTATGCGCCATAGTAGATCCTGGATAATCCTTTCACCTGAAAGTCTGTTTTTCCATATCCTGAATCACAGATGACTGACCTATATTTACAGCACTTACTGTCAAGAGACTACAAAGATTTCACATGACCAGCTCAAAAAATTTGCTTCTAGAGACAACTCTATCACCAGAGATCCTAAATAGAGGTAAGACTAGCTAACTGCAGCTCAACAGCTTTCTGGTGGGAAATAGTCTAAATTCATCATTGTCCAAATAAAATAAATCAGAATAAAAAGAAAAATTATGCTCCACTTTGGCAAAGACTCTGTTTTCTTCCACAAAGAACCAAATTGTTAAGTAATCCTCTCCATGCTTTGAACAAAATTCATCTAGTGAAGTGTTTCAGACTTTTATGTTTCCATCGCTCAGATCTGAACTCTCATGTCCCTTAGGGTGGGAAGTAGGAGAGAAGGGAATTTCTGCAGCTCAACTTCTCTCTGTTTTGAAATAACATATTATGACATATGTAATCTAATTTGTACAGTAAGTTTATTGACAGATTTACTGGCCCTACTCCTTCCACAAAATAAATCTCAAAAATAAACCAAACAACACAACGAAAGCCCCCAAAAAACCCTGAGCTTAAGCCTTTTCTTCTCCTTCATCTTCTCACTGCAGAAATACAGCTCTTTGAAAGTGCAGTCACCTTGACTTTTTAGATATATTTTCTTATTAAGTCTGAGCATTACCATAGTGAAGAAAAAAATTAAGAATCTTCCTGTATCTTCAGAAGATGACTAAGAGCTCACAAATTGCTTTGCTCCATAAAATGAATGACAGAACAGTGATTTAGTTTCATCAGTTAGTTTATATGGCATAAAAGAATGCTCTTCCCTTGAGTAAATGATTCTTCCACAAAATTCAGCCATTTTTTTATTTCCTTACTGAAGAATAGCTTTGGAGGTTTTCAAATCTTGAAAGTTTGTCCACAAAGCATCTTCAATTCACTTTTCTAAGAATATTTTCAAAATTTCAAAATAAGCAAACTGGATGATTTATCTTTTTCTAAAGCTCTATAATAACCTTTATCATCTGAGTAATATTCTGACAACAGCAGGAATGTATCTGTTGTTAATTGACAAAATGTAGTACTTACAGGCCTACTGAAATTCCCAACAAAATATCTGTCTTTCTACTCTATAGGGATATAAGCACAGATGTTGGAGCATACATTAATATACTAAATATATCTTGTTTCAACTCTTTTTTGTTGTTTCTGTCCTACCCAGCCTTCTAAACCTCTTTCTGTCAAGCACCTTATTTGAGGCCTGTGATCATTTTCTTGATTAGCATGCCTAAATTCAATTTTCAAGCAGAGGAAATCCACTCCTTCCGTGTATGCTGTCTAGTAGTGAGAAACTACCAACACAATCACCTTTTGTTTTCAGATACACAGCCTTTTTAACACTTTTCAAGGAGAGAAAATGAAAACAAATTGTAAGCCAAGAAGCCACAAAACCATGTGAGTTCAGAGGTGATGTGTAATTTGTAGTGCTGGTAAGCGGGTATGAATGAAAGTGTTTTGATTTGTAAACCTGTTTCCCCAGCTATATGGGAAAATTCTGTAAGGGACATTGCTAAATACCTGTTGAAGAACCATGATCTGCCATGGTGAAGTCCAAAATTGCCATATGTAACAGAAAATTTTACTATAGTATTGGCATATACTACTACACAATCCTAATAATCTGTTGGACAGAACACTTCTGAGTTTTTTTAACTGCATGCATACACATGTGATACAAGCAATGATTAATATTATTCTTGTTAAAACAGCCCATAAGCATAACTGCTATGCAACCTTCAAGGATGAAAATTTTATCACTTCATCCTAACACTAGCCTACCCAGACCTTAAAAGGTTTCAAAAGCTTAAAGCAAGCAAGAATTGAGCAAGCAGGGTTACAGAAGAAGATACCAATGCAAAGGGAAGAAATTAAAAAGTAAGAAATATTAACTGATGTATCCTCTTACTTTATACTTGCCCTGGTCACACCCACATAAAGTGCTTTCCATTGTGTAGCTCCTCTGTACTCCTATCTCTCTCCAGACAACAACTCGTGCTGTAGATTCCTTGGACTTTTCCACTACAAAGCTGCAGCTGCCCATGCAGAATGCAGGGGCAGTGTGACTCAGGATCTTGGGGAGTGCCTGCAGGACAGCAATTTGAAAAAAAAACAGTGATTCTTTTTATTTCTCATATGGATGGAAGTGAAGAGGGACCATGTAACCACAAACCATTACCAGAAAATTTGGTGCAGAAACAAGAAAGAAACAATTCTCCATCTTGAGTTTTCAAAACTCAGTGTGTTCAAGTAATAGTGTCTTCAGGCCTTTTCCTAGTCTTTAAAATCCCTTTTTACAGGTTCAGTCACTAAAATTGTTAGTCATGTGAATAAGGATCGGGATACAGGAGAATTCTTCTTCAGCTGATCACCATCCCTCCTAACTCACCAAGCTAAGTTTGCTCAAATTAAGTGTACCACATACTCCACAGAAGTATTTAATTCAACTGCAGACTGTTTCAGAAATCTCATTAACAGACATAACAAAAGCAATATTTTAGTAACACATAAAATTCATTTGTATTCAGCAAAGCACTTGATGCATATTTCACTTCAAGCATGTGAATCAAAGTTCAGTTCTGTTTACATGACAGTTTCAGTGAGAAGGTCATGCAAATATATATATTTGACTATTGCTAAATGACTGTTCTTTCCAGTTTTTATTTGTGTCAGTTAAGACAAAACACATGACTGCTTCAAATTTATTATTTCAGTAGTAATACATAACCCATTAGTGCAAGCTTGCCCAAACATTTCATTCCACCTTTTTGAAAATGAAAGGCTTTTCCCAACAACCCTTATTGACTACTGTCTTTTGTGCACCATAGCAGTGCATGCTGAAGTGACAAAAACCCACATAAATGTGTTAGAGCAGCAGACATGACTGGCATCTGGCTCAACATCCAGGCAATCACACAAGATAATCAAGAAGCCACAGATGATTTTTTTTTTTGTGAGGGACATTTAAAGAGGAAAAAAAAAAAAAAGAACGTATCTGTACTCAAGGAGGCATAACAAATGTTTTTACATGCATTTACATGCTTTTGAAGTTTAACTCTGAATCTTTTCAAAAAAACACGGGGCCCGCACACATATAGGTTGCACAGGTTTGCGGTTCCCATGAGGCAGCATTGGAGGTAGAAACAGAAGAAATAGGTAACACTCCAAGAAACACATAATTCTCTAAATTTTTTACATTTTTGAAAGCTTATACAGTGCAGAGGATGTGTTTGTGCAAGTTTATTATATATACCTAATTAGGGGCACATGTCTTAACTACACTATATATACAGGAATAAATAAAAAGGAACCTTGAGTATTTCCATATCCAAAAATAAGTATTTCTCAGAACAAGTCAGTTTCTTTTTTGCCTTGTTGTTAGAATATTGTTTGCCATGACACAATAACTTGCTTTTTAATCTGGTAATTACAAATGCAGAGAAGCATATTTTCCATCTATTTTCTATAAAATATCATTAATTACAAAAGAAAACCCATAAATGTTGATGTAAAGAAACAAAAAAATAAAGCACTATAATGTTTAAAGTTTCATGAAGTGTACTTTCAAATACACTCACAAACTAAAAAGAGGTGATTTTAAATAAATCTGTTTATGCTATAGAGTCATTATTTGCATAGGACAGGATCAGGAAAATATTTGAAAAGGATGTTCCAAAGCCATGCCAAATAAAAGGTACGGATGTCAAACTCACCCTGTAAGCAGGGTCTTCCATCAGGTCACAGGAGGCAGCATTAACATTTGTATGCCACATTGTCTCTTTGATGCTGCAGCCATACATAAATACATTCTTTTTACGAGAATGACCATGATAATCACAGTAGACCTATAATAAATAAATAAATCATTTGGCAAAATAAACTCAAGGCATATGGAATAAAAAATTTTTAAAATACTTTTATTTGTACTGTTAAACGTCCCAAAGAATTAGGCAACACAATCCTTTGTATAATTAACTCGCATTAAGACAAAAAGTGTGTGATTCATCTAAGGAAGGTTTAACCTTCTAGCCTGACTAATGTAACAGATTTACATCTACAGGTTTGCAGAAGACCAGTTGTCCAAGTCAAATTCAACTGTGACATGGTTTACAAGACCATATCAAAATGTTTAATTTATAGACTAGCTACATAGACAAAGTTAAAGAGATTCAGAATTGCTTACACACACATACTTACCAAAGGCAAACGTTTTATAGCAGCCAGATATTGCAGTAACCCTTTAGCATGGTAAATAGTGGGATGCAGATCTGGATTTGGATTTTGCCACTGTCTGTTTAAATCTTCTCCACTTAAAGAGCAACGGTGGCTATTGTGGGGGGGTGGAAAAACGCATGATGTAGTCTGTATTATCATACTTTTAAATAAGCCTCCCCCCCACCTCAAGTTTTCCTCATCAACACTGCTTCTTTGGAAGGAGTCTGGCAAGAAACAAACTTCAATTTTCTAACATGCCAAATAATAGAAATGCTTGGGGTATTTTAAGCTATGCTACAGAAAATCTAAAATTAAATTAGAAGTAGCCTCTTAGGTGAAGCCAGCTGTAATATTACTTATTTGCTGTTGAAACTGAAGGCTTGCAATTCTATCCAAATTCTATCTCAAAATCAGTAATTTCATACATATGGTGTCTTCTGTAATTTAGAGACTAATGTCAGCTAGAAATCTAATACTCAAAATGTGAAGTTGTTAGGAGACAAGGAGCTGTGAGAAAAACAAGGACAAAAAAACCTGAAACAACTGAGGAAACAAAGAGATCATATCTGTATTCAGTCAGCTATCAGCAACAACTTTTAAACTTGCAGGATTTCATGATCATGCAGTCATCTTCACATTTGCCTTTAGACTGTGTCTGCTGGGACAGCCTTCTTAATGGTCCCTGTACCCTGAATTATTCAATTACATGTATTCTAGTATACACATTCTTTTGCATATATAAAGACAAGGTTCTACTGAAATCTGTAGTTAGATTTACTTTTGATATTTTGTTCACAAAACCTTTTAAAATAGTACCTATAGTAGATGAATAGAAACTGTAGCTTCACCATAGCAAAATTTGCATTTCACATGAATTCCCTGCAACCAAGTAAATGTAGAGTGCTCAATGTTTACTTATAACAGTTCCAACAAGTTCTGAAATACCCATTAAATTTATTAAGAAAAGTGTGGTAATTGAAATAACTACTATCAATAACTTCAGTCAAACCAGGATACAATATTGCCCTTTCTCTTGCACACCTATCAACTTCCACAATTTAAAAAAAATATGTAAAAGGCTTTCTCAAATATACGGCACTTTATTTTTTCATGTAGACCATGAACTTGTTTAGCTATTCCTAAATGCAGGTGTGGTCTCATATAACACTCTTACACAAATCCAAGACAGAGAGACAATTAAAATTTCATGTCAAATCACATAGGGATGATTATCATCCATGAAAAACTGGAAATATTTTTGTAAAACTCAAATTTGTAAAGGAAAATAACTGCCTTTTAAGAAGCCAAAAATTCTAGCAATATTGCAAGTGTCAATTGCTTTTTTATCAATTATGTATTGCATTTGTACCGTTGCCCAATTATTTTAATTATTTATTTTTAAATATTGATGCACATAATTAGAGTAGAGGTTAAATATTTGTAAATAAATATATGCTTACTTTCCATTGATGACACCATCTGGATTGAGCATGGGAATAATTTTGAAAATGTAAGATTCCCGTAAACTCTGCGCATTTGGACTATTGCTCATAAGGTATTCCAGTGTTCCCTTCATAACCCAGCTTGCATTAGTCTCTCCAGGATGCACACGAGCAGAGAGGAATATATAAGGACGATTCTCTAAAAGAGATATCCATAGAAATTGCAAAATATGATTTAAGCTAAATAAACAGTTCATTGATTGGAAAAAGAACCAATAGTCCACTGCATTTATAACTATGCAAAAAACATTTATAAGTTGAGTATTACTGAGTACCGGTATTATTGATAGAGCTTGACACAACATTTTTGAAAGGACTGCTAATTACAGAACTATCACAATGGAGCTTTAAATTTGATCAGACAATTACACAACTAATTTGAGCTGGCAGTTATGATTCAACTTTCATGACTTTTTCCCCAGTAGGTGAACAAACTGAGGTGGACAAACAAATCAGGAAATGGCAAAAGTTCACTTCAAAAGTTCACTTCAAATCACAGTAGCTAGATGTTAGCTTTATGAAAGATTTTTTTGACAAGCTAATAACCTCGGCATTTTAAGAAAAAAGTTAGTCATCCAGTATTCTTTTCCAAGAAGTGCTGTCTGCAAAATGTAATGTACAAACCTAGGAGCAAAAATTTAAAATACATTAATATATTAATGTACATTACATTAATATACATTAATATATTAATTAATATATAAATATATAAATATCTTTGTTTCACTATCACAAATAAGTATTATTAAATACAAAACAAATCCTGAATACTGATACCTCTCAGTGTCACAAAATTCATTAATTAACCTTATTTTACATTGCTATTTTTACACTGCACAGTGGTTAAGACTAAATTTTTTCCACAAATACCTAGTTTTACATTTTCAGGTTATGAGAAAGAGGCATTATACTTACTGAACTGACTGATATGTTCATAGTAATTGGACTCTGGCATGGCTGTAATAGTGACTAATGGACAGCTGTTGCCAGCCAACGTCTCACAGAGAACGTCTTGCCGAAAATATATCTGTTGAGGATTGTGCATAGATTCCAGCTTCCTAAGATGCATCTTCATAACAAAAATAATGAAAAAATACTTCAAATTCTTTGCAGTAACATATGACAGCATATTTCAAATGTACTATTTAACATATCTTTCTTTTAGATGTTCTAAATAATGTTCAAATTTCCAGGATAATTGTGACCATGAAATACCATTTTCAACATCTCTGACCGACTGAACACTTCTCTTTACAGAGTCTGGTTTTCTAACTGCTTTGAGAAAGAGGAAGGAAAAGAGGATAAATTATTGTACACAGATGGTACTATAAGGGTACGTAGAAAGTAAGAACCTCTGCTTCATTAAGGTTATCTGATCAGGGACCTTTTCGCAAGAAGAGGTAATAAGTAAAGAACGAATCAATACACGGGAACAGAGAGCCGAGATGTAACGGCAACCATAGCAAAGACTAAAGTCACCAGTCTCTCTTTGAACAGGCCATTAAGAACCTACAGACAAAGACTGGGAGAGAGTCACCTGATAAACAAGGAGGAGCCTGAGAGTCACCTGGTAAACAAACTGAACAGTATAATTTGGCACATTCAAGAGGTGGGTGTTGGGGGTGTGGTACCATGCAAAACTCAAGCACCTGATTCCTACAGTATGCCCTTAGCCATCTCTGCACTGCCTTACTCTCTACCCTGTGCATCCAAGTGCTGTGTGGACTAGTACAACTAAAAGGACAGATGTAAGTCAATTTGGGGTCAACAGCTGGAATGCACAAGGGTCTCAGCATTAGTAGTTGGAAAAGCCAACCTATTGGGACCTTCTCTATGGGTACCACAGGCTGTGTCCCAAATCCCAGCTACTGCTGGAATTAAAGCAGACTTCAGAAGCTGGAGTTGTAAGCACTCTTAACTCCTAAACAGGGGTGTCAGCAAAGAACTAAACAGTGGTGTCTGCAAAGAAGCAAGGGGATGTCTCACTGCCAGCGACTGCAATGGGTAAAGGTCTTGGTATACAATCACTGAGGCAAGGACAGTGTGTCCATCAAAACATATGTGGTGGGACAATAAGGGTTGAGTTTCTCAGTGACAACACCTAAAGCAGGAACAAGACCATGTGCCTGGTAACAGCTGATAGGGATTGGGGTCGGGGGGGAGTGGGCAAGCATATGCATCTTCCCTGCAGTGGTGTATGTGGGGGCACATGTGAAACTTACTAGTAAGTAAGCTGACATGGTAAGCTACCCAGACATTATGGGCCCCAAGTCAAGGGAGGGGTATCTAGCAGGCAGACATGCTGGCATCTGGGCAGAGGCACGAGTGAGTGCAGAGTGCCTCTGAGATAAGTGTGCAAGCGCCCACATGTTTGCTAGTGAGCATCAGGCTGAACTAGACTGCAAACTGGAGGCCTGCACAGCAGGTAAGAGAGACCTGGGATTGAGGCAGGGCTATGGCATGGATGGGCCATGCCACTGTTCCACAAACATGCTTCTGATTCTAGAGAGTGGGCTGGCTTGTACTTTTACTAGTGAACAGCAATTCACACCAACTGCAGAGGAGGATGGGGTACCTGTACCTGTTATGCAAGTAGTGTTACACAGGGGTGTGCCTTGTCTGTGTAGCCTTGTCTGTGCCAGTCCGTGTAACCAGCCCTGCCGGGCAGGAGTGGGCATGCATGTGTGCATAAGTCTCTTTCTCTCTCTGGGATACATACTCAGACTTGCTAGTGAATATATAAGCAAACAGGAAAGCAGGAGCCGTGTCAATCAGCCTGGGACAGAGACTCCCAGGTACATTGATTGGCCTCCATCAGCTGGGCAGGAGGAACCTCCAGGACCAGGAGCTGCTGGAAGCAGTAGTTGCTTGTAACATCCCTTAACAGGTACCTTTTTCAAAAGCTGGCATAGTTTAATGAAAAGCTGCATTTAAAGCTGCTATACACTGGGCACTGAGTCCTCTGCTTTGCTTTTATTGCTGTGACAGAGGCATACAAGAGACATTCTAGCCAAATGAATTTTGCTTAGTATTAAAAGCTTCAGAAGACTTCTTTAGACAATTCATAAACCTAAAAAGATCTTTAATTATCTTAGTTACACCAGCTTTAGTTATCAGAAAGTATATGTAGAACAGGATACAAGTAACTTAACTCAAACACAAACACTCCATCAAATTAGCACTGCTTCCAGTCAATTATTACAGAATCACAGAAGCATAAAGTTGAAAGGGACAAAAGTGGGCCATCTGGTCCAACCCCCCCATAAGAAGCAGGGCCATCTTATAGCACATTGCACAGGATTCTGTCCAGACAATGCTTGAATTCCCCAGGGGTGGAGATTCCCCAGATTCTCTTTGCAATCTGTTCCAGGGCTTGGTCATCTGCACGGTAAAGAAGTTCCTTCTCATGTTCATGTGGAAATTCCTGTGCATCAGTTTGTGCCAGTTCCCTCTTGTCCCAGTTCTTAGCACCACCAAACAGAGCCTGGCTCCATCCTCTCGACACACCTCCCTTTAGATACTTTCAGATATTGATGAGGTCCCCTCTCAGTCATGTCTGCTTGAAATCTTTCCTCATAAGAGAGATGCTCCAGTCACGTAATCATCTTTGTGATACCCAAGAAACCCATTAAGCCTGTAACCATCAATTTTATTTTTCCCAGGACTGTTCATTAGAACAACCTATACATTTTGTCAATCTAAATACTAATGTTATGAAAAATCTCCCTTGAAAGGAACTTTTTGAACTTCATAAAAAGAAACAGAATTTATTCAGTCACAAATGCAATATATTATACTAATATTATAAATAGTTATTTATATAACAGATACAGCTTCTCACCTTTAAAGTTGAGTATGTATATGGATAATGGTAAGCAAAGTAGCATACATCATCTTTGTGCTGGAAAGTCACTGTGAATGTAATTGTGTAATAGGATTTCCCCTTCTGGCCCCCAGCAGCAATTGAACTTCTTGAAAAGTGATTCCTAAATCAAAAAATGAAGGTAATACATACATTAGATTATTTCTATACTATTGGTTATTTCTGAACACCCATTCTAAGGGTCAGAAGGATTTTTAGTGATTGTATTTCTCTTCTACATACATACAGGTTAAATACAGGTTCTCACCAGCTTTAAATATACTTTATTATAACAGTGATACACACATTCATTTGCATTGATAAAAGGTGAGTAAACAGAAACAAGCAACAAAATAAAACAAACAAAAACAAACAGGAAAAGTAAGCAAAGAGCTACCAACTAAGAAGGATTATATATCGATATGCTGCACCTTCTGATCCTGTGTTTTAGAAATCCTCTACAATAATTCCACCACGGATTACAGAAGGCTCATCACAAGGACCATGAGACCAGTATTACTGGAAGTCACTAATAGGATTTCAAGTAAACATGCATGTATGTGTTCTCTTAAAAGCTTCCCAGAAGCAGTTTCCAATTTCTAAGAAAAGTATAAAATATTAAAAGCTTAAATAGTAGTAGTCTGCTTACAAAATGAAAGCCTGTATTACATATATTACTCTCTGTAGTAACTCAGAAAAAAAACTCTTTTCACAGTAGAGTAACATAGAACTATCAAATGCAGACAAAAGAACTTCTCAAAGACTCTACCTCACGTTAACCTTCAGTGTAAGATTTGCTGTGCATTTGGTTTGTGTATATACTTACTTGTAGTAACAAATATCTGTCCCAACACGAATCCAACACGGTTGAGAACGTAGTGCTTCCTGAACAGAATACATGAGGGGCTGCATACCTGAAAGAAGAAATGCATCTCACTTTAATGCTTACCATTAAACAGAAACATATCAGCAATAATGGACCACATCAACACTTACATACAAGTCTACAAATAACCTCTACTTAATCACTCACTATCAGAGTGCATTTTCATGAGTGTCTGGGTATTGTACTGTGTGCTTTTTAAACCAGATGACAAAAGATTGCTGATTTTCAGAAAAGAACAACTAAAGAAAAGAGTAGGACTTACGGAAGACCAAAATGGAATGTTTAAATGAAAGCTGAGGTTTGCATGAATGGTTGAGTACAAGCAGTCTTCAGTTCCACTCCATCCAACTCACACTACAAAAAGGCTTCACAGAGTACACAAAAAGTTGATACTATCATCCATTCATGTAAATAACTGAAAAATAACTGATGTTTCAGGACAATTTTTTAAACAAGTAACTCTTTAAAGTCTGGGTTTTTTTTGATAGTATACTTACATTGAATACTTGATATGAAGTTAGAGGAGAAAAAATACATAGTAATTGAGTATAATTTATTTATTAGATTATTAGCCAAGCACACTGACTGATTCAATCAGTGCATTAAAAAAATTAAAAGAAATTATTAAGTACGCACAACATTAAAAAAATCTGAACTGACTGATGAAGATTATTAAGTAACTTAAAAGCATCTTATTACTGGTCAAACTACCTGGTATTCTGTAATTTTATCAATGTGGATGAAAGTATATAACAAAGGAGAATACAATATTACTCAGTAACAAAAGTTTGAAGCTAAAGGTGGGAGGAGGAATTTCTTCCTCCGGGACAAATTTCAGAATGTATAGCAGGAAAAAAACAAACAGTTTTAAGCTGAGTGACATACACACTACATACATACTCCCAGACAAAAGGAAGAAAGGTATTTTCAGCCATTTGTAAACGTTTGAGTGAGGCACACACTGCAAACACTACTTACTAGAAACAGAGATGTTCACTTATGAACCCCAGTATTTCAAAGTAGACTTATTTTTCCTTACCATCAATAAGACAAAACTCTTTTGGAATGTCTCCACTTACATTCACATCTACCCCTACATAGAAATGTATTAATGATGACAACTGTTGTTCTTCTTGATCTGAGTGAATCAACAGGTTTTGTTGTTGTCTTCCCCTGCCCAATGGTCCTAAGACAATTGTAGTTGCATTTACCAGTAAATTTCTTCTGCTTTGGCCTCATGTACAACAAAACTTCATTTTAAAAACTGACAGCCCTTGGTTTAAGACACATTTCTTCTTTTTAACTATGGCTGTCAAAATATTTTCTAGCAATACTATTAAAATAAAAAATTTAAACTGACAATACAATACTGCTAATCCTGTGGAGGGGGGAAGGAAACAGCTGAGTTGACTATCACAGGTATTTTTTACATATTTCTTCTCAAAGGAAGGGAAACATATCTTACCATAGTTGAACTGACTGTTTGACTTTTCACAGTTGATGATGTTAAACCTGTAAGCAGTGCCAGTTTTCATTCCACTGACTTCAAAGTAGAACCATTGATGATAATGATTGCTATTTATATCTGAGTTCAGAATTAGATCATACTCATTTCTGAAAATTAACCAAAACATATCAATGATCGTAAGAAGCAGAAATAAAAAGCCTAAACCATGAAAAGGAGAGTTAAAATATCTTACTTTCTGATCTGAATAACTTTGCGCAGGTTTCCAGATTCAAATTTGGAATTAAACTTCAAAACATCTGCCTTCTCTGGTACAGAACAACTATGAGCAGAAAAAGGGACCAAAATTAATAAGACAAACTTAGCTAAACCAAATAGCTTTATTTTAGCCCTCACTTATCAATTCAGAAACTATTTTGATTCTTCCTCCAAATACTAGATAGCCTAGATAGTAGAAGCACTGTTATGTCAAATCAAACTGAGTATGAAATCTGCTGTAAATATTATGAGTCACATCAGAGAAAAAGTAGAACTGGCTTAGAGTATTACTTGAATATTGTTTGCAGAAAGGTAAAAGCTTACCTCAAATTATCAAGGTCATACACAACTCTATCTATAATGTCATTTTGATAAATCAGCCTTTCAATATCTTGACAGATTTTTGTCCTGAAAAAGAAAAGCAGAGTTCTCACTTAAATTGTCACTTACTGTTTCCAATTACAAAAGAGGAATTGCCTCATACAGGAAAACTAATGAAGTTGACATGAAGACAGTGGCACAGTTCAGACAGACCTCAGCTTCACCCCACTTATATGCGCAAAATGAAGGTGTATTTAAGTTTAAACACCTGTATTCACAGATTCCTGAATCCAGTATTTGTATGTGAGGGAACTGAGTTTTCATGCACACAACTCACTGGGTTTTATCTGAAGGAAAAATATGCAGTTTCATACTTGATAATAGAAGCAGAAATTACTCAAACATTACTTATGTTAATGCTTTAATACATGACAACACTTGATAACATTAGTAACTTAAATTAATCCTACCATAACCAAAATTAAAGAGTTTTAGGGAGTAGGTTGTACAGTGAGTGTGTTAGTGAACTAGCTTTTCACCTCAGGAGATCTAGGTTCATTTATTGACTATGTAACAAATAAGAAAGAATTATGTGATGTCAGCCAAATGTCAGATGTGTGCTTATCCAGATCATAAAACCATTGCACAACTGGCAGTATCTAGGTCCTGGCTTGGAAAAGTAAGAATGTGTTGCAGTTCAAGAATGAAATATAGTGGCAGAGCTGTGTGGAAAAGCTTGCACAGCACCTGCAATAAGAAGAAAAGGAGGTAGATTAACAATGAAGAATACAGAAACAGAATGGTAAAGTACATTTACTGGAAATTCTCAATTTAATTAAAATAAATACTCTTAACAAATGAGAAGAAGAAGGTAAGTGCACAACTCTAGCACATTGTATTAAATTGAAATTAACTGAAAAAGAAAAGAAATCACAAGTTCAAATTCAATTTACAATATTGTGACAAGGCTGACTCACCAGAATGCATCTGAATAGGTTCAGCTCAGGACAGAATCACACATTTTTGACCTTATACTTGATCTTAGAAAACTCATTCGATCTTGGCATGTCTCAGCTCTAAAATGCCGTAACACTTCCTAATATCATAGGAGTTTTGCCAAGACAAAAGCCATCAATGAAAATCCATAATAAGTATTTTATACATAATAACATCATTTAAATACCGTTATAATAACCAGTGTAGATGAGAGCAAAGGAGAAATAGATGCTCATGTGAAGGAGAAGTAGTAGCAGTCATTTTCACATTCCAAAACATAGAGATAAAATATTTAAAGAAAATTAAAGGAAAAAGAAATCTAGGACCAACACTCTTGATATGAGCCCTGTGCTTAGAGATTACACCTTTGTGGATCCTGATGATTAGAAAGCACTAAAGTGTACAGGAAAAAAAACCCAACCCAACTAAATTTTAAAGGAATAGAAATATCCAAATTTATAGGGTGTTTTACTATATAATAATTTTCTTCCTGAAAAGATAGAGTAGTATAAAATACTTAGCTATAATCAATTTCATTTATCCTAGCAATAATACATTGGCGAGATATTTGGTGATAATTAATTACATGCTACTAAATTTAAAAGAGAAAGAAAAAGCACTCCAAAGCACAAATTCAAAAATTTTTAATCTCCTGGCACATTGCAAGACTAAAGAAACCCCCAAATCCTACATTGTTCTAATAAAAATAAGAAGAAAATCCATTAAGTCACACAAATGCCCCATACAATATTTTCTCAAATTACATGGATGGATTAAAGCAACTATTTATTTTCTAAGTAAGACTTACCCAATAAGCAGTAACTAAGTGCTTACATGACAGAAAATATAAATCACACTGAATGTCAAGAGTTAGGACACAGCTTTGTAAAAGACTTTAAAGCTGTTCCATGCCCCCATCCAAACAATTTTTACAACCCACTATAAACTATGAAATAATGGAAATATTATCCTGTTTTTAAACAATTTCTGAGAAGATTTTTATATTGCAGTAACAAGACTAAGTCGTTTGTAGGAAATGGAATTCTTAAAACAGTATTCCTTTAAAATGTGATGCTGGATTTTTGATTCAAGTTTAGCCACATTACCTGGTATTTCATTCTTGTTCCCGCAAACCTCAAAAAGTTACTTTCAACATAAAAAATACAATAAAAATAGAACATTTCAAGCTAAAATATACCCTAAAATTATCTTCATGGTCAGCCTTATGTATAAATCATACAAGGTTTCTTTTTCCAATGCTTTATATCTAACAATGACCACTGGATAGACAAATTGTATCTGACTTCACTCAATTTTTTTATTCAGAGAAATTCAAAATAATTAATTACTATAAAAACATACATAAAGATTTGCAAGATTTGGTTAAATGCAGTTCTTAGGTGATTCCTGACTCAAGAACATCTCCCTTCTAAATTAGCTGAATATATCTAATAAATAACCTGCTAGGAAAGATTCTCCTTCTTCAACACTGAACAATATGTTCATTATGTCATTAGAGTGTTCCAGTGCTTGTCATTTCACTACAAAGATCACTTTTTCATTATTTGTGCCAAACGGCTGAAGGATTTTCATTCAACCACCTAAAGACACGTAATCTCTTAATCATATTAATATCTAAATATAAATACATAGAAACTCATTAAGTTGGTTATAGTTATCAATATAAAGGTGAAGGTATTCGGTCTCATAGTTAGGCAAGTGGTGAGGTCTCGTAGCTCTACATGTTCTGTTAGTGTACTCACATATTGTCTTTACAGTAAATCATTATGTAATATTAGCCAGTTCTTATACCACTTTTGTAAATTATTCTGAAGAATCTCATCATTCTTCATCTTCTATTATATCTCAGAGACGACATAAAAGGGTGTGTTATGTTTTTGTTATATGTCATTCTGCAGGACCTAACACAAAGTGCATCCTCTTCATTTTTTAACTCCAAATTCTCTTATACTGTGAACACTAAAGCCAAACACTTCAGTGTATTAATTTTTTAACTTTTTCCACTATGTTTCCCTGAAAGACAGATTTTTAGTTCAGCAGAAATAGAGGTAAAGATTCTTTTAATAATTAACTGTCCTATCTTTGCTAAGACCTGAAAGGAAAATTCAGGTGAGATTTTTTAGTTTGGTTGGTGGTGGGTTTTGTAGGTTGGTTTGTTATTTTGCAAACTACAGGATTTACTGGGAAAATAATAGGGAGGCAGAAAGGGAGAATATAAACTGAATTTCATATTTAGAAATTGAATTCCAGAATTAGCAATTACAGAATCAGACTGTGTTCCTCTTTACGACTCAGTACTGATCAATGCATACTCACCTACCTTCAAACTGCATGTCACTGGCAACCAGTAAGTTGCCCAAGTAAGCAGCTATTGTGATTAACAATTGCTTGTTAATCACAGCCATAGGTAGGGTTGGGTGGGACCTCTGGAGATCATCAGGTTAATCTCATCCTAAACACTGTTTCTCAAAGGAATGAAAACAACAACAAAAAAATGAGTACAGTAACTCACCTCTGCACCCCATATCTCCTTTCCAGAATAGGTTCCTTAAACGGGGGTGGAATATGGCCAAAATAATCTGGATAGGCCACTTCTGAGTATTCCGGAATAGACTTCGTGTTCTTCACCATTTCAAGATAAAGATCACAGTCATGAACTGGTGATACATCAGAAACTTGAAGCATGGTATGCTCTCCTGATGAACTAGATCTAGAATCTTCCTCCTCCTCTGAATCCACTCCAGTGCAGCAGAGTTTTCCCAGCTGGACAGATGATCCTTCAAAGAGACTACCTCCACAGGGTGAAACATGCTCACAGGGTTTACTACAAGCAAGTGTAGTATTGTTAGCTTTACTTTCCTTCTTTACCACACACCCTGTACCATAATATTGATCATTTTTTGCACTATTCTGGAGACTGATTCTGTCCAAGCCTTTCACAATTTCTTGGCTTAGACATTGGCACGATGGAAGCATGTTTCTTTGATCATTTTGCTGATGTAAACTACTGCCTTTCATGTTCTCTCTCTTTGGTAGTTCCAGAAACACTGGCCTTTTATTGTATTCCTCTGTCAATAAAGGATTGCACTCCTTTAAAGCAACTCCTTTTGCTGATATGTTTGTTTCCGTAGAGTGCTCCTCACTGGCTGTAGGAACAACAATAGGTCCACTCAAATTTGCATCAGGAACAAAAGGCTTTGGTTCCTTGGAAACTAAGTCCCATTCCTTAAAAAACAAAGGTGAAAAAAGAATTTAAAATATTATTAACAAAAAAAAAAAAAAAAAAAAAAAAAAAAAAACAAACCAAAAAGAAAACCAGTTCCCAAGTTTCATGTATATTAAACACTTGTCTTTCCTTGTTTTAAATGAAATTTAAAAGGTGACAGCTGCTATAAGGCATCAGAGCAATGAAGTTTGTCTTTTGCATCAGAGCAACAAGTTTGTCTTTTACAAGAAGGCCTTAAAGCAATAACAAGCAGTTAATTAAAAACAAAGTATAAAGTTGTTATGTGTAGTAGATATAATTCGCGCCATTTCTAATATGATATATGTGATATTGAATATTTGTTAGAGTATACATGTTTGTATTAGGATTCGCCCCCCACCCTCACAGGCGCAGGTGAGACTGGGTGTAGATTGGAAACTGATTTACAAGTAAGAAGGTACGGCTCGCCAGGAGATGGGCCATGTCTGGGGAGATACAGAAACCCCAGGTGCTGATCGTTAGCGTGAACGACCCGAGATGGATATCATGGAAATCCTGAGGCAGATACATGTGAATACAGCCTTCCCGAATTCCCGAATTCCCGTAAATTTCATCAAGAGATTCAACAAACTCCAAACACTGAATTGTTCTCCCTCATCACCAAAAAAGAAAATCTTATTAACATATGGACTCTGAATAGAAGAAAAGACTGATTGCTGAAATCTTGGCCTCAGGCGGAATTTTCCCTATAAAAACCACTTATGCCAGGATGGAGGTGTGTGGGCACAGAGGAAAACCTCTGCTGAGGCTGACCTCTTTGTTGCACACCCAGGGCCGACCCCGGGCTCGGCTCTGTTCTTTCCTTGTGGCTGGCTAGATAGAATTTGATTGCAAAATAAATATTTTATTTTTCATATTAATTTGGCTGGACAAATTTTCATTTATAACAAAAGTCAAAGCAATTACCTACCTATTTTAACTACCTATTTTAAGTAGGTGCACAGCATTTAAGAAGATGCCTAATACAATTAAGCATTCTCAGAAATCTCATGTCCTTCTTCACTATTTTACTTGCTGCTGTATACAATTAATCAGACATCAGAAAACAGTTTTCTTTTATGTCTACCCAGTGTACCCCTTTCTCAGTAAGACTGAAGCAACCATTACACCTAACCAAATAATTTATGATAAAGTAGTCCTATATGTAGTTCCAGAACTGCAGACCCCTGATTCTTGGCTAGAGGAACTATCCACCCAAAAAAGAACATCGAAGTATATTCCAGAGTCAATCTGACATGGCCAGAAATGTCCTGGGAACGATATACTTTACCTGAAAGTTTTCTGAAAGTTCTGGGAAAAATTGCTCATACATTTTCAGTTCTTCTATGGGTCTTCCCAATTCCTGTCTAGGTTTCAGTTTATTAATATCAGTCTCAATATCTTCATTCTGAAAGATCACCAGAACAAATTAATCTTGCATCTAAAATTAATGAACTCCTACACATTAATCTGAAACATTCACCTTTACTCCTGATACAGCCATGCTTTAAAAGATAAAATACCACTATTTCAAAAGTAGCTGAACTGCAGCCTTCACCATGAAGATTTAGACTGCTCAGTATTATTAGTATGCTTACACCTCCATTTCAACAGCAGTATTACAAACATCTCAATTTTCTTGCTTTCATCCAATCTTATATCAGACTTTACATTAAATCCGTGCCTATTCCCAGCACAGAACTTGGAATGTGAAGACTTCACCTGATTGCAGTGACAAAGCAATACTGCTTCTATGGAAGATACTCCCTCCATCAGGGTTCATGAGATCCTTGAATACAATATGTTTTTCCAGTTCATGGATAGACAATTCTATTAACTCCTAAATACACATAACACAAAAATACAGAATAAGGCAGTTCTGACTAAATACCCATCCATGTCCCAAATGGCAGATAGAGAACTGGAGAATACATTCCCTAAGTGGTACAACAGTATGATGTCTGCCTCTACAGCTGGCTGAACTTCAGCTACCTTGCTGAAATACTGATCTAGTCAATCCCAATCCAGAATGCTGGAAAAGGTTAGAGCAGCTCCTACATATAGACCAGTTTATGTGAGAAAAGCAGGCTGAGAGAAGTACAAGCTGGGAAAAGAACACTGCTAAAGGAGTGGTTCTGTTCTGTGGTTCTGTTCCACTGCACTCCAGATACATCACATGTGAAGCAAACAAATTTTGACAAAAATCCTGAAGCAATCTTAACAAGAATGGCTGACATTTTCAAGCAGCACCCACCTTCTTTAAGCTTCTGAAGATTGTTTAATTTTAGAAATTGCCCTGAAAACCTCCTCCAACTGCTTCTAACACTTAAAATTGTGCTTGTATACCAGATTCAAGCAACTTAAATAAAAAAATGCTATATCCGACTTTGCAAATTAATTTTGTCTCTACCAACCTTAAAATGTTGGTCCTTGTCATCATCAATTTCAGTTTCAATTTCTGATTCTGTTTCAGCATCATCGTTATCATCACTTTCATCTACTACATCATCCACTACAATACAAAAAGGTTTTGTAAGGCAGATTATACATTTAATCCAATTATACATGTGCAAAGAAGATAGTCCATGCTTCGTGTTTATTTTCTTTTTCACATACTCCTTGAAAAAAATGTGAAAACCAACTAGTAAACTAGTGCTGGAGGGTTTTGTTAAGTTTTCTCTGTTTTCCATGCAGAAAATTTGCTGATTGTCATCAAAAGGCTCATTTAGAGGTTTACAAATTATGCTGATTTTCTAGAGTACTCAGAATGACTACATGTACTGCTTTTACAATACTATCTAAACAAGATTATACTTTTAATAAATCCAGTCCTCTACCCACCCCCCAACATTCCATATGTCTCTAATATAGAACTTCTTCCCTTTTAAAGCACTATGTGTCCTATTTCCTTTAGGTTTTTCACTTCTTTTTATAACAGGTAACAAACCTATTTAAAAACCATATCATTAGTTCACTTTAGTAAACCAAGACATTTCTAAACAGTACTATACAATACCAATCTACTGTATTAAGCAGAGATTTAGTTTCTGTGGGTTTTGAAACACACTTCTAAATCTATTTCTACTTTGAAGACAAAACATAAGCAATCTTTGAATTACTGGAGTCTGACCCACATTAACCCCAAAAGGATAGCTTACTTTCAGACTATAGATCGCATTTTGTTTCAGGAGATATCATGAATAAAAGATATTAATAAGTTGACTTTGACCCTTCATTTCAGTTAACTTTCTGAGAGCAACTTCATTAGTTGCTTGCCAGGTCTGAAGCTGTTTCACCTTATTGGAATATGTATTAATCACCTGAAAATAATGAAAGGTGTTCACAATGGGATGAATTTATTTTCTACAAAGAACCATATAAATGCTTTGCAGTACAGTGTTTTCTAAGAAACTGCAACAGTCCAAGAAAGCAGCTCTACTTTCTTATCATGCAAATGAAGGAATAACCACAATAACATATAAAAGCCAGTTCTTCAAATAGCAAACATTCATCTAAACACATCACATCCTAATTTATCAAAGTAACAAAAAGAAAGGAAGGGATACAAGCTCCTGTAAGACAGGACGTACACTACAACACATTCCACATAGGAGAATGTATATGCTATATGAGTTGAAAGGAGAGACCATTTAAGTTTGAACACAGCCTGTTCTTTACACTTCAGTTTTGTGAACATCACCTGTTAGTCCTTGCTCCTCTTTTATTTTATAACATGTGTCTCGATAAAATTTCTATCACTTTAAACTTAACATTAGGAATTGGTGCTCCACACCAACAGTCACAGACCCTTTGCTCCTTGAGAAGTTTCTCAGAGTCCTTTTAGCAGAGAACACAAACAAGTGCAATTGATTCCACTTTGTGCAAAGCAAAATTAGACATACTCAAAGACAAAGTACTACAAAATCACATACCATCAGGAGGCAAATTATACAGCTGAGCCACAGGACCACTGGCAGGAATAACTGGGAGTTGGAAATGGAAAGCACTTTTTATAGTTGGTAAAGGAAGACGATTTTTGGGAAAACATTTTCTCATTATTAGGCTGGATATATTGACAAGAGGATCAAGAGTTCTTACTGCAAGGCACTCCTGTTAGCAGGAAAATAAAGAAAAGTATTTCTCAAATTGAAAGTCAAACTACATTTATATAATATTTACAAAAAAATTTGTTCATGTCTTCTTAAGGACAGAAAAACTTCTAGCAACTCAAATTCACTTTATTTAAAAATCCAAATTTCCCCATAGAAAGACATTTTTACCCCCTCTTTTTAAAAACTAAGTTCAACCACCCCTCACAGAGATAGCCACATCAAAATAACAGCCAATACAAATTTAATTCTATACTCTTTCAATGTTTCAGAGGGGTACAGAATATAATCCTTATTCCCATAATCAGGAATGACCATAGATCTCATTAAAAAAATATGACAAACTTGAGATCATAGCCAAAAAGGCACAAACAACAACATAAAAAAACCCTATCAGGATAGACTTACCTGTGAAGTGTTATAAAGAATTTTCATCCCATTAGCATCAAGAAATGCTTTTCTTCCCAGTTTGATATTTGTAACACTTTTAATGCACTGTAACACTCCTTTACGTATCAGCATGTATCTGTGTCGACTATCATGATGGTGCCAATCAACATAAATCGTTATAAGCACCTGCACATATCCTCTGTCTACTGCTCTCCTGGCATTTGTTTCTTTGCAAAAAAAGTTAGGAAAGAAAATTAAAATTGCCCAGCAACTTCAATATTATTTTCAAATTTTACTTTCAATGTTTAGATTATTCTTTTTATCCAAGTAACAGAATTCTTTCAGTTTGAGTAGTATTTTAGCCACCCTTAGCAGTCTTTTACATCAACCTAAACAGAAATGACTGGAAAACTAAGACCAGTAGCTTAAACCTTATTTTTGGAACATTTCACATAATTTTAATGGTTTATTAGAAGAATAGCATGCATTACACTTAAAAGGCACTTTTAAGATGCTGTCACCCAGTAAATTAAAAACCAAAAATATTTCTACAAAGCATATCAATTACAATCTACACACACTGTCCAGATACAAGATTTGAAACAAACTTCACTTCTAATCCATATAGTTTTACAACTATCACTCAAATTTCATAAGCTGAAAGTACTTCTACCCCAAATACTGGGGAATCAGTATGACAGCTGACATACATATATAGTAGACTAATGTTGTTATGAAAATATTTTAATTATATAAAGTATATGAAGTTACAAGTTAAAAGCACTATGGAGAAGACATCCCTAAATAAATGAACAAGACCTCCTGTTTTAAAGACATACCTTTTAAATATCTCATTTTCCTCCCCAGTGTTAAAGTTTAACTGCCAATTTATAAAATGGAATACTGACAATAATTTGGAAATATTTCTTTCCCTAAACTTCCCAAGAAGAAATTGCGAAATTCATAAATACACAAACCTGTAAGACCAAGGTAATACACTGAATAAACATGAAAAAATTCAGCACCCTGTGATAGTCAGTACAGAAATTTCTCACCATTTGTTTGAAATGGTTTTCTGCAAATCTCATCACATCTCAATTCTTATTCAGCCCCACTAAAACTACTATGACTGCTTTCGCTTTAACACAACTCTTTGGAGAAAATTATTTTTTAATTCCTTGCTAGTTACAATGCTGATTCAAAATCTGCAAAGATGACATTGCGAAGATCAATTGCTGCTGGCTGAGACGGTCCATGTCTGGAAACACACCATTGGTTTTATTACCTTTAATTCCACTTCATGAGCATCACTGACAGATTTGTTATTTGGATCCAAGTCCTAATTATTCAGGAAGGTACTGAAGAATACCTGTATGTTCCCTAAGTATCCAACAGATATTTTCAGATGTATGTGTAAAAAAGAGGCACAGGAGTTAAGCTATAGGCATCTATTACTGAATGGCTGAGGTGAGTGAAGGTAAAAAGATATTTGTCCACCTTGGACCTAGATCAGTTCTGCAGAAGTAGTCCAGCCTTTCTGCTGCATAACTGGTGAAACACTCACGAAGTATTAAACATTCATGGATATACAACACAAATACAGCATCAGAAACTGCAGATGAAACTTACTGCTAGATTTCCTAGCCTTATTTTTGTTTTGGCCACCAACTTAATGTTTAGTTTTACTGTGTCCATACATACACACACACCCATTATAGCTCAAGTAGACATTTTCTTGTAGTCAAACACTTACTTGATTTTAGCAATGCAGCAAGTGTGTCTAAAGCAACCCTGTCAACATAACAAGAAAAGTCAAAACAGCAACCAACCAGTAAGCTTAATCTACAACACTGTAAAACTATACAAATTATTTACTGCTTACAGACTTATAAAGAGTCTAACTGCATGGTTTCCTGGTTGCACTGTAGCACAGACTTCACTTTTATATTGCTAAAAGATCATGTATTTGAAGTCTGATGACAAAACTTAAAAATATCAATACAACATCTATACAAACTTCCAGCTTTCCACTGTGACAATGTAATGTTTATGACTGACACTCACTGGTTGTGATATTGTGAAATTCATGTCTTTGTTAGCAGTAGAACAAGTACTTCCACAAAGTAAAGGACATTATTTAAGAAAACTGTACATCAATACCAGCAGGCAGTATATGAATATATTAAGAAGCAATGCCCATCAATCTGTACTACAACACAAGATGGCCAGCATAAGATTTTTCTTGTACCCAAAGATCTTCCCCCAATTCAACTATGCAACTGCAAAATGTATATACTTATTTTTCACATCTATATGCAGATAGATTTGATGCATCTGATCTTAAACCATAAACAAGGATATAATTATTAGTCACATCATAGAATAGCACGTTCATATGCGGAATTTTAGCTGAGCCTTAAAGGAACAGGATATGGTTTTTGGACCCTACTCCTGTGATCACATAATGCTATTTCTTTTTTAACAAAGTTAGAATATGCACAATATGAGATTAATACTTTGCTAATCAGATGAAAAATTTAGTTTTCCACTGGTATGTACTTCAAAAATGTGGAGTATATAAAGAAAGAATTATTCCATTACATCCACTTGGCTATTTTTTAACCGTACATTCACCCAAAAAACCCAATCCAAATAAAAAAAACCCAATCAAACAAAAAAGCCTGAAATGTACAACCACAACCAGAGTGGAAATCTTAAGTCACCACTTTCACCTACACAGTGAATTTTAATTTTTTTTAACATAATAGCCTACAAGACAGTAATTGCTGAGGCTTTCTATTCTGTTTTATTTTCTTCCTCCAGATGTCTATTTGTTTTGCAGAAAAATGGAAAAAAAAATCTATTATCAAGCAAAAGGTACAGTGTCACATTAAAAGCACAAAGCAGATAATTGAATAAGGTGAACTGGAAGAGGCACACAAGGATCATCAAGTCCAACTCCTGGCCTTGCACAGCACCACTCCCAAGAGTCACATCCTGTGCCTGAGAGCATTGTCTAAATGCTCTTGAACTATGTCAGCCTTGGTGTTGTAGAAGCAAACTGAAAAATGATGGGATTGTCTTGATCTGCTTGTTATGATTTGGGGTTAACCACTGTACAGTTTCCATACAGGAATATTAGAGATAAAAAATAATGTATATTATTTTACGAGTATTGCAAATACACATTCAAGTATTTTATGTTACTCTACTGGGAAAAAATAAAATCTTTCATATTTGTGATACTCCTTCCCATCACCCTTCACTTTAATCTTCAAATATTAATTGCATTTGATTTCTCCAATACGGTTTTTCATTTACAAGTAAGTTTTGAAAAACTTACAAGGTTTTACCATATAGTATATCAATGAAATCGTACTTACTTCATAAGGCTAGTGTTCCTTTTACTAAAAGGGCCAATAATCTTAAACATCAGTTCTACTACTCCATTCTTTCCCAGAGATACTGCATTTACAGCTGGAAGTTAAAAGCAATCCATTTTAATACAATGTAGTAAGAAAGACAAAAGAAAAAGATCCATATACTCAAAACTAAAATTCACACAAGTTAATTTTGAAGTATAACAAATGCTAGACATTTTAGTCCTTTAAGACATACAGTGACAAGCAGACGCTACTCTACACATAATTAGCATGACAACCCAATCCTGATAAAACTTGGAGAAGAAGAAAACCTAATTATTACTTTATAAATAAAACCACAGACTACTTCCAATGCAGGTTTCTGCTATCTTTGGTATTAAGATACAGGACAAAACAAAATTTCTTTACAGAAATTCTGTTTATTGAAACTGCAGGTTTTCTAAAATTTCAGGTTCTATGACTTGCCATCATAGAACATGACTGTGATTTGGACAAACAGGTATATTCACCATGATTTGAAATCCAAGAATGTTATTAAATTTAAAAATGCCAATTGGTATAGTTTTCCTGAACTGCATGCTCTGAATAGATGTTCTCAGAAAAAAAAATTATAAAAGTAATCTATTTGAATGGGAGCAAATGAAAGGAAATTATACTAAGACCTATTTTGGGGAAATATGTGCTTAAAGTATATGTTTGAAGTTCAACAGCCAACTGAAAATACAAGCTGCTGACACAGACACTGCAATTCCATTCCTGACTAAGTTTAGCAATATGTTCTCCTAACAAACTAGGAAGAGAGCAACTAAGAATTACTTCAATATAATAAATGCTGTTATCACTGTAGAATTTAGCACATGACCACAAGCAGCAGTTTCATCATCATTAGCAGCAACATCATACCAGAATCTAAGTCAAGTTAGGACTTACTCTAATAGTAACTGTATACAAACTTGAAGAACTACTACTCATCAGAAAATTATAAACTACTACTTTTTCTTTTTATATAGAGTGAGAAATACAGAAAACCAGAACTGATCTAAGAAGTCAAATCAGAGACTGAGTCTCATTTTGAGAATGAAGTAAGTTTTCAGGTAAGCAATATAACTATCTCTATTAGACTTTTCATTTTAGGAGAGTTTCACCTCCTTATCAGACAGCTCAAAAGAAGTAAAGCTTCCATGTTTTGAAACTACTAGGGCTTTAAAAATTATTGCTCCTCATGTGAATAACCTGAAAACAATCTTACAGTCTATCAAATCAGTTCTCTGAGGGGGATCATGGCCATGTTTCAAATTTCTCGCACATAAATAAGAAGATTAACAACCATTTCAAGCTCAAATGAAAAAAAATAAGATCTTTTAACTGACAGCTGAGATACAGAAAAAACCTCACTATCCTCATCAACTTCCTTCTGCCTGCCCTAACAACTAGGCTGTTGTGGAAGAACATCAGTCCAATAGTGGAGAGTGGAGCTCTTGAATAAAAGGAGTAAGGAAAAGGTTTAATTAAGAAATAATTAGGTGAAATTTATATATTTTCTGTGTTAACCAAGTTTTAAATTGGTAATAAAGAAATTAATATAACATCAGAAATAAAAAACATAAGAATGAATAATAAAGAGAATAATTATTTATTTCTAAGTGCTTCTGCAAGCAAAATGTTAGCATTTCTAATTTAGAGCTTTAAACATCAGCATTTATGCAAATTAGATGGCTCAAAATTCCACACACTCAATAGCACTGATCAAAAATAATTTTTTTCTAGAATTTAAGCATTTTCAGGATATTAGGAGAAAATCCTCAGAAAAAAATAGTTTAAATAGCTAATATTAAAAATGCACTCAGAGTTGATATTTTAACCTTATCTAGATAAAAAGCTTTATTCACATAGGAAAGAAAATTTTCTGCAATACTTACAGTTGGTTGAATAAACTCTTAATACTTGAAGACATGGCAATACTAGCCTGTGGTTCTGCAAATTATGCTTCACTAAATTCAATGATATGTTTAGGACACCATTTATTCTTGCTTTCATGCCAATCTTCTTGTCTGACATCAAAGAAATACAAGACAAATCACACTGACTTTGAAACTGTTAAAAAAATAGAAGTTAAATTACTGAACTCTGCTTATCTACTTCCCACCAATCTTTCCTCCCCTCTAATTGCTTCACTTTATCTTTTTTCTACTCTACCAATTCTGAGTATGTGGATGCTTACACCATAACAGAAAAAAAATTATTAATTTTCAATTATAGTAATTGCAGTTCAACTGTAGTTATTGAGCCATAATATCACCTTTTGGACCAATTTTTGCAAGAAGAGTATGAAGAAGCACCATTAGTTCTTCATTTGGTGGAGAGGCTTTGCTGGAAGTCAAAAGCAGCTGTAACAAGATCTGTGTCCCTCCTTTGGTGACTAAGACACTCGCTCTCCGACCACCACCTAGAAATTAAAACTGAACTGATGCATCTAAAGCCAAAGAACAATTAAATTTCTAAGATACAGTTATAATGAAGTCTTTAGAACAGCAGTCTTTACTTTATATATGACTGCACTATGCAAGAACATGCTAGACTTACACTAAGAGCAACAAACTATTGTGTAGGATTATTAGAAAGGTCACTTCAGGCTTTATATTCTTTTACTTCTGCATATGCTTCAGCAATCAACAACAAAAACCAAAATACTGATACTTTATGAAAAACCCAACAACAATAAAAATTAACTGGAGAAAACAAAAAACATCTGAAAAAGCAAGCATAAATATAACCATATATTACTCCTTAATAAAAACTTACCTACTGAGACTATCTCAATGAGAATATTCAATATATTTAGAATAGTTTGAGGATCTCTTGTATTCTGCAATAAAAAAGAGATCTGTGTTTAACATAGCAGTCTAATAACATTTTGGATACTTAAAGATAGGAGGAATTGCCACCACAAAATGAAATAGAACTTCCGAACATAGCAACCACCCCACTAACCAGTCCAAATTAACCACAAAACCAATTAAAACAGACTTTGTAGTATGGTACATCAATTAGAACTAATAGGTGACAAGCAATTTCTTAAAATATCTAAATATAAGGGAGAGAAATTCACAAGTACTTTTTTACTCAAAGACAGTATCTATTCATAAACGACCAGCACAAGTTTTAAAGACTCCATAGCATAACAACATATTTCATAATACAAATATAACAGGAAATACATACATTTCATAATGATAAAATGCAAAACTGCTATGAACCCATAACCAAAGAAAATTTTAAAATTTACCTCGAGGGTTGACAGGATAACTTCTATTCCAGTGCAGCCCTTAGAAGTCATCTCCTTCCTGGTTTTTTCTGCCAGAGAAAAAGACCAATAATTGGCTTGCAATAAAAAAATATGTTTTTTTACTGCAAGCCAGTACATCTACAAATTGACAAGAAAATTTACACAGCAAATAATAAATCTTATTAAAAAAATGCATATATGTGTATACTAAGAACTAAGTAAAAGACTTAAGCAATGTTAAAATTAAGTTTTGTTTTTAATTGTTCAACAATCTTGTGATGGCCTAGAAAAAAAAGTGAAGAAAATATCTGTAAGAAAGCTGCCTTCCAGATACTTATATATATATAGAAGAATACTTCTATACTTTCATATATACATAGCACACAGACATATATACATATGAAGAGAACTATTACTTAAATTATAGCTATTTGACAACACAAAATGGACTCAGCACTACCAGTATTATACTAGATACATTAAACATAGTCTTAAACAGACGGTTTCAACAATCAGTGACAAAAATATATGGATAACCAAGTTGACTAAATTGAAACTCAAGTCCAACAAGGGAGATACAAGAAACAAGGGTCAAAAGGGAAACAACTAAACCCGCAAAGCTTAGATAATTACCTTGACTCTGGACCAGATGAAGGATCTTTGAGGTAATATATCTGGCATTGTCTGATTCTCCTAATACAGAGTCCAAATTGATCTTCTCCAGCTGTGACAGCAGGGATATAGTCCGAGAACTGGCAGAAGCACTACAAAAAAGATGTGATTTTTCCAACTAATTCAGAGAAAAAAGCTCCTAACTACAGAAACTTGATTCTACAGTAATAGGCGTGGCTAATTCACTTCCATATTTTATCTGAATTGGAAAACAGTCTTAATTCTCAAATCTGGCAAATTTACAGATTTTGCAAAGCCTGCAACAGACTAGTAGTATGTAACAGCATCTTCAAGAGCAACTGTGAACAGGGAAATCAGTTGCAGCAAGTATAATGCAGCTATAAATGTTCTTAATATATGCCATCTAGAGTGACTTATATTTATTAATTTATGTTAAGTGACAAGATGCAGTATCAAACCTGCCATTCAAGGAAAAAATGGCTACAAACAGACCAAAAGACTGCTTGTCTCACAGGATGGTATTTCAGAAAAGGAAAAAAATGTCATTCATGAAGTGAGCAAACCAGCGCACATCAGCTGAAGAAAAATCTTGAAGAAGAAAAAAACTTAGGGAGGTTTCTAGAATTATCATTTAAGTTCGCATTCCTTGTGACTACAAGGACATTTTGGCCTGCTGTTTTGGGTTTATGTTTATGCTGGCCGCCGGCCAGGCACCCAGCAAAGCCACTCACTCACTCCCCTCTGCAGCTGGACAGAGGAGAGAAAACTTAATGAAGGTTCATGGGTTGAGATAAGGGCTGGGAGAGATCACTCACCAACTATCATCATGGGCAAAACAGGTTCAATTTAGAGATATAAAGTGAATTTATTACTGACAAAATCAGAGCAGCATAGTGGGAAGTAAAATAACCCGTTAAAAACGGCTTCCTGCCACCCCTCCTTCCTTCCAGCTCTGCCTCCCATCCCAGCAGTGCAGGAAGGCAGGGAATGGGGGTTATGGCCATTCATCACCTGAGGCTTCTGCTGCACCGCCTTGGGTCCCACCCATGGGAGACAGTTCTCCATGAACTTCTTCCACATGAATTCATCTCATGAGCAGCAGGTCTCAGTGAACTGCTGCAGTGTGAGTCCATCCCATGGGCAACAGTCCTCCCAAATAGGCTGCACTCTGCCTTCAGCTGCCTTGCCATGGCCTGCCCCATGGGCTGCAGGAGAACTTCAGCTCTGGTAACTCAAGCACCTCCTCCTCCTCCTTCTCTACTGACCTTGGTGTCTGCAGAGTTGTTCCTCTCACGTATTCTCACCCTATTCTTCTCTGGCCACAATTACATCTGCATATTAACTTTTTTTCTTTCATCTTAAATCTGTTATCACAGCAGTATTACCAGCATTTCTGACTGGCCCAGTCTTGGCCAGTGGCATGTCCATATTGGAGTCACCAGGGATTTTCTCTGCTGGACATGGAGGAAGCTTCCAGCAGCTTCTCAAAAAAACACCCCTGCAGCCTCCTCACTGCTATCAAAACCAGCAAACCCAATAGTTCTGCCAACAAAAATGTGCCTTGAAAATATATTTTAGTGACACCACTTCAGTCTAGGCATTTATACAGATAAGCAGAAAGAAAGAATTGTTTTAAGTGTTTATTCTAAACAGTCAGTATAGAAACTGTTTTATTTGTTCTGTACTTTTTGATCATAAAAATGATTCAGAATAGTTTTGAGATTCACATTCCTACATGACAGTAATTTTTAAACAGATGTTTAACATTTTAATTGTAATCATGCAATTAACTGCAGGAAACTATGACTTCCATGCATTAACTACCTTGGCTTTTCATTCATAACATTATAGTCCTACAATAATCAACAATAATTCATTTTACACACACACTGCTTTATCTACAATAAAAGTAAGGTCTACCACACTAGCTTTATTATAGTCAGTCAGTTTTGTTTATAATAATGAGGAATTATTACTCCTTGATTTATATTTACATCTGTGCGAAGATGTCACACTTACAGTTAATTCTAAATGCTAAAATGCTAAAATTATGGGGAAAAGTTAGTTGAGGGCAAAAGTTATACTGCTAGGAAGGCAAATTGATGTGAGAACTGTGCAGGAAACAGCTTCCACCACTCTCGCTATTCTACACAGACATCTAAATGAGAAGCATGGCAAAGAATCAATTTCAGATTACAGATGATACTTACAAGCTGGTAAGAACAAGAATAAGAAATGGTTATATTAATTATAGCTCTTAAATAGGAGTAATTTTATATTGTGAAGTAAGCCTACCACATTCTCAGTTATTTGCTAGACTGTAATTTAAATTTTTTAAAATATTTGATCATTACAATTTTTAATTATTAAAATGTAATTATTTTTAATCTACATTAAATCCATCTTGGGTGCTGAAACATGAATTTCCTTGTGTAAGTAAAGCATAATCACTCCAATCCTTTCTCACCAACTAAGACCACGCTGAATTATATAAGGCAATTATATGGCTTTGCTTTTTTTATCTCTGCTTCTTCATTTATCCATTGAACATGAAATGCTCCAAAATTGACACAAGATTGTAATGAAGTCCATAAGTTCTGTTGATCCAATACACAAACTGACCAAATTATATAGAATGTTATCTTCACCAGTTTCAAAAGCAAAAGAAGTAGGAGTCCAGCCAATCCACATGTAAGCTGATGTGTAAGAGAACTGCTGCTTCAACTCATGTGTGTGTGTGCATATCACTTCCATTGGTACACCATTGGTCCCACAATGAAATTAATGTAGTTTGAAAGATGAAAACAATCCAAGAAAGCAAAGCTGATGCTCAGGAATAATAAAACATTAATTAATTATTTAATTAGTAATAGCATAATGATAACAATAATAATAACAACAACCATTTTTTAAAAAGTTTTTGCAAATATAAAATTCACTTATAGGCATTAAAATGTTGGAGCAAACCTGATTTTTGACTGCTGCAGCCTAGAAAACTCAAGCAACACTGACACATGGAAGCAATTTACCATATACAAGAAGCTGGCATCTAACACAATTCTTCCATAGTTAATAAAAGCTTTAAAAGATTTAGGTAGGGTAAATAATTCTCAGTACTGGGCAATAAAACAACTTAAGTTCTTAGATTTAGAGTTATCATCTCCTCCTGGGGACAGAGTTGCTATCAACAGCAATAACTACTTATTACAGCAAAGATATCTTTAAAATGGTTTTAGCCTATTCATCATGCATAAAGTCTTTCAACATAAATAGAGCTATCTACATTTCATGTCTTCATCATACACAACAAAGCACCCCTAAAAATTTACATCAGCCAACACTGAAATGCAAATAAAGTCTTGATTTCCTCTTAGTTATGGCTGAGTTTTCTTCCTTAAAGAAGAATTACACTCTTATTTACTAGTATTCTACACTAATCTACACAGTGGTTATAAAACGATTTGACAATTTTCAATGCCTGCACAGTACATCAAAAAGACCATAGGACAGGAATTACAGCAGCCAGACAGACATATAGCAGCAGTCGGCAGTATTGCTGTGACCACCCATTTGACTTCAGAACAAAATGAAAGTAAAAGTTGTAATGAGACTCTCTCATATTTATAATGTCGTGTATGTTTTGACCAATGAACCATTCAGCATCCAAATCTAGAAGACAGTTCTCCAAAATGGAGAGGCACTATGGAATTCAGTATTTTCAATGTCACAGTAAGAAACAGTCAGAATGAACTCTGTACTGTCCAAGGTAGGTTTACTCTCAAGCTGCCAATAATGCAGAACCTCAAATACCCTGAAGACTGTCGCCAGAGTTTTGTGGTGACCAGACACAGCAGCAGCCAAAGACTCAGGAGGAAGAGCTGGGACTTTCCTGTGCTTGGACTGTGAAGGCATAGAAGTCCAGGGGTTGCTTTGTTGGTGGTCACTCCTAAGAGGCACCAGCTGTGTTACTGCACCATGAGTAAACTGGTTTGTAGAATGAGACTTTGCTAAGGGAAACCTGGGGTCAAACTGGTACAAACACAATGCAGACCAGTCTCAAGAATTCTGACTGGAGTATTCAACATGGATTTGAATCATTACCCATCAAACTAGAAGACTAACTACAGTTTCTACTCAGTCAAAAGTCATTTTCAGAAAAAATGGGATGACTCAGACTGACCTGACACACCAACATGTAGCTCTCCAGGTTTCAAGCTGCAGTGAGTACCTGAGCTTGTCACTGATGCTGGAGGGCTGCAGAAACAATATGAGACTAGTTTTCCCACAAGATGAAGAACACTTCTTGTTATTAGGAGTGACATTTTTTCCCCATCTTCTCATAGAGCACTCTGTCACTGAGAGTTACATAGAGTCTCTATCATCTTCAGTTCCTAAAAAACGTGACTAAAGAGCACCAGAAGAAACTTCACAACCCCATAAAAACGATTCTCTTCAGATCTGGATAAACACCAGAGCTGCTCTTCACAACACATGTATGCCAAACCAGTCCCTGATGACCTATAAAAATGATTGAATAACCAAAGGCAATCTCATTCTTTGTATCCCTTCATTTGAAAGGCTTTCTCCCTGAAGTTTATTGTCATTTCAGGCATTTCTTACTATAAATGCAAGAGCCCTTTATCTGTTCTAGTGATGCACCTCTCTAAGCACAGTCTCTAGTACATATTTCCATCAAATATTTGTAACCATTTTCTGCATTTTACAAGAGTATTTTCAAATAATTTGGCCCTCCAGTAGTTTTGCAGATCTTTCAAGTTTCAAGTTGTCCATAATTTTAAAAACTTCCCTATCTTACAGATTATTAGTAAAAAACCAGAATATTTCTCACCATTAGCTGTAAACAGAAGGAGCGAGAACACATCCAGAAGTAAATTGTGCACCATTTCCTTCTGACAGCCATCAGCTATCACTGATCTTGTAACCAGTCAGTGCTCTACTCTGACCAAAGACAGCCAACAATTATTATTCTCTGATAGATTTATACTTTCTTTAAGAATATTGAGGTGAAGTTTACCAGGCTTAGTTGATCCAGTACAGTTCATGTCTCTGCAGGCAGGAAACTCTTCATCCCACATTCAAATGCTACAGTTCAAAATGCCCCTCATACCCACACTTTGCCTGCACAAAGGAAGCACCCCTGTCCTTATGTCAAGTATTACCAAAACTTAGAACTTGGCTCTAGCTAACCAGGGAGCTTTGTGGATTTCCTCTTTCTCTGGTCAGGAAAGCCACAACTAGATAACAAGGAAGCATTCCCAGAAAGTGAAGAACAGAGGACTTCAGGGCTTCACACTTGAAAGAGAACTACCTCAACAAGGGGTTCACATTTGAAAGAGAACTTACTCAACAAGAAAACATCTTCTCAAAGAGAGATTCCTCGTTATAGGGACACTTCTTTCACTCCCAAAAGATTTAAGCATTTGAACTCTAATAATGAAGAAGTGCTAGATTCACAATCCTCCATTACTCACTGTATGCCACTTTCTCTACACAAATGCTAAAACACATCGTTGTAGCTTTCTACATGTCTACCCACAATGAGAAAGAGAACTCTAAACCACAGCTGCTCATAAAAATTCAATTATCTTAAAATGGTTTTTGGCTATTGACCTTGCAAGAAGCCTTACAAAATACAATAGTCAAATGAGGGATGGCATCTGTTTCTCAATATAATTGAGAAACTACTTCCCCTGAAACTGCTGTTTGCAATTAGCCAGCACACAGATGTAAAAGGGAGTTCCCTTTTCCCCCACAGTAAACAGAACTGCATTTTGGCACGCTACCACGAGCCTTTAAAACAGGCAAGTTTCTCATGAGTTTGTTCAGATTTTATACTAACACAAATAATTTCAAACTATGGCTTTGGTTTTTTTTTTTTCTCAACCAGTTCCACAGTTACCAAGTAATCGTTAGAGAGCTGATACTTCTGACTGGTTCATAGCTATCTCTGTACACAGAGTCACCAGAACTTATTCACAACTTAGGGAACAACTGTTTTGAATTGCAGGGATGGAAAACTTCATTTTATCTCTAAGTAAAGAAGAATAAATGGCACTTAAGTAGCAACTGTGCAAACAGCTAATATTCTTTGTGATAGTATATTTTATGCATTATGATTTTCAAGAATACTCACTCATTGCTGGCAGACAGCTTGCTTGCTTATTATAATGCCTAAGGGGCTAGTCTACCACAGGAATTTTTAACCATTTCTTTTGATCTACCCCTCAAAAACTGGCCTGATATAAACACTAACCCTGTTCCACCCAAAGTCAGCAAAAGTAAGGATGATTCTAGATACAAGCATTTAAAGTGAAATTTTAAATAGATCCTAACATTCAAACATAATTCACAGTAGAGCATGTTCTTCATGAAAATTCACCTCCTCACACAGAAAGTAACTGGTACTTCAGAAAACTAAGGCTCAAGCCAGAATTCCTAATTTCACCGACTTTACTTTTTTTTTCTTTAATCTGATTAGATGGTTTGATTTAACAAGGTGGTTTAATCTGTGCTACCTTAAGAAAAAGGTAAGATTGAAAGCCTTTAAATAGTTTTCTGATGCCAAAAGCCCTTCCAGAGAATCTCACAAATTTCTCAAATTCTAGCTAAGAAGAAAATAACAAACCCGACATCATCTGCATCCCACTCTGGTTTATCCTAGCTATGTGTTGGATTGCAAGATTGTTGCAGGATGACATACATTTTATGCCAAATCCATGGCTTCTTATACAGTATTATAAACTTCTTCAATTCTTTCAGTAGAAATAACTTTTTATTTTGCCAATATGTGTATAAAATTATGAAATTAATTAAATTTTCAGTTAAATGTAATATATATTTTATATTTGAACATTTATATAATTAACTGAAAATTTAGATTTAAAAAGTTATTTATTAAATATGAAAATACTTTGTGTTAATCAATATTGACTCCCTCAGTGTTTCAGGACAACTTGCACATCCCTACTAGAGACCCACAATGAATATTTTATTTATCTTTGTAATAAGAAGATTCTTACTAAGATAAAAACTTTTTTCACAAATCTCAAATAGCTTGATGTTAAGAGGTGACTGTAGTTTTAAATTTACCTTTTTTCAGATGATGCTTTTGCTTTGCTCATATCGGAAATATGATTCTTCAAATCACCATCTCTGACAACCTGTAAGATATTAAACAACTGCATATTATTGACATCTTTTGTTCTTTAGAGAAGAAATGCTGACACCATACTGAATGTCCCTTCACTAGAAAAGCTAAATTAATTCACAGTGATTGCGTTTCTCCACCCTGTCACAAGCTCCTCTCCCTTCACACTATTTGATCCAGCTTTTAAAATAAACTATTGCTTTTTAAGTATGGAGTACGATTCTGCACTATAATTCAGGCCTACCAAAGTTCAGAAAGTCTGATTACAATAAAACAGAGACTTATTTCACTCATTTACTAGACATTATTTTCCTGTCAGTGACAGAATTTTATCAAGTTTTTGAAGAAGCCAGTAAATACTTTTCTTAAACTTACTTGACAATACTATGATATGCCCCAACATACTGATTTCTGACTCCAATTTTATCTATAGAATGACAAAAGCTAGAGGCACAGTGAGAAACATGGAGCATTTTGTGTTCTTATTTAAGCAAGACCTCAATACATTCCTTGGACAGAAACCATATCGTGCCAAGGACTCAATTTTCCTATCCATCTAAGGACATAGTGTCCTCAGGGCACACCGCTTCCTCAAATGGTGCCTCCAAGCAATTAAGGTTGCAGTCTACAGGACCATTAACTGAGCACCAGTACTTCCATCTGAGATGTACTATGAATGACAGACAAATACTCCCACTATGAAAAAAAAAAAATGTCCTCCAAGAGTTCAGTGGTTAATTTAAAGGTAGAAGACAGAAAAGGGGAAAATAGGTGTTCAAAGACATGGGTGCTGCGAATGAGTATGATAAAGCACTCTTCTCAAGGAAATACAGGCAAGAAATACAGCCGACTATACACATACAGCTATCCACCCCCTCCCTCAATCCCCTGCTCCCCAAAGAAATTCGTAAAAACTCTCAAAAGTCCTTATTGTTCAGCACATAAAAATAGTCAGGTTTGTTATTACTGGAAAATTCCACTCCACTGCGAAAAGCATAAAGGAGATGAAGTATGAAACAGGCTTATTTCCAAACTTACATGAAAGCAGAATATTTTCCCAGCATCCAGGAAGAAAATTCTTAACTTTTCATAAGAATTCCAGCTTGACTCAAGTTAACAGGTGTCTTAGCTTTGTCCAAGCACCCTTCCAGTGTACACTATCTTGAAATCCTTTAAACAAAATAAAAATAACAAGAGAAAAGTTTTGTCCACCACATTACTGATAATTTCATTAATTACAAAGTCTGGATTATTCCAACCAGGTTGCAGGTCTTAGTGGGTGGAAATCAGACCCTTGGATTCAAGTAACCAAGAGCTGTTTTGCTTCCAGCAAAAGCAGGACCCGCTGTCATGCAGATGATGAACAGTCTGCCAGAGCCAATAGTGCCTATATATTATTGTGTACTGAACTGCTGTACAAGTGGAGCCAGCTACTGAGCTGAACCATCTTGAACTGCAAGGTCTTTGTTTGTCCAAATTCACCACAAAGTATGTCAGTAAGCATTAAAGTACTTACTGATGCTCCAGGTCAAGAGGAGAAGTCAAATAAAAAAGAAAAAGCACAAGAACAAAACAAAAAAAACTCCAACAAAACTAACAATAGATGAGAAGGAGCAAGGAAAAAATGAAAAGAGAAATGCACACAGCAGCAATCCAGAGAGATGGGGTGGGACATCTATGCATACTGAAGAAAAAAAAAAAAACCTCTTTAACATTTGACTAGATAATGCAGAAAAAACTTCCAAATTAATTTAAAACTTTTAATATTATCCTTATTTTGAATAAACATTTAATAGAAAACTAAAGGCAGAAGGTGAATGAATTTACACATATTTTAAACAATGCCAGCTGCCTTTCAGTGGTAGCAGAGCAGATGAAAAATTAGCATTAGTTCTGCTTGCAAAGGACCAACAACAACTGAATGAAAGCACTTCAATTTGGAGGGAAGCACAGGAGAGCAAGAAGTGCTGACTAAGTAGAATTCCAAACCGATAAATGCTGGATTGTCTGCAATCTCCCTTTCCCTTTCCACCTTGCCTGTGAAATGTTATCTCATTCATTCTCCCATCTAGACAGGGGAAACAGGCAGTCTCCACAAGATCAGAAAGCAACACTGTAATAATTGCTGTAATAATGCTATCAACAGTAAAATAAATTAAATGGCCTGCGTGAAGTTACACGTTTTTTTCATATTTTCCTTTCTTCTCAGAAGAGCACATATTTGCCTCACACCTAGATGAATTCTTTGTCACTGAGTCCCCTTCTCTGCTGATCCAGATTTTCAACACCCTGAAAATTTGACACTCAATGACAAAGTTCATGCAAAAGCAAAGAGGATAGCCCCTCCAGTATTTACCTTTCCTATGAAATTCTGGCATTTGCCAAAATCTAAAATCAAGAACAACATGTAATCCATGGAACTCCTAGTTCTTAGATAAATACTCTAACCACAAAACTACCAAATGGCAAGGACAATCACAAAGCAATTTTCTTTTGCTCAAAACAATGGCTAAAGAAATGAACTTGCACTGTTTCATTCAGACTTCATGTTCAGATGTGTCTATTAGGCATTACTGGGAGTGCCTACAGAGGACTTGTACAAACTCCATCCTCTCCATCCTCCTGAATATATATATATAATATACATACATATGTACTAGAAGAACAGCAAGATGCTGCCACTCCAAGGCAGCAATACTTCTGGTCAGACGTCATAACAGGATTCAGAGGAGATTTTACTGACACAAGTTTTAGGTGTCCCAGTGTAGCAAGGATGTCAACTTATTGAAGCAAGTTCAGAAGGGGGTAATAAAAATGACTGGAGTGACGGAACAATTCTCCTATACAAAGAAAGACTGAAACAGTTGGGACTCTTCACCCTGGAGATGAGAAGGCTCTGGGGAAACCTCAGAGCAGCCTTCAAGCACCTAGAGAGAGACTACCAGAAAGCTGGATAGGAATTTTTTACAAGGGTGGGCAGAGACAGGACGAGAGGCAACACAATTGCTTTAAACTGAAAGGAGGAAGGTTTAGGTTAGACACTAGGAAGAAAAAACACATAGTCAGTTATAACAGATTAGTGCTGAGCATTTCTGTTGTCATTCAAATAACATGATAGTAGAAAGAAATTCTCATAAATTAAACATACAATAATGTAGCATCTGAGGCTCAAAATTTTTATTTTAACCAAGAAACCTCTACTTTCACATTAGGTTTCTCTTTCTCACTGAAACTGGCAGAAATCCTATCTCTCAAAGCCACAGAGAGTTTTTGTGATAAAATCCTGCTATTAAAACTCTCTCTTACAGAAAACAGGGATAATCGCTCTGTTCCTGAAAATGAAGGACATTCTCCGTTTACATAAAGAGAATTCACATGTTCCATTGACCAAAATACTTTAACACAGAACATGCCTGCCTTAGAAATATAAATGTAATTTTAATAAAATTTAAAGAACCTTTGCATTTTCTTTACTTAAATACCTTTTGTCCCTCAAGAAACCAAGCTACCACACACAAGAAAACCACACAAATAATTTTTTAAAAATCCCCACAAAATCCCAACAACAGCCAAAAAAAAACCCCAAAAAACAACAACAAACAAACAAAAAACAAACAAACAAAAAACCCCAAAAAAACCCAAAAAAACCACAACCAGAAAATAGACTACTTCAAAGAGCAAGAAATGTCTGAAATTTTCTATGGCTAATACTAGGATCTTCCTGCAAAGCACTGGTCCCAAAAAAAACAGTTCTCTCCAAGAGAAACCAGAAAAATCAAAACCCAGTATGGATATACAAAGTTTATCAATACTACCGAATCTGTTCTACTTGCACTATATTCTGTTACATTTTTATTTTCCAGAAACTTGTGCTCTTCATAAATACTATATAGAAAGGTATATTTTTGAGTCTGTTAAGTATATGTTAAAACACAGTATCTTATTATCATAAAAGGAGGAGTTGCTAAAATTACATATCAAATTATACTTATGAAGAGAAACACCAAAATTTAAGTTTTTTATGTCTATCTATCACAATAGCTCTACAAAACCTGTAAGACTGTTCATCTACACATATATATTTCCATATTTTACTTTGTATCCAAAGCTTGGTGCAACCCAAAATATTTTCAAAGGCAAAGCTCAGACTTCAATTTTGATTATCACGGAGCTATTGATTTGAAAGATTAAAAAAATTAATAAGACTGCAGCAATGAAGTCATTACTTTGATGTGTACCTACTTATCAGACAGTGCAAGCAAGTAGCTGAACAAAATCCATGGTAAAGGCTACAGTACTGAAAAAAGGCCAACTAGTACACAAAAAAAAGGAAGGAGTACAAAATCTCAGGTGACAGAATAGTGTCAAAACACAACGCTTTAAAAATTAAATAGAAAAACTATAAGTACGAACTGAGAAAACACAATTATTTAAAAGGTCACAAATGCTAGGCAGAAGAAAACCTATATTGAAACCCTGAAGCTGGTTACATTCTGGGCTTCCAAAAGCACTTCTGCCTTTCACGGCAGTACATGTGTGTTCTCCCAGTTCAATGCAGACTAAATCACAAGCAAATGCATTTTTCATATTATCTCATTTCATGCATCCCAAAGTCTCAGAAGCTGTTAATGGGTCAAAATATTCTTTTTAAAGTACTTGTAAGTCTGTTTAAACATAATCATATAAAAAGACTTCTGCATTCTTTGTGCTCTAGGCAATCTTAATTCCAAAATACCACTTGTGATTTACATTTTTAAACACTGAAGCAAATTGTTTGCAAGAACGGACTATTTACCTAAGTGAATTCACATTTGTAGGAATATACTCTGTGTTAAAAATTTAGGATAACCAGCAACACATGGCAGCTGGTCATGGTCTCTGTAGCAACAGCAACCTACCCAAAAATCTTGTAGAGAGCAGGTAAACACTGTGATAACCAGCATTCTAAATATAGCAAAACCACACAACACGCCATACAGAAATGAGCAGTATGTTACCTAGCATCGCACAAAATAATTACTCACCAGGACAGAATACTCTTCCTTTGACAGCAGTAAGAAATGGCCACTGCTATTAACACAGTGGTGCAGTCTCCCCCATCTCATCCTCCTGCACCATAAGGAGGACTGCCCATTTGCAGGTGTTCCAGCAACTGTACCTTAAGTAGTTCCTTTGTCAATTTAATCCTTTACTCTTTCATACTTAGCATATTGTTTCCAAGTTCAGTGTCTCAAATGACAACCTACGCAACTATCTTTTTGAAAAAAATGGTTGGTTGTGGGTTGTTTTTTGGGGTTTTTTTTTTTTCCAAGAATGCAGTTCTATTTTAATGCTATACAAAGTAGCAAAGTTACTGCATGTGAACAATTTCCTTAATAAAAATGTGATGCTTATTGTTAGGTAAAAAATCTCACAAGCTATTGGAGATGCCAGAGTTATTTGTACAAACTGCTTTGTATCCTAAAATCTCAATGCACAGAACGATCCATAGAAGCTTTGGTTACCGATAAACCATACTAAAAATCTGGGGAAATCCTTCAAGCTTCACAATTAAGTTTCAAGTTGGCAAATACTACACTGTACTCAATCACAATGCATTAAACAGAGCCATATATATAAAGAATGATAACTAATGTAGTAGTGACAATCTGTTTCCTGAAGTTGACTATTCCTAGCCCAGTTCCTGAACCTTTACAAGCACTGGAAAACAAAACCAGACTTCCCCCCCATGCCGAACCTTCGGCTGTATTTCACAGCAATTAAAGTCCTAATCAATAGCCCAGAGAGAGTCAATTATCAGGACTGGCTGGTTTTGTAACTGAATTGTAAAACAGGATGGAATGGCACTGAGTACACACTGAACAGCTATCTCTTCCTATTAATATATAGCAGTACAAAAGGTTTTAGTGCCATCAAAGTATTATAGCATACCTAAAAGTACCTTAGAAGTGTTTTTTTTTTTTTTCATGAGAAAATGTTTGTTCAAGATAGTAGAAAAACTGTTTCTTCCAGATGTAATTTTAAGACTTTATGTGGAAATGGCAGAAAATAATCCCTTACCTAATGACTACTCAAGACCTCTAAGCAGATAAAAAAAGAAGTTTTTGGTGGAAGAGAGCCTAATTCATAAATCTAAAACAAAATTAAAAGGCTAACAACCTTCACTAGTCAAAGAAAAAATACTTCTGAAAATCAGTTACTGCTTTTCCCTTATGCCATTTGCCATAAATATTTATAGTAGGGAACAAAAAAGTCAGCTGATTCGCTTACCCGTTGCTGCATTATAGCAAAACGCCAACTTTTTGACGTGACTAGGTAAACTGCAGCATATAATCAGACATTCAAAATGACATACATAAAACTTCACAGGCAACTGAAGCACCAAAGTCCTTTACAGAAGGCTGCCAACTATGTCATGCAGCCATTAGCACTAGTCCACTTGACTGCAAAAACAAAGTCTGACAAAAGCAGCCAAAAAACCTAAGCAAGCAATCAAGAAAAGCATTTGCTGGGAAAGGAGCAGACTAAAACACAACCAGTACTTTATTTCTTGCCTGGAAAGAAGCTCTTAGAAAGTTACTAGCATTGCAGGCATAAGGTTACTTCAAGATGCGACAAACTTGCTGTCATCAGGGTCACATAGTATCACGTTCAAAGTTTATGTGATTTAAGCTGACAGAAATACTGCATTAGTCAGCTACTTCTTGCCCAGCCGGCATAACCCTTTTATCAGGCAGGAGGTGGATGGCACAGGGAGGGAGGAGGAAGCAATAAAAACAGCCAGAAGGAAAAGGAAAACCACAGCAGAAACTAAGTATTTCCCTACACCATGAACTGAATGAGATCTGGAAACCTAGGAACTTTTGCCAGCTCTTGGAAAAGCTTAATACATTGGTAAATGTCAGAGGTGCTTTCTGGCACTTAACCCAGTGATTGCTCCTTTGGGTTACACTGTCTTGATGGTTAAGATCAGTCTGTAAAAAAATCAACTCAAAGATCTAAACTTCCTAGTTCACAAACCTGAAAAAGCAAACCTGCAATCCTGGTTTTAATCTAGATTAAAAAATTAAAAAGAAAAAAACTCCATGGCTTCATGTTGCAGATTTATCTACCTAAATATACATCAAACCCTTCAAACCTCATTGATGTGCAGAAACACAGTCATAACAACCCATAATACTCCCTGTTATCCCTTTCAAAAATCTTGATTTGTACCACTTATTTAAGAATTAACCTTGGAACAATTACAACAGTATGACCTACCTCTAGTTTGCAACCCCTGGGCACCCTGTTTCTCAGTAATTTTAAGTTTTATAAAGGATGTAGTGGAAGTTTTTATGTGCCTTGTAATATACTAATTGTTTTGGGGTGACACTTTCAGGACTGTTGCCTCTGCAGCTGTTGCAAAAGAAAGGAAGGATGTTTGGGTGCTCCCGCCTCTCTGCTGGTTCCAGTCTTCCTATGGTTCCTGCATTTCCAAATGGAAACCATGCTGAATCACCCCTGTTCCCAGGACACACACTGGATAGTTCATAATCTTCTTGATGCTTAGCACAGGATATTGGACAGTTAAGCTGTGGATAGTGGCAGGGCCTGGAAACATACCCATTGATACGCTGCTGTTATAAATCTCTCCTAAGCACTCACACAAGCAGTTGCCTTGTTCAGCACTCTCACACTCACTCCAAGAAACCTGACATCCCCTCTAAGTTCTTTAAGGAGTTTCAACGCTTCAATTACTGCAGTTATACTCCAGAGCCAGGGTGAGTTGATTAGCACTCAGTGGTTTTGAACATTAGCAATTCGTACTACGGGAGCTATCTCCTAAGAGCACGCAGCTCACATATACTGGAATTCAAGGAGATGTTTCAAATAACATACTGAGAGCCAAAAAACAGGTGATCCCCAACTGTGCCTAGCAGAGTATCACCATGAATTTTAAAGACTTCGAAGTTTCTAATCATGTGACACACTGCTGACAAGCTGTTGAGTGAGAAGCTGAACTAAACTAAAACCTAAACACAAGGTGAAATAGCAAACTCCTTCTGTAAACTCAAAGGACTTCACAGAGCCTCTCACCTTTTTCTCTTTACATGTAGCTTCTTACATGTAATTTCAGGGAAGTTGCTCCTAGCAGCAGTAAGATAACTAACACAAATCTTCTGCCAAAACAACTGAATATCCTTCAAGCTCAAAATCTTAAATTTGGAAAATAACCTGTGAAGTTCTTGAATGCGAAAACTAAAATATGAGCACTGCCACCTCCAACACCTGACCTGAAAGTTAAGCCTGAGATCAGGTATTGCTTTACACAAACATATATTGGGTGTCACTTCACATACCAAGACTACTCCTTGATTTGAGATAATTTCCACCCTTTCTGAAAAAGAAAAATACAGAAAGAATCCTTTCTTTAAATTAAACTTTTAAAAAAAAAGTTATTTTGCTTAATTTATAGTGGCACAAAAAAAATCACAATAGTGAACTGAAACATCAGAAACTATGTATTAAAATTATCTTGACATTAAAAAAATGTTTTCAGGAAGGGACATTATCTTGTCACTCCCCAGCCAAAGACATTAAAAGATATTCCAACACAGACTTGCATTTCCAGAAAAATCCTTTGGTCATAAGTATAATTTCAGTGAAGGATTAAGCAAAAGATGGGGCTATCCCATAAGCAACATCCAGTTACTCAGGGTTACACAAACTACACACTGAAAGCTTCCTGAAAAAAAAAAAAAAAAAAAAAAAAAAAAAAGAGAAGCCTTTTCATGAAATGTAACCCAAAAAGGTAGTGCAGACACATATTTCTTTGAAGAAATATAATTCGTGGGAATACACTTATTGTAGAGCTAATTTTCTCATGCTGGAAAAATTAGTACACAAAAATCAACCTTCACACCACAAGGTTATATAGAAGCTTCACGATGTTTTTACATCATACAGGTACAAAGGAATTTACTTTCTGCCTATACATACCATTGAAAGATTATTGCTCCAAGTAACCATCACAGTTTGTCCACCTGTGTATTTCTAAACATTTCACACAAAGCTTTCGGTGGCTGAAAGCAGTTTACAATGAAGAAAAACACCACCCCACCCTGATGTGCAACCCATTTCTCAAACCTCTGTCGAGCATTTGAACCGGTATCTACAAAGAAACACTTGCTGTGCTAGATTTCCACTCCTAAAAAAAAAAAAAAAAAAAAAAAAAAAAAGGCAGAAAAAAACAGGAAAAGGAAAAAACAAAAAAGAAGAAGAAAGAAAAAGAAAAACCAAACCACAAATGTTGACAAACTCCTACTCACGGAGCGTTAAGTGAAACAGACGTTGGGCAGGCCAAGTCGTAAGGCACATGAAGCAAATGTTATTCCAAAGGCCGTATTTTCCACCCAAAGCCCATGCTCGGGCTACCCCTCCGGCGGGGCAGCGGGGCAGAGCCGCAGCGTTGGGGGCGGCAGGGGCAGGGCTGAACGCAGCCCCGGCTGCTGCAGGGCCGCCGGGCCGAGCAGGGAGCGGCACGGGCCGGCTGCGCACCGCACGGAGTACGGGGACACGATCGTCCCGCGCCCGGCGCGGGGCTCCGCGCACCGCCGGCTCCACCCCGCCCGCGGCCGGGCCCGGAAACGAGGACCGCTCCCACCGCAGGGCCTGCGGGCGAGAGCGCGCAGGGCGCGGCTCCCGCAGAGAGCCGCCGTGCCCGAGCGGCTCCGCACACATCCCCCGGCGCCCGCAGGAGCGCGCCCGGCAGCCCCGGGGAGCCCGGCACACAGGAGCCGAGCCCCGCCCCAGCCCCGCTCCCGGCCCCGGCCCTGCCCCGCTGCGGCCCGCTCCGCCTTGCCCAAGGCGATGTCCGCTGGCGGGGCTTCGCTTTGGCGGCGGGCGGGGAGCCCCCACTCACCCCGCGGCGCTCGGGCGGGGGCGGCGGCGGCGGCTCGGCGCTGCGCCCCCGCCGTGCTCCTGCGGCGGCGGCAGGACCTGCCCGCACCGCAGCGCGTCACCGGCCCCGCCGCGCCCCGCCCGCGCGCAAGCGCCGCCGCCGCGAGGAGCGCGGTGCCCGGTGCCCGGCCCGTCCGGAGCGCACGGATGGAGCGGCGCCGCTTGAGCCGCGTGAATCCCCCTGGCTGGCCGCCCCGCACCAGCCACTCGCGCCTGAGCAGTACGTCTTCTGTGAGATACACAAGTGTCTAATGGGGGACCGGCGGGGAGCAAGAGCATGGAAGCAGGCTTTTCTCGGTGGTTCGGGAGCAGTACGAAAAGAGGCAACGGGCACAAACTGATGCACAGGAAGTTCCACCTGAACACAAGGAAGAGCTTCTTTGTTGTGCGGATGACCACGTAGTGGCACAGATTGTCCAGAGAGGTTGTGGAGTCTCCTGCACTGGAGATACTTAAGAACCCTCTGGGCATCATCCTGTGTGGTATGCTGTAGGATGACCCTGCTCGAGCAGGGATGTTGGACCACATAACCCACTGTCGTCCCTTCCAACCTGACCTATTACGTGATTCTGCAATACCTTTGTGGGGCGCTTCACCCCCGCCCAACCTTTATACACAGTTTGTTGTGGCACATAAGTACCTGAACCCAAAGAATCCTGCTGCCCTGGGCACTGAAGTACCACAGCAAATTCATAGTCAAAGACTTTGTATGCCTCCTCACACAACAACCCCCCCTTTCCTTTCCCCTGAGAATCTTTGCAAAAGAAAAGTAATACCTCATACGCTTCACAAAACATTTTATGGCAAATTAACCTCCATGTGCCTAGCACCTGGAGGTGCTATGAGCCATGCACTAGTATCATTGATGACTTCTAGAAATGGGTAATTTAATCTCCCTGATACTGTCAAACTGGAACAACTAGGTATTTCCTTTCTCATTAAGGTAATCAAATGAAGAAACTACTAAGAATCTGTGGCCAAATCTTTATACTGATTTTACAAATCTGACATGGGAAAAGCAACCCTTTAGTAAATGGTCAGCAGACTGAAATCAAGTTCAAATCCCACTTACACCCATTATATAGGCATAATCCCTACTAGAACGATGCAAAGTTAATTTCCCAGTAACAATGTGTATACATAGAGTTACCCATTCTAATTCTTGCTCAGTAAAAAGCTGATTTCAAATCCTTTAAATCTACACTTTTATTCATCTTCCCTTTCAAAGGACAGATACCTGGACACAGCACTTGCAACTCCTGTCCTATACACATCATTCAATACTCACAAAGGCAAGAGTAAAGATAGCCTTTTCTACTGTCTAGGAGGTAGCTGTGCATTTTGTGTGCAGTCTGCAACTCTCCCATAGGGCTGATTCACCAGAAGTGTGGTTTATAGTTACTGTTTGTTAGTCCTTTAACTTGGGTTACAGTGTTAGAAAGGTGAATTCTGCTTTTCATCCATGCAACAGTACACAGATGATCTGCACAGCATGCATACACATCCATACCTTATGATTACAGAACAAAGCTGCTTTACTGGCAAGTTAGCGGAAAACAACGCAAGTGAGGAGCAGTGAACTAATTTTGTCAAGGTATGACAGATGGGAGATCCTGGTCCTCCTACCTCCTATTTATGCATAACTGCTTATATACATTTTAAGTCCTCATCCTGCCATACTAACAAAAATAGATAGCCAGACATTCATTTATTCAGTTATTCTCATGGTCTTTCTCCAGCAAATAATTCAACATTAATTATACTTCCTAGAACTTGTAAACCCATGGGCTTTAATCAGAAAACATATGAGTATTGGGAAGGATCTTCCTCCCCCTTTTAAAAGTTTCTCCAGGTATCTAGCATGAACGAAAAGAGCACATTATCAGAACTTTGTCACTGCGTTGGCAACAGATAGGAACAGTCTCGCTTGTTCCATAACACTGGTCACATTGGGAAATGGGTAAGAGAATACTTAAAAGAGAATTCAGTACAGCTACAAGTTGTCTGTGAATTCTATTAATGGAATTATTTTAAATGCATAGCTCTGTCTAAAGCAAAGCAGAAGACATGGAAGTACTCAAGTATGACTCAGGCAAATACAAAAATAGTATCGGACAGACTCTGGCAAGTAAAGGACAAATAAAGGGGGTGTAGATAAAAATCTCTCAAATATTTTGAAGGTGAAATCAGAGTCAGTTTATTTAAGTTAGTTATGAAAATAATGTTTTAAAACAGCTCTGTATGTGTCCTGGCACATGACAAAAATAAATCAGTTAAATATATGAGAATTTTCTACTAAAAAAAGAGGGCCCAGCAGCAGCTCTATTAATTTAACGCTGGTAAAAGTGTGATGTCATTTAAGAAAAAAATGAATTATAGTAATGGGCCTAATCAAAATACTCATTTCCGTATCAGTTACTGAAATCTATTAACTTTTTTCACTCCATGTAAACAAAAATGCAGAACATAGTTAATATAAGTGCTGCATTCATCTTGATTATTTCAACCAAAAGACCATTCTATGTAGAACTCCTATTTTTACTAGCTAAAGTTAAAGGTCACTGAACAATTGAACCTAGAATTGTTTTTTTTTGGCAGGTAAACTGGTTCCTAGTTTAGGATTTATTTCTAAGGAGAACAACTTTACCTTTAGAAAACACGTTTCTGTTTACAGAGTGTAAAAATGGTGTAGCAGGCCATTGCTAAGCTTATTTACATAACAATTCTCACAAATTCAGATGCATTTTTCTTATATGAGACAGCAGGAATATGCCCTAGCTTTATTTATTTTCAAACACAATACTGTGTGCAAAAGTGAATTGTTTATCCATTGAATTTTTTACAAAAAGTAAATATAATTATTATTCTTTGGTTTCACAAAATTTTTAACACTTAAAGTAGAATCTTTAACAAGCATACAAAACTATTTCAAATTATTTACATTTAATTTAACCAGAGCAAATAATAAATTTGAAAATAAGGTGATGGTAAATTATAGGGCCATCAAGTAAAAGCTTGATGGGGAGCTAAGAATGCATCTCTGAAAATTGCAGCAACAGTGACACTAGACTGTGGAGCAGAATGGGTTCCACCAAAATTAAGTCTCTAGGTTTGACTAAGTGACCCACCTAGCAGATGAGAGAAAGGCTGTGGATGTTGTCTACCTGAACTTCAATAAAGCCTTTGATACTCTCTCTCTCACAGCTTCTTCCTGGAGAAATTGGCTGCTCATGACTTAGGTGCAGTTTACTGGTTGAAAACTGGATGGATGCCTGGGATGAGGTATCTGGCTGACAGTCACTACTGGAGTTTGTTAGGGCTCGCTGCTGGGGCTGGTCCTGTTCAATGTCTTTTATCAATTATTTGGAGTACCACCTCAATTTTAGCAGACAACACTAAATTGGGAGGGAGTGTTGATCTGCTGGAGGGCAGGAAGACTCTGCAGAGGGATCTGGACAGGCTGGATCGATGAGCTGAGGCCAGTGGTATGAGATTCAATATGGTCAGGTACTCAGTCCCAGCCTTGGGTCACAACAACCCCATTCACTGCTACAGGCTTGGGGCAGAAAGACCGGAAAGCTGCTCAGCCAAAAAAGACCTAGGGGTCAACAGCAGATCCTGACCTGGGACACTGAGGAGTGTGGAGTGACCAGAGAAAGGCAATGGAGCTGATGAAGGGTCTGGAGCACAACTCTTATGAGGAGCAGCTGAGGGAGCTGGAGGTGTTTAGCCTGAAGATAAAGGAGAAAAGGACATTCAGGAGTGACCTTATCCCTCTCTTAAAACTACCTGAGAGTGTAGCAGGCAAGGGTTGGCCTCTTCTCTCAGGCAATTAGCAACTGGAGAACAACACATAGCCTCAAGATGGGCTAGGGCAGGCTCAGGTTGGACATGAGAAAGAATTTTGTCACTAAAAGAGTGGTTAAGCATTGAAATAAGCTAACTAGGGAGGTGGTGGTGTCACCATCCCAGGAAGTGTTCAGTAAATGACTAGACATGCAACTTAGGGCTATGGTTTAGTTGACATGGGGTGATTAGTCAAAGGCTGGACTTTAAGGTCTTTTCCAATTTTAATAACTTTATAATTTGTAGGAAATTCAGTCTTATGAATATACCTTTTAATGGGACAATCAATGGACTTAGAAGAAATATATACACATCTACACACTGTGTGGAAAGGCAAGGACATCAGAGGTGTCATAAGCTAAAAAAAGGAGCTTATAAGTTTACATAAATTTTGTTCATTTAGTATTGTTGACAAGGCAATGCAAGCAACAAATTGAGTCACAGATTACTGACATTTATGCAGAGACAAGTTTTCAGACAAAGATTGGCTCCTCAGTCCTGCATTTTTACAGGCTACTAAAAAAATATTTACTACTAAATAAGCTGTACAGCATGACTTTCAGGATCAGACCATACAACTAAAATAATCATGAAATATTTTAAAATATAATGGTTAGCCCCTCTGGAAGTAGGAAAGGGCTGTAAAGCATTAAAACAGACTGCCCAAGAAAGTGGTGGAGTCATGCGCTCTGGAAGTGTTCAGAAAGTGTGTGGATATGGCACCTGAGGAGGTGGTATAATGATGAACATGGTGGTGGTGCTGAATTGATGGCTTTTCCAAAGGTAAAAATTCTCTGATTCTATGATAAGAGCAAGGAGAATAAGAAAAAGCTCTTCAAAATAACTTAGTGGATAGCAACATATAAACATCTCTAGATCCTATTATGTTCCCTGTAATTATCAACTAGATAATCATTTCCTACTAAAACTTAACCTCTACCTAGTTAAATCTGCCTTGTCTGTTGCTATACACCTCTTATTAAACAGATCCAGTCAGTTCCAGATAATAAAGCTAACAACTCTTCATCACTCTTGAAAACAATCACTCCTTCATTTGGAAGCCAATGCTTGCCTACATGCACATTGGAGAATTTGTTTTGACTCTTTATCTCTAATGTATCTCACCAGTTAGAACAGTTTTTCTTTGAGATGATCTTTTGTGCTCTGTTATGCATGTATTTTAGTGCATAAAAAGCATTTTAGTTCAACTTCACATCTGTGCTTCATTCAGCCACTTTAGCCTTTGTAATACTACAAATGCAATAACATGTCAATATTCTTCAAAGAGAATTCAGAATGTACAGATTTGGTGCATATTTTCATCTAAGTTTCTAGGGACTGGGGGTGGGAAGGAGTGGGCACTGTTTTTCAGAGCAGGAAGCAGACAGTTTCTAAAGTGATGCACTGTTTCACAGGTTCATACCAAGTCAGCCACTTTTTTCCATATGCCTACTGACAATCACATTTAATTTATACATGCAGAATTTTAACATAATGCCCCATCCATGACCCAACCAAAATCAAAAGTGAATCTCGTCTGTTTCAGTCTATCAAGAAAAAAAAAAAAATTAAATGTGTATCATTTTCAGCCTACCTGAAGTTCGCCTTCTTTCTATTTATGCAGTATTTGCATACTTTGAGATCTCTCACTTTCCCTTTTTTCCCTGCACCAATTGCTTCCATTAAGAAGGACAACTAAAGCAATGGTAAGTTCCTGAAAAATCAGCAGTACTTTAAGTAAAAGGTAAAGAATAATCTTCAGAAGCAAGTATGAGATACCTCCTTCTTGGGGCAAGGCTAGGAAGACATCCTGCAGCAGATGACCATTTCCACAATGGACTTACGACATCTCTTGAGGGAGAGGACAGATCTCTGCTATTTAGAAAATGATAAACAATTGCAATTTTTTACAAAGAGGTCAATAAGTAATTCTACACATTTCAAATTCTTTAGAGCAAACAAAACAGACTTAAATCTGATTTTCATTTCACACAGTACTTGAAAGACTGGAAATGCCTTTTTGCTTATGCCAGACAAAATTTCTTTTACAGGATTTTTTTTTAAAGCCAAGTAATACAGGGCAAGTTTGCTCACTTCTCCTCTTTAGTATCCCTAAAAAATTCATAATGCTTTAGTATGAGTTTCTGCAGTGTAAAAATAGACACCCTGTGTTAGAAACTCATACAAAATACATCAGTACTTTCAAAATTAATGTAACATCATTTTAGAAAGACAAAAATAGCAATCAGTCAAATGACTGCACCCTAAACTGTCACATGGTTAGCTGAAGTTTTCTTAAATAAACCAGCCTATTTAAGTCAAGCATATGATGACATGTACTAACTGTATTACAGGAACAAGGGTACTCCATAATTAATACTGAAGCAAGTTTCTCATAATCCTTGATCTACTCCCACTTCACCAAGACAGAAGCACAAAACATGTGTTGGACATAACAAGCAAGTATTATATGAAGGTTGCTCTTCTGTCTTGCTTAACATTGTGGATTACTTTGTGGTGTAGTAGACTAAGGAAAAAATGGATACTTTTGTAATATATGCAAGGCATTTTAAATACTAGTAGTTTTGGTATACTATCCCCAGAAAAATAATAATAATTGTGTGTAATATAAAAATAAATAAAAACTGATTTTATTTCTCTTTATTTTCTCACGTGCATATCACATGTACCAGAAGTTAGATCAGCCCTTCAAAGCATTTTTGTCAAGGCACTTCATTGTATCATTTCAGACTGAGGTGCTTTGATGTTCTCAATGCCTTGCTTGGAGGTTATTGCACTGAACATGTATTACCTTTTTTAACTGCTTTGGTCATTTCACACACATAACCAACCTGGTGTTCATTTTTGATGCTTGGTATTTTATTCAAGGGAAGTGATAATTCCTTACATTTATTTAGGATTCATCCATTGCCATGATTACTTCAACAAAAGTCAGCTTATAATTTCTACCATAAAGTCTGCACAGAACCACAAACAGGTAGTTTAATGGAATACTCTCTGACAAACTTCAAACCTTTTCAGAAAGTAATTTCTGTTAAATATTGTGTTTTTAAAGAAAGATAATTTCATAGTGATATTATTATTATATGGACTACATCCCTTCTGTCCTGAAACGAAAAATAGAATTCCCATGAAAAACAACTACAGAAGAGAATGGTGGTCACTATCTTCTGTTTTAAAGACAGGCAGGTTTCACATACAGATGTTTTAACCAACATCAGGTTCAATAATAATGGTCTGTCCTTTCTACCATAACACTGGGATCATTACAAGATGTCTGCTACATTGTTGTATATCACCCCTGGAACTCCATATAAGCACAGTGCAGCTGTGAGCCATCAGACATTTCAGCAGTCATTAAACTAAAGATAACTTATTCTTTCAGATAAAAGTAGGTTGCTGTCATTGGTTTAAAAGGAGCTCTGACTGAAATTTCTCCTCTTGCTTCCCACCAAGCACAAATGCTCTATACTTTGAATGCTGAATAGAAAGGACAATGGATAAAGTTAGTTTAAAGCTTTTAGTTTAATCTTCAACTTTTTTTTTCCCCAAAGCCTTGGACATAAAATCTGCTGAAGATAGCCTCTGCCAGGTCAGTAAAGCACATTAGCCACTGTCTTCTACGTTGGTGATCTTAGCCTGAAACTGCAAGCATTCAGTAGCTCCCTAAGACGTCATCTCACGTCACCTGGCCTCCCTCTCAACAGAGATAATCAGACCCTGTACAGAACACAGAGATACGTACACTCTAGCACATGACGTTCATTAAAACGGAATGGGAAAGGAAGGGGAGGGAACGTCTGACAGAAGAGGAAATAAACCTATTTCGAGTCTGCTTTTCAGTTCAGCCGCCGCCCGCTCAGCCCACGGCGCCGGCGCCGCCTCCGCAGCGCGCCCCGGGCGGGCGGGCAGCGGCAGCGGCGTGCGGGCTCGGCGGGGAGCGCGGGGGCCGCGCCGCACAGGGTCACACAGCCGGCCAGGCTAGGAGACACGAGGTCATTTGGTCCGACCTGTCTGCTCAGCCAGATTCCAGCCTGCCCGTGGCACAGGTTTGTGTCTATACAGTTCTTGAGTATCTCCCGTGAGATACACAATCTCTCTGGGAAATCTGATCCAGTGCTCGGTCACCTGCACGGTAACGAAGTTCTTCCTCGTGGAAGTTCTTCAGGTGGGACTTCCTGTGCATCCGTTTGTGTACATTGCCTTTTGTCCTATTGCTCGGCGGCACTGAGAAAAACCTGGCTCCGTCCTGTCGACACAAGCCTTTTAGCTATTTATACAGCGTTCTCAACAGACTTGGACACAGACTCTGCTCCCGCTATGCGGCAGCGCCCCGCCGCCCTCAGCTCCCGCAGCCCCTTCCCAGCCCAGTCCCCACGCACTCAAGGCAGCCTCATGGCGCCCGAGCCCGCGCCGCGCAGGACGGAGCCGCAGCCCCGCCCCGCGTTGCTCGCGAGTGCAGCGGGTGCCGAGCGCTGCCCCGGCCGCTCTCGCCCCGCCTCGCTGCCATCGGTAAGCGGCGGCCGCGGCGGGGTGTGGCGGCAGCGCCTGCAGTGTGCGGCTGCGCCGGGCTCCGGCAGGGCCGCGGGCTGGCAGCGGCAGCAGCAGCGGATCTGCGCGTGTGCAGCGGCGGCCCGGCCGGAGCGGCGGGCGGGCGGCGGTGTGGGACTCAGCGGGTGAGGCCGGGGAAGGGTGCGGGGCGAGGGGCGCAGGCAGAGCCCGCAGGGGCAGCGAGGGAGGGCGGAGGAAGGGGAAGCCCGCGGCATCGGCGCTGCGGGCCCGCAGCGGGGCAGGCGGCGCGCTGGCCCCTCCTCTGCGGCGGGGCTCCGGAGCCCGGCGTCCCCGGGAGCCTGCGCGGGGCCCGCCGCGCTCACGGCGGCCGCGGCTCCGGCAGCGTCGGAGTTGGGGTGACCTGGAGGAAGAGGAGAGCCCCAAGGGCCTGATTGTCCTGGAATGCAAGGGGGAATTTAATTTATTTCCAACTGATTTCCCACGTATTTCCTCACCGCAGCCCACTGAGCCTGGCAGCCTGCGTTTCCTTGAGAACTGGTGACACCCTGACGGCCCCCGATTGGGAGTGAGCTTGGCTGGGCCGAGAGGACCCCTGGGCTGCTGTTCAAAAGCCCTTTTATCGTCCCCTTTGTTTTTATTAATTCCCGATGCCCTGGAAGTTTTCTGCCCCTGGGGCCTTTGTTGGAAGCTCCCGCGGCGGCTGTGGTTAAGCTGCTCAGAGCTTGCCGAGCTCGCAGCCGTCTCTTGGGGAGCTCCATCGGCAGAGGGGAGTTCAGAGTTGCTGACACCTCGCACGCAGGCTGGCCGGGAAAGCGTGGAACTCCGCGTGGCGGGAGGTTGCGAAAGAACAAAACCCGTTCGAAATATCTGTTCGGTGGAGTTTAAAACTTACATTCCAGGCTGCACTTCTTGCTTCAGTGGTGCAATCTTTTCTGCTGAAGAAATCGTAGGAACTATCTTTTTTCACTTTTACAGTACCCTCTTTTTAATTCCTATTGCAGAGCAGTAGAAGGACGTATTGTCTAACAGTATAAAAGAACAAATAGAAAATTGTGATGTGTGCATCTGTTATTACGCTTCCGATTTATTTTTAATTTGACAACAGACACTTTAGTATAGGTCTGTACAGTTGATGTCCTGGTGTCCCTAGTTTTTGAGATTTCACAGCCTACAAGCTACTTGTAAAGAAATTGTGCATAAGAAAAGTTTTTTCTTAAAGAGTTTTTATTAATAAGGGTTTTTCTGTTGGTCTTGTGTAACAGTAGATGTTTAAATAAAAAGTTAGTTCATTTCCCATTCTTACCTGATTATTGAAAAGAAAAAAAAATTGTTCCCACAAAGCACCTTTTCTAATTTGTGCAAATATATGGGTATCTCTGATAGGAATTTAAAGGTGCAGCATCATGGTTATGAAAGCTACACTAGAAGATGATGATTCAGGATGGGAACTCGGTATGCCTGACAAGATGGAAAAGAGTAATACCAGCTGGATAGATATAACCCAAGATTTTGAGGAAGCTTGTAAAGGTGAGTTGTAGTCCTTTCATTCTGAGAAGACTTGGAATCCTTTGGAGGCCCTAAGCATAATTCTTTGAGCTCTTCTGAGCAATAGTTTGACCCAGGTTCAAGCTTTAGATGAATAAGCTACATTGATTCTGTGTTAACTCTGAGGCTGGAATTATCACAAGCCACCTCACCTTGTTTCCTCTTCCAGATTACATAAATACCTCTTTAATTAAAGTTTTTTTATCTTATACATTTTTACATCTGCTTTTTTTTCTTTTGCAAAGATTTCTTACTTTCTTTTCTGCCAAGTGGCAATGTCATCCCTGCATGCAGAATCAACGCTCTGTTTCTTGCATAATTTTGGATCTCCAGGGTCCAGTAATTCATTTAATTCATCAGTGCATCATTTTTCATCTTTGAAATGAGTCTGCATTTTTGAACTGATGCCGTGTATCTCAGTAATGCAGTTGCTTCCATTTAAACAGTGCCTTTAGACTATTAGGTGCTACTGCTAGTTTACAGTTTTTCCAAATGATTTCATGATTACACTAGAGAAAAATAAATATAAAAACTGCATCTTACCACACAGAATATGACATCATGATAAACACAATTTCTGTATATTATTTCTGTATATTATTCTAAATTACCTATAAATAATTATTCCTCTATATTACTTATATCTGTGTACCCATCAAATATATCTACAGGCTCCTTTAAAAGTTATGAGGAAAAGCAAGCCTTTCAGTAGTCTCCCCTGGGAAAGACTAGGGCACCTGAATAAAGGAGCAGAGGAAACAGCTGTATTCCACGCTTTTCAGATGCTGCTGTTTCACAGGATAATCATCACGGAATGATTTGTGTTGGAAGGGACCTGAAAGACCATCTCATTCCAACTCCCCTGACATGGACAGGGACACCTTTCACCAGACTGTGTTGCCCAAAGCCCCATCCAGCCTGGCCTTGAACAGTGCCAGGGATGGGGGATTCATAACTTCTATGGGCAACCTGTTCCAGTGGCTCACCACCCTCCCAGTAAAGAATTTCTCCCAGTATCTAATCTAAACCTCTCTTTTAGTTTAACACCATTTCCCCTTGTCCTGTCAGTATATGCCATGTGAAAACTCTCTCTCCATTCTTTTCTACCCTTCCTTTATGAACTGGAAGGATGCTAGATGGTCTCCATAGACCCTTTTCTTCTCCAGGCTGAAGAGCCCCAACTCTTTCAACTTGACTTCATAGGAAAAGTGCTTTAGCCTTCCATTCATTTTTCTTAGCCTCTTCTCAACTTGCACCAACAGATCCATGTCCTTCCTGTGCTGGAACCCCAGACCTGGATGCAGTGTTCCAGATGGGGTCTCACCATAGCAGAGGGGCAGAATCCCCTCCCTTGACCTGCAGTCCAGGATATCAGCTTTTTGCTCTGTGAGTGCACTGTGTGCTTAGTAATTCTAAAAGTTCTTTAATTCCTAGAATAACAGAGGGATGAGAGCACACTGTTAACCGCTGGGGTTTTTTTTTAGTCTTTCAACTTTGAAAATGCTTTCTAAGTAAAAGCAGTAGTGTCATGGGTTGACCTGGGCCAGATGCCTGGCACCCAGCAAAGCCACTCACTCCTCTCCCTCTGCAGCTGGACAGAGGAGAGAAAACTTAATGAAAGTTCATGGGTTGAGATAAGGGCTGGGAGAGATCACTCACCAACTATCATCATGGGCAAAACAGGTTCAACTTAGAGATACAAAGTGAATTTATTACTGACAAAATCAGAGCAGCATAGTGGGAAGTAAAATAACCCGTTAAAAACAGCTTCCTGCCACCCCTCCTTCCTTCTAGCTCTGCCTCCCACCCCAGCAGTGCAGGAAGGCAGGGAATGGGGGTTATGGCCATTCATCACCTGAGGCTTCTGCTGCACCCCCTGGGGTCCCACCCATGGGAGACAGTTCTCCATGAACTTCTCCAGCATGAGTTCATCTCATGAGCAGCAGGTCTCAGTGAACTGCTGCAGTGTGAGTCCATCCCATGGGCAACAGTCCTCCCAAAACGGCTGCAGTGTGGATCACTCTTTTACAGGGTACAAGTCCTTCAAAGCCAGGCTTCTCCAGCATGGGAGCAGGGCCTCTCTCTCTACAGGTCTCCCATAGGAGAGCTGTATCCACCTGCTCAGGTGTGGGTCTCCTCCATGGGCTGCAGGTGGATCTCCGTGTCTCCATGGACCTCCATGGGCTGCAGAGGCACAGCTGCTTCACCGTGGCCTGCACCACGGGCTGCAGGGGAATCTCAGGTCTGGCATCTGGAGCACCTCTTCCCCCTCCTTCTTCACTGACCTTGATGTCTGCAGTGCTCTTCTTCTCCCATGTTCTCACTTGGCTGTTCTCCATCTGCAGTTGAAACTGTGCAATTTGCTTTTTGTTTTTCTTCTTAGATCTGTTACCACAAGGTATTATTGTTTCTAATTGGCCCAACAGCTCTCTGGAGCCACCAGGGATTGGCTTTGCTGGATGGACATGGAAGAAGCTTCTGGCAGCTTCTCACAAAAGCCATCCTGTAGTCATCTCCCTACAAGCTACCAAACCCAGGCTATGCAAACCCAATGCAAGTAGAAATTCCTGATCTGCTTTCTGCAGCTTGTTCACTCTTGGCATAAGGCAGTTTGGTGTGTGACAAGACTACCCTTGGAAAAGCTGTGCTAGTAGGATGATTGTAATTGTTTGTTTTGTCCTGTTCCTTTGTAGAACTGAAGTTAGGAGAACTGCTTCATGACAAGCTGTAAGTATGTGTGTGGGATGGTTCTGGCTTTTAGATACAATTACTGCAAACACGTTGACATTACCTAATAACTAAGCTTTTTTAGAGTTTTACTTTAAATAAAGTATTTAAAGTGTATAGAATATTATACATGCTTAGCAGTGTGTATGTGCTGCACCTGTATGAATGCTGAACATATCTGATGCTCTAAGTATAACATAACATTTTTCAATGGGATTGAAATTGTATTTCAGAAGTTGATAGCACATCTTATGATCTGTGGTGATTATATTACTGCATTATCTTATGGGACATGCTCTAATGAAAAAAGGCCAGAAAGACTTTAAACCTGGTTGCCCCAAATGTCACTATCAAGTATTTGATAAACAATCTGTATGCTTTAATGCAATGTAAAGCACTTCATGCTAAAGCGGGAAGTGAGAACTCTACACATGGAAAGTATATTTCAAAGAAAAGCATGTGATAAAGATTTGCTGAATTTATTAAAGAATGATGAATTTAAATAATTTATTTTAAAGATTACATTCTTTTTCTTAATGAAGGTGTTCACTTCCGTAAAGAAAAAAGTTACGTTTGAAACTAATAGCTCAGAAAACAGAAGCATGCTATTAAATGAAAACCTGCTTAAAACTGTGTGCAAAGATGTCACCAGCTAGTTACTAAGTTGAATCAAAGCACATTTTCATGTATAATTTTCTACATAAGAGCATTTCAGAGCAAATACACTTAATAGAATTTAAATGTGCCACATGCAATAAACTTTTTCTATTATAAAGCCCGTTGCAGTTCTAACAAATGTTGTCATAAAGTGAAGCAGTGTATCTCTTCATATGTAGGCAGTCTTTTGGTGTGGCTTTTCTGCAAGCTTTTTTTCTTCTGCCCTGACTACAAGTGATGTGTTGTCACATGCTGAGGATTTTTTTTTGGCATCAGTTTTCTTAACATGTCCATTTTAAACAAAGCTGGTATATTCAATATATATTAGCCTATGTTATGTGTATTGTCATTAGTGTGTGGGAGACATATCTTACTGGTTTTTTTTTTTTTTTTTATATGGTGTACTAAAGAACAGTTTGTTCAGTTAATACCAGTTTATGATTTTACACAATGTTTAAGAAGATGCTATGAAGCTTATAGAAACAGGTGTGCAAAGATATAGTCATGGGATATTTCACTCAGGAGTGTTCTTCATCCTTAGAGAAAGGCTAATAATTTTCTTTTACTTTTAGCCATCTCTTTTCCTATGAATTTGTTGAGAGATCCTTAACTTCCTGAAAACTATGATCTCTGAAGATCAGTACTAATGTTCACATACCTTATTGTCTGTGGTCAGAATATAGTGTATTTGGTTTGTCATCCTATGTTCTTTTTCGTTAGTTTGCAAAGACTATTTTGTATAAAATAATTACATTCAGCACATTTATTTTATTTCTTAGTTTTGGTCTTTTTGAAGCCATGTCTGCCATTGAAATGATGGATCCCAAGATGGATGCTGGTATGATTGGAAACCAAGTTAACAGAAAGGTTCTTAACTTTGAGCAAGCTATTAAGGTTTGTGTGAATTTCTTGGGTTTGCCTACACTGTAGAAATACACATTTTTATCAAATTACCACTAAGCACAATACTGCATAATGTTTTCAATCTCCTCTTGAAATCTATGTTTTTTTCTTTTGGATAATTAAGTAAAAAATAGCCTGTGATGTTTACCTTTCTTGTTACCTGTATTATCACAATCCTTCCAGTAAAAAGTAATATGAAATTATTGGGTATTGATACCTCAAGTAAATATATTTCAAACATTGTTTTTTGCAAGTCACTCTATGCTTCCCCAAAACATACTTTTTATATGAAGATATATTGGTTAGCTTCTATTTAACCTGAATAGAAACCAACTTCCTTAAAAAAGCTGGAATTTAACACTTTATTATTGTTTGAGTTTATCAGCATTGAACAGAAGCTGGATAATTTACCAACACTGACAGTAATGATTTATGATCAAGGTAATTTGGAGGACTGAGGTTGAAAGACTTGCTTTTATTTCAGAAAAAGTAATACACTCAGAGGGAGAAGTATTTTTTTATGGTGAACATTTGGAATGGAGTCAGAGGACTCCGTAAAACACTACCTAAATCATGTAGAATGTATGCAGGATTGCATACATCGGGCAAATTAAATGCTCAAAGTTGCAGCTGTTTTGGTGTTCACCTTTAAAATGGTAAAACACTACAAGTATTTCCAGTTTAAGAAGCAGTCTTCAAAGAATTGGTCCTGCATATTATTCTTTGTTCAATCTTTATTATGATTGTACAGTTTTTGTGATTTTAGTGTTAGCAGTTAACTGGTTTTAAACTGTTCTTGGCTAGTAATAAATAAGAATTGTTACTTTACCATTCTCTTTGGATAGTTTTATGTGTGGTCAGTGTTAACTGATGGGAATGAAAAGTTTTTAAGAATTTGAGACGTGTTATAAAGCTAGAGGTACACAATTACTCTGAAGTTTTAAACAAATTTTAATTCCTTTTTGGCTTTGGTACAAATAAACTGTATTTTGCCTGTATGATTCCATAGTACTTAGGGTTTTGGTTATGTTTTTTTGTTTGTTTTCTAAGGATGGTACCATTAAAATAAAGGATCTCACTTCACCTGAGCTGGTAGGAATAATGGACACATGTTTTTGTTGTTTGGTAAGCAGTTTTCTGTTCTTTAGGTTAGATGGTTTTGCTTTCAAAATACAATCCTTTTATCCATCTTAAAAAAAAGAAAAAAAAAACCAAACAGCTGAATGCAAAAAAAGATTGACCAAGCAGAAAATACATACGTATACTTTTTAGTTGCTTGCCTTATTTATTATGGCTTAATTTTGATTTTTAATTTTTTTACAATAAGAAATAATGGATTATAGCTGGTAGCATCTTAAAAACTTAAAAGTTTTTATAGTTTCTGGTTTTCTAAATGTGTGTTATCTGATTGCCTGCTGTGTATTGATGTTTGACTGTGTTGGAAGCTGAGTGTGCAGTAACTGGTAGCACTCTGTTGCTCCTTTCTGCACAGCCAGAAATAACTGAGCTTACAGAAGCATTTTGAACAAAGAAAATAAATCTATTTAGAAAAAATAAGTTTAATATCATTTACGTATTAATTGCAATTTTTTTCTGTGTATGTGCTCTAATTTCCTCAATGAATGATACTCATTATTTTCAGTTATTCTTTAAAATTACATAAATAATATTATTTTCAAAAACATTTCTAATCAGTTTAGTCAGAATGACATGTAGAGATCATAGTAGATCTGATACAGTGTAATATAATTTGTTTTATACTTCTGGTCCCCAAAAGGCACAGTAGTGATATTAAAAATATGATTCTACTTAATTTTTTGCTATTTCAAGATAGAAATTTAAGTTAATGAATCTTTCGCTGTAACTTAAAGAAACATGGACGTGGTAGAGAGAGGGGTTTGTGACAGGAGGCTTTTATGATGTAAAAGAGAGAGAACATGAAGAACATTAGTGACTTGTCTCATAGTCATTTGCATTTTCCCGTTCACTTTTTTATGCAGAGAAAGTTTATAAGTGTGAAGGTCTCTTAACATAATGTCATGTCTAAATCAAAGGAGTTAGACCTGAACTTCATAGATGAGTTTTATCCAACACCAGAATCCTAGGCTTGAAACACCTTCATTTGCCCTTTTTTGGTACTTGAAAGGTTGCCTTAATTTTAAATACCTTTAATTTTAAAGCTTAATTTCTTAATGAGTTTTTGAAGCACAGTAAAATGGAAAAAGAATGGATCTATAAAAATGAGGACTTGGCTGTCATGAGTTAAATTTTTTATTTCCTTTTCTCTAGATAACATGGTTAGAAGGACATTCCTTGGCACAGACAGTATTCACTTGCCTTTATATTCATAACCCAGACTTCATAGAAGATCCTGCTATGAAGGCTTTTGCTCTCGGAATCCTAAAAATCTGTGATATTGCCAGAGAAAAGGTTAATAAAGCAGCTGTTTTTGAAGAGGTATGTGTTCCCCATCTCCTGTGGGGTTAAATATGTGACATTGTACCATCCATAGTGCAAATAAAACAATGTATTAGTGCATTTGTTAGTGTTTGATTCGAGTATACTGTAGGAATAGCAGTTCATCATCCTAAAAGTATTAGACTGGATACCCTTAAAATACAGTTTTCCCCAATGAAGGTGTTTCATGCTCTTCTGTATTTTCCTTGAATATTGGAGCCACATAAATATTTTAATCAAGAAGCAGTGCAAGTCTTGTGTTTAACCATTTGAAATAACTTTTCAGTTGTGGTTATCTTCCAGTTTAATTTTTTTTATTTTTCCATGTTAGATAGTCACGATTTATTTTGTCTAAAATGCCTATCCGGCAATGGGATCAGAGTCCTGTTTTCTGTGCTCAGAGCAATCTGTTTTTTCTGAGCTTGGACAAATCACTCTTGCTGACTATATCTAAAATGGATCAAATACTATTTTGCAGCTATAGTTCTTGTAACATATTGGTAGGGTGTCATTTGATGAAAATATGAAGGGCATATTGGTATTAAGAATTTTTGCAGAAAATGATTACTTCAAGCTGGATTTGGGTGGGCAAGTCATTCAGTGTATTCATTGAGTGTATTCAGCTGTGTAGAATAAATCTGGACTTCTGTACTTGATGGAATTAAACAAAAGCACACCCCCCACCATTCATCCAAAAGAGAAAAAATATCAAAAAGACATAAAACCTAATAAGAAAACCACTCCCAAAAAACCCGAACTAAAAAAACCCCTCAAACCCCAACCTGAAAATGTAACTACAGATTTTATATTTCACTACATATTGCTTCCTTGATCTTTCCTTTTTAGGAAGATTTTCAGTCAATGACGTATGGATTTAAAATGGCCAACAGTGTGACAGATCTTAGAGTTACAGGTACAGTTTATGGTCTCTTTGTCTAGCAGTCTCTTTTTTGAGCATGTGATTGCTTTCAGACACATCTGATTAATTGCTAGGCATCTCAGCTGTTAAGTCTTTTTGTTGTCTTGTGGAAATTGCTGACTTGGTAAAAAAGAGATCAAATTATTTTTCCTTGGAAAAAAGGTTCAGTTGTTCTGTAAAGTCCCGGAGAAACAGAAGTGCTTTTAGATCTGCCAATGAAGTGGTTAGGCATGAGCTCATCACGGTAAAGATACAGACCATTGGAAAGTGTGTTGCTTGAATTCTTTTGTTTTGCTTCATAATTTGTTGTCCTCTAAACAGGTTGCATTACAAAAAATAGCAATCTAGTAGCTCTACAGGTATGAATACATATGTTATTAGGTACATCCATAAGTACGTATGTTAATCTTTTGATGCACGAATTTTTTATATATGTATTTGAGCTTTCCACTGATGTATTTTTGAAAAGTTTGTGCACTCTTTAGCTTTGCATCAGTTGGTCTATATTCTGATTTTTGCTTGTTCCAAAACATCCCCATCATTCCTCACAAGATTATTTTTTGTCTAGTCTTTGGCTAATGGAAATGTAAAGCTCTTCTGAGTTAGACTTTCCCCATAAAACTTCTTTTCCCGAGTGGTGAAGGTGTTCCTAGGAGTGCTTGTCTGCTTTTAATCGTGGTGTGTTTTTTTTCCAGGTATGCTGAAGGATGTAGAAGATGACATGCAAAGACGAGTGAAGGTATTGTTTTAATGTTTGTCTTGTCAATTATATTTCAGGTGTACTTACCATAGGTTTGGGGTAGGGAGTTGGATTGTGAGGAATGAAGGAGGTTTGTGTCATTATGGTGGGGTTTTTGAAGAACTGCCATAATGGTTTCTGTAGTATGCTTTTAGTTTGCCTTCTAGCTAAATCTTCAGACTTTATTTGTAAACTCCTTAGTAGTTGCTTCACTAGTAGTAGTAGCTGGAATCATGATGTAGAGGATACACTGGGCTGGGACACAGAAAGTAGGTGTTTAACTTTCAGGTTTTAGGCAGGTATACTATGTGATGTTAAAGAAGTTACCTAATTTTCCTATACCACAGCTTATAAAGTAAAGCGTTCGTGCACTTTCCTTGCTTATTTGTAGAATTTACTGAGATAGATCTTATTACTATAGGAGAGTCATTCAAGTATCTAGATTATATATTAAGAAACTTTGAATTTGAAAACTGATTTTTCAGGTTATTTAACAGGTGGATGTTTTAGAGAAGGCAAAGGGATTTTATCAGTATCTTCCCTTTGCAATTTTTAGTAAATTATTTGACATTTCTTTACCTTGCAGAGCACCCGAAGTCGACAAGGAGAAGAGAGAGATCCTGAAGTTGAACTTGAAGTAATTGTTTGCTTTTTTCCTGGATTTCATGGATGTAAATGGAAGATTTAAATATGGCATAACCACACCCATGCATATAAGAAGCAGCCAGGAAGTGTGACCACCAGGAGCATGGGGAAGAGCTGTCAAACAGCAGGGCATGCTGAGGCTTTTTGTGTGGCAGTTTGTGCAGGGAGGGCAGGAGTCCTGTGGGAGTTCTGTACACCACAGTACAAGAAAGCCACTAAGTATCAGAGAGTGTCCAAAAAACGGCCATGAAGATGATTAATGGCCTTGAGGGGGAGCTGTATGAGGAGCAGCTGAGATCACTGGGTCTGTTCAGCCTGGAGATGAGACTGAGGGGACACTTCATTGCAGTTACATCTTCCTTGTGAGGAGAAGAGGAGGGGCAGGCACTGATCTCTTCTTTGGTGGTGACCAGTGACAGGACTTCAGGGAAAGGTCTGAAGTTGTGTCAGGTGAGGTTGTATGTTGGATATTAGAAACAGAGTTTTCAGCCAGAGAGTGGTTGGGCACTGGAACAGGCTCCCCAGGGAGGTGGTCACAGCACCAAAACTCTGAGTCCAGGAAAATTTGGACCACACTCAAACACATGGTGTGGCACTTGGAGTGGGCCAGGAGTTGGGCTGGATGATCCATCTGGGTCCCTTCCAACAAAGGATAGTCTGTGATTCTATGATGTAATACCTACTGCTTGGTAATTAGCAGTATTATTTTATTACAGCATCAACAATGTTTAGCTGTCTTCAGCAGAGTCAAGTTTACACGCATCTTACTCACTGTCCTAATAGCTTTTACGAAAAAAGAGGTATGTTCATTTGGCATTTCTCTGTTTGAATTTGGATCCTATGAAGTACCCATTTTTCATTCTTTAAGATCAGGCAATTCTGTGTAGATCCTGGAGATTTGAATTGATGTGGATGGAGGTAAAGCTTTGAACAAAGCCTTAAAGTGGCAAAAACTCGGTTTTTGTTCAAAGTGGGAAACACAGGGAAGGCTAGTATCTGCCATTATTATGGCCTTGCAGAAAGACGGAATATTCATTATAAAACATTTAAAATATTTATAGATTTCTAATTACTCTTTTCACACATGAACAAAACTTCTTGCTTGAGTTCAGTTCCCTCCTGTGGAGTTACTTGATGCTGTGCAGTATTTTGTCCATATCAGAAGAACTGTATGCTTTTCCTTACATGTGATATGGAATTCATATCTAGATATCTTTGGTCTGAGAAGAGGAATTTAATAGCATTCCATACAATTTGCCTGTTTTTTGAATATAAGATTTTCTAATTGCTGAGAGGGGAAGAACTACATGCCCCCCTAAGCAGATTCTCATGCATTGTGTAGAAGACTTTCAGTTGTACTATTGTGAAGTCTTACACAGCAAAACGCACAGCATTGAATTTATGTGCAGATACATAAAATACAAAGAACACTACCACACAAAAATGTTGGGTTGTTTGGGTTTTTTTCAGAGCTAGTTATGTAAGAATATCAGAATCTTAATGCCCTTCCTTTTTTTTTATACTAACATTAATTAGATAGTCAAAATGTAATGTAATGTCATTAGATAGTCAAAATGTAAAATTGTAATGATAATAATTGTTTCCTGCCTTTCAGACGAGTGCAGTTGCAGAAGCTCAGAAACTAATGACTCAGGCAGCTGACTTGCTGTCTGCCATACACAATTCACTGCATCATGGTATGCAGGCACAGAATGATACCACTAAAGGAGGTATGTATCAAATTACACCATTTTTTCCTTTTCTGGATATGGTCCCTTCATAAACATAAATATCTGTGTATTTAAAAAAAGTTGAAATCGTTATTTACTTTGAGCTAAAACACTTATATGCAAGTTGTTACAGATTGCATTGTTTGATTTTAATTTTATTTTACCAGGTGCTAGTTCTCCTGGAAGCAATGATGTCATTTCAAAGCCAGAGTTAATGTGAACTTTTGATTAAGTGCATTGCAGTTAGAATCAGTGTATATGCCATTTTAAAATAGGGAACAGTGCTTCACTGTTTGTACAGGATGCAGGTTTTATAAAGAGTAGTCATTGTCTTAGTTGGGTTGTTGGAGTCTCAGGAAGTTCACTGTCACTTTAAAGAATTTATTTTGGCTAACTAAATAATTTGTATTATTGAAGGGGGTTCTGAAAACACAACATACATGCAGCTTTTCTGTCTCTCTCCCCTCCTCCTTCTTTAGATCATCCTATTATGATGGGGTTTGAGCCACTTGTTAACCAGAGATTGCTGCCACCAACTTTCCCTCGATACGCAAAAATTATTAAAAGGGAAGAAATGGTCAATTATTTTTCCAAACTAATAGACAGAATAAAAACCGTATGTGAAGTAGTCAACTTAAGTAACTTGCACTGTATACTGGTAAGCATGAATATTTCTTATTTATTGCCAAAAAGAAGATCTGAAAATATGATTTGCAAAAAAATCATTCCATGTATGCATGCACTTGCTCACTGGAGAGAAAACTGAGCACTGTGCATATATTTGGTGTTTTTAACTGTTAGGCTCAGTTTCAAAGTTTACTATCCTTCCTGATAGTTATACTTTTCTTCCTTTGACAAAGACCTTTTCTCATCTCAAACATCAAATTTTTCCTGTAATTTATTAAGTAACTATGTCTTATTGGCAAAGCCCAAGCAGGTTTCTTTGATTGAAGATCTGTGTCTACAGCAGCATAACATAATTCTTTGCTATATGCCTGATTTTTTTCAAATTCATTAAGCAGTGTTCTGCACATGTGCCTATAACACAAGAGAGCACTAAATAGGTGTTAAGCATGCAGTTCCCTAAATAGGCATAAAGCTAAGCACCGCGTATGTTCTTTCCTGAATAACTAATGTTACTCTTAGTTACTACCTACATTTATTAGAAGACACTTTAATGCTTGAAATATTTTTTGGTATCCATGCATTTACTGACTGATAAAAGAGATACAGTTACAGCAAACCTCTTGTCTTTGTATTTCCTGTTAATTAAAGAAAGGAGTGTTTGCATGAAGCATCTGGTACCAGTTAAACCTTTCCTGGGTTTCAATCAATTTTTTAAAATCAATTCTCAGTTTTGTTCAGTACTTGCTTGCTGTAGTTACATCATGATCTTAACAATCTCGGTATTTTTTCCTGTACTATCATCTTTCTAGTTGTTGCATTTGAAAATTCAGAAAACTTTTTGTTAGGCAAAAGTAATTGCAGAAAATCTTCATAATAAATTTTGTTCTGTTTAAGTTATTCATGGTCTGTTTCTTACAAGCTGTGTAAGCTATGCTCTTTGTATGCTTTTAAACAAAATATAGGTGTATATTTCTTTAGCAAGGATGCATGTCTGTGTGTAAAAATCATTTAGTGCATATTTATACATATATAAATTGGTATATTAACCTGATTTATCTTTTTTTTTTCTTTTCCTGTGTATGCATTAGGACTTTTTCTGTGAGTTTAGTGAGCAATCACCATGTGTTCTTTCAAGATCCCTGTTACAGGCAAGTCTTAATTATGTCTATAAATAAAATACTTCTGTATTCATTATAGATTCCTCTTATTAAGTATTTCAGTAATTTGCATGTAAGTTAATAATAGTTAAGTGGTAAAAAATGTTAAAGTGGTAAAAAAAAAGTGGTAAAAATGGTGATATTTAAGTATTGAGTATTATGGAAGAAAGGCTTTTTTATGAGGATGATGAGGCATTGGAACAGGCTGCCCAGAGAAGAACACCAAGTGTTCAAGGCCAGGAAGTGTCCCTGTCCATGGCTGGGGGTTTGGAACTAGATCTGTAGGGTCCATTCCACCACAAACCGTTCTGTGATTCTATATGTGGAGGCTTATGTTTTGATCTAATTTTTAAAATAGTTTTTAAACACTGTTGCTTTGGTCGTTTTAGTACATGCTAATTAAAACAGCATTTAATTTTTTTTTCTCTGCCATAAAGCTGTGCCTGTACACACATTTTTATGCTGCTCTCCATGTGCTTTGCCATTTCGGGGTTGATATTTGTATTCATCTCACTTTTTGGACAGAACTTAATGTACAGACTGCTTCTATTGCCACAACAGTAAAACTGATGGTGCAGAATAATAGGGTGCCCCTAAGATGCCAGAACTTCTTTACATTTGGTCCCTATTAAACTATGTGTAGAGCCAATGGACTATAACTATGAGCAAGTAAAATGTGTTCCTAGTGTGTGTGTTCTCACCTTCCACTGCATGTATTTCTGTAATCCCTGTGGGTGCCTGACAGCAGAGTTTTTTCTTCAACTGCTGAAGAACCGTGTAAGAAAGGGACACAGAACTCATGGAGGGAAGTTATATGAATATCAGACATGACTGATGTAAGTAGTAGCATCCAGAGGGATTGAAAAACGCCAGCAGTAGTCTGGAGATATGTCCTTATCTGTGTCCAGAGAAGGCACATATTTTACGCAAATCTTCAGAAATACCTGATTTATCATCCAAGAAATTAAACAATTTTGCATGCACTCTATTATGCAAGTAACAGAGCTGTATTTGGTGTCCTGGGAATACCACAGAAGTGTCAGATCTCAGTATTTCTGAGTCTTTAACCTTGGACCTTGTTGAACATTTTAATTCTTAAAGTTATCTTACAATTTTATTATATATAAAAGGTATTGCCAGAGCTTTCTATTAGTAATTCTCGAACATTACTATTAACCTAAAATGTATTTCTAAAAACACATCTTTACTTTTAGACAACTTTTCTAGTAGATAACAAGAAGGTGTTTGGCACTCATCTCATGCAAGACATGGTAAAAGATGCCTTAAGATCTTTCGTCAGTCCTCCAGTACTTTCTCCAAAGTAAGTGGATCTTAAGTGTACTTGTATGTGTTTACATGTCTGATGAAAAAGTATTTCTGCTTATAAGAGCAATGACAAATGTACAAAAAAGATGCATTTTGTTTGTAGTGCTTGCATATGAAGGAGTCAGTTGCTGTTGCTGCACTCATGTTTCTTGTTTTGTGCTACATAGACTGGTGGCATTTATAAAAAATATGTAGGTACATGGATATTTCTTTTTTAGGTGTTGTCTTTATAATAACCACCAGGCAAAAGACTATATTGATTCCTTTGTCACACATTGTGTTCGGGTAAGTGTTCTTTCCAATTACAACATGTATGTGTGTGTGAGCACTTGGCAGATTTGCATACATTTGAAAATGAGACATTTTACACACCTGACATGAAGGCAAAGTTGAAGAAGTTGGCCATCTTAAATTGGTAATGACTTTTAAAAATCTAGTGTAATTATTGCTGGTTTTCTTCTGCTTCCAGATTTTTATTTAGCATTTCACTTTGCAAGGAATCTGCATCACAGTAGTTTCATGCCACAAATCAGGATCACTAATAATTTTAAATTTCATCCAGTTTCAGTTTTCTAAGATGCTGTTATTGAACTGGCATGACAAAAATCTTAACAAAATCAGAATTACTTAGGTTGGAAAAGACATCCAAGCTCATTGCGTCTAAACCAGTACTGCCAAGTCCATCACTAAATCATGTCCCTAAGTACCATAACTATGCATCTTTTAAATACTTCCAGAGATGGTGACTGAACCACTTTTCTGAGAAGCTGGTTCCAATGCTTGACAAACTTCTCTATGAAGAAATTTTTCTTAATATTCAGTATAAACCTCCCCTGGCACAACTTGAGGCCATTTCCTCTTGTCCTGTCACTTGACAGAAGAGATGAGCTCCACCTGGCTGCATCCTCCTTCCAAGTGGTTGTAGAGATTGAAAGGCCTCCCCTGAGCCTCCTTTTCTGTAGGGTAAAATAAAAACACCCTCAGCTCCCTCAGCTGCTCCTCACAGGACTTCTGCTCCCGACCTTTCACCAGCTCCATTGCTCTGCTGTGGATCTGCTCCCTCGGTGTCTGTCTTGTGAGGGGCCCAGAAATAAATGAGATTTGAGGCAAGGTGCCGTACCCCAGTACTGAGTACAGAGGGACAACCACTGCCTTGGTCCTGTTGGACACAGTGTTTCTGATACAGGTCAGGCTTGGCTACCTTAACCACCTGGGCACATGGATTTAGGCATAAGAAATACCTTTTTAGCCCCTGCTGACCTTCCTAAAGGATGCTGACTCAATCTCACATTGACTTTTGTGCAGAGAAATTGGCTCTTGCATCACTCCATAGAGTTTACTTTCCTGCTGACTTGCGCTTTGTAGGGAGTGGTAAGGAACCCACCTCCTAATGTAGATGTATAAATCAGGTGCTTAGATAGACATCATAGTACTTCTCCTGTAGTTTCAAAGTTGTAATTTAAAATTTCACTTTGCTTCTTTCAGCCATTCTGTAGTCTGATTCAAATCCATGGACACAACAGAGCTCGTCAGAGAGATAAACTAGGCCACATCCTTGAGGAATTTGCCACACTACAAGATGAGGTAATGTCCTAGGCAGCAGGCCAGCAAAGTTTCTTTCCAGGTATATTACTGCCAGAGTGAAGCATGGTACTAAATTCTAAATGAATGATGGAAAATCCTTGAGACAAGGGCACCTAAAATTTAGCATAAGAAATTGTTAGGATGCATCCAAAAACTTCATATTAGATGTGCTGAACAAAAACATACTACATTTTTTAAGATTAACTTTGTCTAGTAAGTAAACTTCAGAAAGACCTGTTGCGATGTAATCTAGTGGTAATTGCACAGCTTTAGTCTCTATCCTGGTTGTGATTATCAGTCTGCAGGACGTAACCAGGAGGAGATAGATAAGGTGTGCTTGCAAGACACCTTGGAAAATTCAGCCTTATACCTACATATGATGTAGATATAAGATTATAAGATTCTAAATTTTACAATAATTAAAAATAATGTAAAAAAACCCCACTTTAAAATATGTGTTCTGACTAATTTTGGACATCTCTTAAGAATGGGGAGAGATGAGGAAAAAAAATTCTTTCTTGCAGGAAATAAGTTTCCTCAGCAGTGAGAACCATATAATAATAAAATATTTTCCAAGATGTATGTGGCAAGGAGAACAATTGAGGAACTTGGAGTTGGAAGGTGATTTTGTGTGCTCCATCTTCTTCAAGACGATTTGAGTTTGTTCCAGTATTGTAGCTGAGGCACTGTTTTGTTCATTTAGTAGCAGGTTATACGAATTGTTCTGTTTAGGCTTACTGATGATATTCCTGCTGTGAGAGACTTTGTCTTCCATACAACTTGCTTCTTAAGACAAAATTGGTCTTGGCAATATTTTAGTTACTCTGGTGGAACACAGTGTGTTTCTTGCATATAAAGCTTATAAATTTACTTTTCAATGCAGCTAGGTTGTTCTTTTTTTTAAGAGAAATAATTATTGCCAATATAGAACAATGAACAACAGCATGTAATGGGTTCTGAGTTTATGCTCATGTGACTGCTAATGATGTATATACAAATACATTTAAAAATTACAAATTTTACCTATCTAATGTTCTTGCTATATTACTGTGTAAAATATTTTTGTTCTATGCAGCAGAATTTACTTAGGTGAGTGTCATTGCAGTTTTCTGACAGTTATAGACTTATTTCCATCTTTTAATCTGGAGCATAAATTTACCAACCCAATTTGTTAAAATTTTATTTCTGGCTTAGGATGCTTTTTCAGTCAAATATTTTTCCTCCTTTGTCTATTACTTCGAGGTCCTTTGTTTTTTTTTCAACAGGCAGAGAAAGTAGATGCAGCGCTTCATAGCATGTTACTGAAGCAAGAACCACAAAGGCAACATTTGGCTTGCTTGGGCACCTGGGTCCTATATCACAACCTTCGTATTATGATACAGTATCTTCTCAGTGGCTTTGAGTTAGAACTTTACAGTATGCATGAATATTACTACATCTATTGGTAAGAAGATGCTTTATTGACAGCTCTTTGAGGGGGGATGCTCCCAGAGAGCTATAATTACACATATTTGAAGGAGGGCCTTCAAATACAATTTTGTGATCTCAAGCTTGATCAGCACTCTGTTGAGCACTGTTTATAATATTGCAAGTGGAGAAAAAAATCTGTTGGTCTCTAGCTTTTTAAACTTAATAAATATAATATACTTTTTTTCCTGAAATAGTAATTCTCACTCTGTTTAGCTTTTTGGCAGAGGGTCTTTTATTGACAATGAGTGAAATGTGTGCTGATTTTGGTAGACAAGAGCATGCAGGAGAAAAGCAATTTCCTTTATTCTTTCCTGCCTTTGTAGTATCAGGATCACTAGTCTTATCAATCTCTAGTATTCTGGAAAAGTTCTGCCCAGTTTTAAGTCATATCTGTAATCTGAAAGTTGACTAGCTAAAATTAACTTCTTATCTGGGGTATATTTGAAGAGACATCCTCCACCTTTAGTGAAAATGATCACAATATCTGGAAACAGAATACTTCTATTTTTCCACTTCCATTCACATTAATTATTTTTCATAGTTACTGGCTTGTGCCAAAAGAGAATTTTGAATTTTTTTTAAACTACCAAGAGATTACTATGTCAACCATAAGCCTTCTTACTGAAAGGTTAAAACAGTGCAAATGACACAAACTTCAATGTATTGCATTTCTTCGTTGTTTCAACAGTGTTAAGTGAGAAAATTAATATTTCATAAGTTACCAGAAGATGGCAGTCTTTTTCAATTAGTAACTCAATCAGTAACACCAACTTTTGTAGAACAGTACTTTTTTTACCTGCCCATATTTCCTTCTACCATTTTATTAAAACCATTCTTTGTTGGAATTGTCATGTTAACTGCTTTTTTACTCAAGAGAAAAAAAAAGGAAAAACAGTTTCTGAGAGGTAATGTGCAAACAAAACTCAAATTTCTCAGTAATTTTTCTTCTGATTACAACATTTTTGTAACTATTACTACATTTTTATTGTACTCCAAATCTGTAATTTTTTTATATTCTTTTTTCCCTATTCCTTTTGATTTCAAGTCAAGATATTTATTGGACTCACTTCCACTTTCTAAAAAATGTTCTTAAAGTTGTCTCTTTAACTCTGAAAGAACTGCATATGTATGTTGTATGTCTATGGGCTTGGCCTCTTTATGTAATAATTCACAGCTTTTTAATGCTTGAGAAAGGCAGTAGTTATCTTGTTTCTCAGAATAACAAGTCATAAGAAACAAAAGTAGAAAAGGTATTAACATAGTATCTTTAAAAAAACCACTTGATTTGGTGGGGGAAGAGTTCTAGAAAAATTTGGTCTTAGAGGAGTTTTGAAATAAGAAGCTTAGACTTCACTTAGTAAATGTGTAAGAAGCTTGCACACTTTGAGCTGTTTGTGGTTGAATCTGAACCAGAACATGAACGTAGACCAATGAGTTGATTCCAGCCATACAAAACAAAGTGTTTTCATGGGCCATAAGCATGGTCCTTTGCTAGGACGCATCCTTTACCTCTTGGAGCACATGCCTTGGTACTGGGCGGGACATGCACAAGACGAGTGCATGGAGCACCACAGCCTGTAACAGCTCTGTACGGCTTCTGTGCAGGTACCTCTCAGAGTTCCTCTATGCCTGGCTGATGTCAACGCTGAGCCGCGCCGACAGCTCTCAAATGGCAGAGGAGAGGATAATGGAGGAACAACAGAAAGGCCGCAGTAGTAAAAAAACAAAGAAAAAGAAGAAAGGTACCTAGATGTAGAGTGTTAACACGTCTTTTTTTCCCCTTTTATGCAGCCATATAGAATGGGTAGGAAAAATATCCTAATATTTATGAAGGGTGAATGTAAAGTTTCCTATTTATTTCGTTAGTTTTTTACTTTCAAATAGATCTTTCAGAAAAACACAAACTCATTTATATTCACCTTATATAGTTTCATCAGTTGTGTTATGTGTTGGACCTCCTCAAGAGTTCATCATTCCTGCAGAATTATGCTTTTAGTGACTGTAACTAGATTCAAACACTAGAATTTCAGCATATTTTTGTAATTTCTATTTGGCTTTAGACGTTTCTTAAAGCATGTTTCTTAATTATACAATGGTGAGTTTCCCTTTCTTTTCCTTGCCAGCATTTCAAGGAGAACAAACAATTGGATATGAACAGCTCAGCATCATATCAACTAAATTCCCTTGTCTCTATGAAACGTAAATTTTAAGGAATTTAGAGATTTTAGAGGAGCTAAGATTTTAGGTAAAGATAAGCTTTACTAGAGTTAATTAAAATAAATGAGTAGGCCTTGATGAAGTTCAGAGTTAGTAGTTAACTAATGATTGCTTGTCAGCACAATGTTTAGTTAGCTGGGTTTATAATGAAGAATATAGAAACTGACAAATAGCTTTTAGGAACGTAAGACAATTGTGGGCCTCCTCTGTTCTGAAACCAATTGAAGACAAGGAATGGGAGTTCTACCAAGAGTTCATTTGTCATATTTGCATTGAAAAGGCAGAAAGGTCAGAATGAGGAAGACTTCATTTACTTCCTCACTTTGGGACCTCTCCCCATGAAAGGGACCACCGACCCATTTCAAGGACAAACTACACATGCTTAATAGCCCTTGGAGTGATTAGCATACGAAGCGAGGAATGGGATGTACCAAAATTATGAATATGTATTTGTATTTTGGGTGTTCAGTACTTGTATGGATAAAAGGACTCTGTAATCACCTGGAAGGTGCGGTGTGTATTTGGGAGCTATCCCGCACGCTGCCCGGCGTCGAATAAACATACACTTTCTAACTTTAAACTGTAGAGAGTTTTTGTCCGTCACAGTTGGATATCAGTACTAGATAAATATCTATATTTTTTTAATAAATCATCTAGAAGTTCTGAAAATTACTAAGGTACTTGAGATACCAAGTGTTGGGCAGTTTGGCACTAATTAAACACTGGAAACTAAAGGGAAACTTAAAAGAATGCTGTCAGGATTATTAGGATAAAAAGTGTTTCAACTTCTTAGCCCTAGAAGTCAAAAAGATCCCTGAACTAGGTCTCTTGCGTACAGACTGAGTGTTTGAGGCTGTTTTTCAGTGGTTTATAATGTCATGGCAATACCACTGACCAATTTATTCCATTGAGAGTAGAATTGTGTTATGTGACTGGTAGGTGTGTCCCGAGGTATTTTATGTAACCAGGAGTCAGGTGAACTGAAATGCATGTCTAGGCTTTGTACTTTAGTTATTTTAAACTATAATTTAGAGTTATGTAACTTTGTGGAAATTTGGAAGAACAACTCTGATCTGAAATTAATGCATGTACTTACACTGAAGTAAGAAAATGTATTTTTATGTAAAATTTGCAGTTCGCCCTCTCAGCAGAGAGATCACCATGAGTCAAGCATACCAAAATATGTGTGCTGGGATGTACAAGGTAACTCATTTGTGTCCTATTTGTTTCAAAACTTTTTGTAATAGGGATCCTGCATACCTTGCATACCTTCTTTTTTTGTAGTGGTGCTGGAAATTAAGTTCAAATTTATAATTTTCTATGATAAATTCTCTACAGTTTTTCTATCCTTCCAGTTATACCTACACCATAGTTTTGATCTTCCTCACAGCAAAATATGACATAAAGCTAGTACTTCATATTTATCATTTTCTTTTAGACAATGATTGCCTTTGACATGGATGGCAAAGTAAGAAAACCTAAGTTTGAACTGGATAGTGAACAAGTTCGATATGAGCACAGATTTGCTCCATTCAACAGTGTTATAACACCACCTCCAGTGCACTACCTGCAATTTAAAGTGAGTAATCTTCAAACGTGATGCTGCCCATGCTTTTATAGAAGTTATTTACTCACCTGCTTTAAATATCACTGTCATAGTAAAAAGAACCTCAAAGTACACATTGAAGCTATGTCACAATGGCAAGGACTTCTGGCTTCAGTTTTGTGCAAGATATATTGGACTTAAGTCTTTATAAACTTAGATGTTTAAGATTTGGTCTGATACGGCAGTTTAAGATGCTTCTGTTTATTTGCATGAAAATAAAATCACTTGGAAGTCTATTAACAGACTTCTTGTCTGTGGTTAATTATAGCAGCATGTTTTTTATTAGCGCAGCAGGCAAACGAAGTAAACAAAAAAATTGAGTGATATTTAGAAGGGACCACTGAAGGCCTGTCTTGTCCAGCCTCCTCCTTGAAGTAGCATTATAAAATCACATTACCTCTGTCTTTATCTAGCCAAATCTGAAAAAAAGTCAAGGTTGGAGATCTTCCAACATCTTTGGTTAAACCTGATTCAGTTACTTTCTTCTGGTCCTTTAAGTCATAGGATAACTGACTGAGGGCTGTATTACTTTTTTTTTCTTAATGTCCAGTCTGAATTACCAAGCCACAACCTGTGGCCTCTCATGTTACATTGTTTGCCATTATGAACAAGGATGCTTTATCCTCTGACAGCTTTGTAACTGTCTTTCAAGTACTTGTAGGCTGCTATTAAAATTACCCATTAGCATTCTTCCCATAAAACGGAAAAAGTCCAGCTCCACTGACCTCTCCTTGTGGCTTATATTCACTAGGCCCCCAGCCATCTCCATATCTCAACATCTTTCTAGAACTGAGTGGATCCAGCCCTGTATGCAGTATTTTAGATAACAGAACACAAATACTGAGTTCAGGATGATAATCTTCTTGATATGCTGACCATACTCCTGCTTGTGTAATCCCTTATAAGGCTTGTCTAATTAATAGTATGAGCATGTTTGTTGGCTCATATTCAGCTAGGTGTTTGCAGTACCCCTGGCTGCTCACCCAACTATTAGTCTTCCTGTGGGGTTAGTCTGAACTGAAACAGTGCTATTTTCTATTCCAGTTACTCTCCCCAGTTGAATTTTATGAACTATTGAATGTTATTTCCACTGTAGTGGAAATTAAGAAATTATCACGGTCTTGTCATGAACAATTTTTTAAAATTCATAATCAAGAACAAAAAAAATTTCAAGAAGCAAAATGATATAAAATGAAGTTTTGTACAGTTTCAGCATCTGACTTGCTGTAGCTTTGTGTAAACAATATACTTTTTTTTTCTATCTTTTTCCTGTAATTTCATACCTTGTTGCATATCACTATTAAAGCAAATGAGTGGCAATTTGTTCAAGAGACAGACTGTTTTATAAAAATTCTGAGAATTTAATTATGTTGTGTGACACTGTAATAGTTGAGCACTGTGCTGTTGCTTGGGATTTGCCATTTTAAGTAAATATTTTCAACTTCAGTTTGAATTTTGAAAGCGGTATTTAGCTGACATAACTCTTGAATACAGCAATGTGATAAAAAACATGTCCTGGCAATTTTTAATTTCAATTTTATGTATTTTAATATGTATTATTCTGAACACACTAGGAAATGTCTGATTTAAATAAGTATAGCCCACCTCCTCAGTCATCAGATCTCTACATGGCAGCTAGCAAGCACTACCAGCAAGCTAAAATGATTCTTGAGAATATTCCGAATCCAGACAATGAGGTAAGACTGAAATAATAGGAAAATGAGTGTTTGCTCAAAATAGTGGTCTTTTTTTAGCTGATCTCCTTGAGATCCAAAATGTACTTCATCAAAATGCTGAGCAGAGTGCTTTGATTAAAGAGGAGACAGTGGAGAGTGGTGGCATCTTGCACAGTGGTCTGTTTCAGTACATCAGCTAGCATAAAGTTGTGCTCACTGTTAAAAAAAGCCCTCTCTGCTGAGGACCCGAGATGCTGGATAGCAGCTTATTTCCTTGCACGTTGCCTTCTAGCCCCTTTCTAAAGGCACAGCACTTTTAACCAGACAGTGATAACATGCCTGTCACACTTAGTTGTTATCTAGTAATTCAGATGGACTCCTGAGAGGTGGAGAAAGTAGGTTTGAATATCATTAGGATGAAGCGGATTCAGTTTGGCACTTGTTCTCTGGAGCAGTTCTCAGCACTGAGCTGAAAACATGGGTGGGAATTCTTCCCTCTTTGTCCACAGTCTAAATCCTTAAGTGTCTGTGACTGTATTTTGGAGCAAGGAGGATGCTTTTTTTTCCTCACATTTAAGCAGATTAAGAATAGTTTCGGGATTAGTCCTCCTGAGAATTTAGGACTCACTTTCTCCTCTCTAGATCATGGTGGTACTACGTATGAGCTATCTATTTGAGGCCAAGATAGTTAAGAGGTAGTTTTGAGCACATTCAGAAACTTCCATACAAAAAGCCACCAGTTTCATACATGAGTTCCTCTTACCATTGTGTTGTAATGTTGAAGATTAGATGCCTAGAGTTTATCTATACCCTTATTTGTGTGAGTGCCACAGAATTTGCCATAGTTCCCATGTTTTTGTTCAAGAATTATTAAAGCTGTGGTTTCTGTGGCCTGTTGAATTTTTTAAAAAAACCTATTAAAATAAATGCATCCTTCATTAAATTTAATCAATTCAGCTGTTGTATTTAAAACCAAATCCAGAACAGTCTGATGTCTGTTACACTGATCCTGTAAGAGAACTGCTGTATTGCTAATAGTATATCAACATGACAGTATTATCTTTTAAATAACTGTGAGGTCAAATGCTTTGACTTGAAGACTTCTGTTTTATGTTTAGGTCAATCGAATTCTAAAAGTTGCAAAACCCAATATTGTGGTCATGAAGCTGCTGGCAGGAGGCCACAAGAAAGACTCTAAGGTAAGGAAATGCCACCTCAATTGAACATAAAATGCAGTAATACATAAATTAAGGTTGTATTCAATGATTTGGAGATTTCCCAACATGAATGGTTCATCTAAATCTATGTAAAGCCACCACAGATTTCTTAAGAGCCAAATGAGCATATTCAAGCTGTAGTTACTCTAAGAACAGGGCAAGTAACTCAATTTATTTTTCCCCTGGAAATAGTTTGTTGTAGTTAACTAAATATAGAAAATTCTAACCTATAAATAAATGTTTTGAGAAAAAAAATTGGGAAATACATGTTGGACAATATAGACTATAAGGGTATTCTTCAATAGCAAGAACAAGCAAGTGTAACAGGAGCTTGTGTGAACAAAGTCATGAGAGTGCTGGCTGCCACAATGACTATGTTTTTTCAATCTGTTGCGGTTTAGTTCTTTTTTCTGTGTGCAGGTTGTTTTCATAATGAGTATTAAATGCAGTAGTACTGCTGTCTAATATCTGATCTTAAATCTTTTCTTCATAGGTTCCTCCAGAATTTGACTTCTCTCCTCACAAATACTTCCCAGTTGTGAAGCTTGTTTGAAGTACAAGAGATTTTCTTAGGATACTCGAAAAATATCTGTGTAGCAGATAACAGCTCTAGGAGAGGGAATAACTAGTGCTGCACTCGGACTATGAGGGACGTCCAGGATAAAAGTACTGTCACACAAAGTATCTGTAGTCTGCTGCTTTTATGTGATTTGAATGACAACTGCTGATTTAAAGTGGTTTGTATAAAGTTTATTGGATTTTATGCGTGAAGCTGATTTTAATCAATTCTATTACTAAAGAACGGTGTATCTTAGTTCATATTATTACAGATTTTGATCATAAATAATTTTTATTACTGTGTTCTGACTAAGTGGGGACTGAATAAAAGTCATTGCAATAGAGCCTCATGTCTGATGTGCACAGCTAAGCTGCTGCAATTCTGCATTTAACAAAGTCACTTGGAAAAATTTTGAATTTCTGTATTTTTGTTTAATTGCATCAGAGTTGCTCAGTTTGTAAGTAGAGAAATGCTGGGGTTTTTTTCTCACCACATCCTCCAAGCTAAAAGGATCTTTATAGAGATCAAGAGTAGATGAAAATTAGTCATTGAACTATTGAGTGAGTGATTCCTAGTTGGAATTTGTACCTTTGTTTTTGTTCTCCAAGTGCTGGAGAATCTGCACAGCAGACACTCCAATAGTCACTAGCAATAGCACCAGACACTGAGGACTCTATTTTACCAACTCTGCAACTTTGTAACAATCTTAAGTGTTTGCTCCTGCAAACCAGGAATTGCTACTTTTGCATGATCTTCTCCATTTTTGACTGCAATGGGGCTGCTGCATCCTATTGTCTTCTGTAGTAATTTTCAGGTAGATTACCAAAACAGGAGAAGCTCCAAACCTATCCCTGCCTTCCTGGAATAGTTATGCCTTCCAAGCTTTCAAATGTGAAACAGAGGTAAGCTGTTGTGTTATAGCAAAAGAGCAAGCAAGGAAAAAATGTTCAAAAAGCAGACCTGACCCTGGCCAAGTCATACCTAGGCCATACAAGCAAATCCTTTGTTGGACATGACAATTCTTCATTTTGGTGTACAGTGACTTCCACTGTAGGGATGAGCTTGTAACTCCATATTGACCCTAATGAGACAGAGTCAAAATTTAACAGGGTAGAAATCCATTTAGATTTAAGTAAAATGCGCCACATTAAGCTTACTAACATAAGTGAAATATGGTGTTTAGTCTAGTAACTCTAGCACTAACAAAGTTGTCCCAGCTAAGGAAAAAATGCAAATTTCCACACTAAAAAGAGGTAAGAAAGACTCTTCGGACCTTGAAACAGACAGGGCAGAGTAACCCAAGACTTCTTTCTGTACTTTCTGACAAAAACTAAGTACAAGTGTAACTAGCTGTAAGTGTAACATGAAATCAGCAGAATGAATATGCATAGACCTATTGTGAAATTCTATGCATACAGAAATTAGTAAAAGTAATAAAAAAGGATTGGGAGTTCTCAGAGATACACATGCGCTTTGAAAGAAAATCCCTGCTGTGTGAAAAATCCCAGTGTGCATCCAGCGCTACAATAAACATACCATCCCTACAAATTTATATTGGAATTGTGGAGTTTTGATTTTTATTCTGCGTTTCACTATAAGGCATTTTTTGGTGTTAGTCCTATCACCTGATTTTATTGTGGATTAATATCACTTCAGCTTCAGCCCCTGAGCAGCAGCACTCCCGAGCTAGAGCTTCAAAACAATGAGTAACCTCTGAAGTGAACACTCGTCTTCCAGCAATTTGCAGCTTCCTGAAATAAGAAGTACTGTCCTGAAGACATGTTTTTTCCAAATTCTCTGCTAAAGAGATGGCATATCACATTACATGTTTGCTTATCATCATGATTAATATACTTGAATGCTTCCATATAGCTGCCAAAGAAATAAAAAACCTGGAATATGTAGAGGTAAAATGGCACAGAGCATTCATCTGAATTCTTGTAAAGTCACAAAATCTTTCCCATCTTAAAAATCCTGCACTACATGACAGTAGCTCAAGGACAGCCTTTTTTATTTCTCCAAAGCAAGCAGCAAGTAAAAGAGAAAGTAAATTACATGTGATTTGCAGAACCAAGAAAATAGTAATAATATTTCCCCTTTTCATTACAATTAGAACTGGATAAGTTGTACAAAATAATATCAGTACACTAGAGATTCTTCTAAATACTTTTATTTTTAAATGCTTACCTAAAATGGATCAAGTTTAGTTGTAAAGAAAAGCAAACCAAAGTGCTAATATAACACCAAGATAATTAGAGAAAACTAGTAATGCCTCACACAACTGAAAACTTTAGTGAGAGACAACACTATGTATGCCACAGTTCCAGATAAATCTCTTGTTCAACTAAAGGTCTTTTCATTCTAAAATTCTGTACACTTAACATACAGGCCTCTTGTATACTAGAAATCTACTACCCGAGTTAGATTGAAGCACTGGAAGTCATTGGGAATAAAACCGTAATCCTTCATTTTGAGCATTGCTCTTTTGCATGTTTTTGGACCCTTTGCCCTCAGAGGTTTACAAGTGTGCTTTGTACAGAGGTGGTCGTATCTATGGAGGACAGCATCCAGTTGGCAAACAGAAGCATAGCCAAAACAATTAGTTTTAAAATAATCCTCTGGCAATATATTAATTACCCTTAAGTGTTTGATTCTTTGGAATTTTTAACTTGATACTGGTAAAGCTATTCATTCAACCTGAATATAGTGTTTCACTGTCTGTTTTTTTACTGTTAGAATACATGCTTTTTAGCAATCAATATTAAATTCCTGATCAACTTAAATCTCAGCTGCATAATTGTTTACTGATTAAGTCCTAGGAAAATGCTTAGAAGATGGGCATTTTTATCCAAATTATGGATAAGTATTTTTAGTATTTTTATCCAAATTATAGGTAAACACTTTGATGTTGAAACATCATTTGTCATTATTTGCAAAAAAAGTCCCAATAACCTGAGTTTCCCAGTACTTGTCAGAACAGATGCTCATTCCTCTTCCCTCCTGTTTACAAGCATGTTTTCCCTGCTGTGTTGACTGTAGTAGCCCAGACCAGTTAGTTCTTACTTAAATGGTGAAAAACTCTTAGTGAACTGTTTCTGTGTTTAGGTTTAATAGACATCTTTTGACTTAAACTCTGACCTTCACTTGATGAAAACGAATACCCTTTTCATACACAAAAGAGCCAGCCTTATCTTACCGTACAGGAGCTCTAAAGTAGTACACTGAAGAACAACACACCAGAAAAGGAGTTACAAAGTGAAGTGCTTTGACAGAAAGCAAAGACAAATTTGTGTTTTCTTAAGTGGAATGCTGGTTGGCAAGTTAATCACAGCTGTCTGGCTGCTGTGTTGTCTCAACAGAGGTTGGTTCATACTCACAAACAATGCTCCAAACATGGGTGTTGGGTCCTGGGACCAGAGACACAAATATAAAAATTTCTTCAAAACAGCTGGCTATACATCGTGACTGGACTGCAGGTAAGGTGCCTTTGTGTAAGCAGAGGGTATTTCTAGCTCACAGGAAGTAAAATAGTTTTTAGTTTACATTTAGCAAGTTATGGGAAAGACTGCAGAACATTAGCAAGATGATACATTGTGATTAACACACACTTCACAACAACTAAAGCTTCACCTGTAGAAGACACTTCCTTGTCTTCTAAATGCATAGTCTGGTTACTCTGTCAGAAGTGTGGCAGAGAAGATTAGTCACATTGAACAGCTGAGATTGCTGTTGTACAAGGCAAACATTTACATTCCTCTGTTTTTGCAAAAGACAGGAGCTGGGTGACATAAAGGATAGTTGTAGTACAGCATTTCAGAGGTCTGCTGTCACGAAAATTTTATGAATTTGAATTTTAACACTAAACTTATGCCAGGTAGTGGTAACCAAAACACACTGTAGTACTGACCTTGTGGAATCCAACAAAGCTTTCAGAAAAATCTTCCTGGCTAATCTCTTAGCAAGTAGCTTCTATTGTCAGAATCCTTTTTGGGTTTGTGGGTTTTTTTTTTTTACCTTGGAAACTAAGAACACATCTCAACCATGTAATCTAGGAGTTTAATTTAGAGGCCCAGGTACATATATCATTCTGCATAGTATCTGAGACTACAGTTGTGCTTTCTTAGTCTGTGCTGCAGTAAAAAAGTGCCAGAACAGACACAAGGGTAGACTGCAGCATGGACTGGTTTCATCCTTCGTTTTGTTACAGTAACACAACCCCTTCTTAAATTCTTAAAACTGAGCTGGGGATTTCTCTACTATGCATTGCTCAGCAGAGATCCATCCTTGGCAGAGGACTACCACTAATCCAGACATGTGCTTACTGCAATATGATATACAAGGTAGCCAACTTCAAAGTTACTAACTTCATTGCTACCTAACTGCAATTTTGTAATTGATAGGAAGGAGAAAGTCATTGCAGAGGCCAAACTGCTTTGAAACAGGCCTCCAGAGATTTACCTCTTTTCCTCACTGCAACAGTACAAAAAGTTCACAAGAAAATGCTACTTAATATGTGCCCTTAGTCAAGCCTTTAGAAGATAATCAAAACCTTCTAAGATCACTTTGCTTGGATCATTGTTGCATTTGGAGGAAGAGGTGACTCAGTTGTATCATGAACTTCCTTTGTTCACAACTTCTGTCGTCCTTCACCATTGTCAGGTAAGTGGTTCTTCATATCTTCATGGTTTTGAACTAATGAGGGGGGAAAAAAGGAAGTGGTACAGACATCTCTTTTAAGAGGCAGAAGTTCTTAATATATAAAGTTCTATCTAGAAAACAACAAGAAATTTTGTAAGGATTCTTAAATACTATGTAGTACAAGTAAAGTTATAGATACCACACCCCCCATTATGGAGTAGGTTCAGTGGTGCTAAACAGAAAATAGGTCACACTATAAACATGAGGGAAAGTTCAAAAAACTAAACAGAAAATAGGTCACACTATAAACATAAGGGAAAGTTCAAAAAACAAACAGAAATCAGCTAGGTATTGCTTGTTGCAGGAACCATACAAAATATGATCTTAACATTTTAAGCATGTGATATTTAGGTTAAAACTGGCTTTTTTTTCTTTTTTACCATTTTCAATCCCAGCAAGTGCTGCTTGCTTGTCAGTTTCTGATTCAGCTTCATTCACATCTAAATTGTAATCGACATCCTTGTCCTGGTTCACTGCTTCGCGTTCCTGCTTGTCTAGAAGATTAAAATTAAGTCATTTTATGCTATACCATCTGCACACAAGAAGAGTGACTGTAAACATCTTCCACAGAATTATGTTGCTGCTGAATGAATTACTTTTTTGAGTAGGTTTTGTACTATTTTTCCTTTGAAGTGTTACTTTTTAGAGCAACTTTGGCTGTAAATCGTGTCAGAAGAACTAGATAAAAGACAATCTTTTGGGATTTGGAAAGCACAGCAAAATCAGCTAGCACTCTGATAAACATAAAGAGCATTATACAATTTCAGAATATATTAAAGGACAGCCTAAGGAGGGCAAAACCTGAAGTAATTGCTGAAAACCCCTTCTTGTTTTAGCTTGTCCAGCAACCGGAATGGTATACCTCTAGCGTAAAGTGTTTTATGATGTGCCAAGTTGTCACAAAAGTACTTCTCTCCTAGAAGATTTTCTTTACCCAGTTACTAACACCTCTCAAGCAACATTTATTGACTATAAGATTTCTTTAGATAGAGGACTCAGACATAAATGGAAACATTTCTGATTGCCAAACTAGTATCATCATTTTTCAAATAATCAACCAGAAAAAAAGGTAACAGCAGAGAGGTGTAAGCAAACCTCACTTAAGATGGATCACATTCTCTGTTCTAAATGTTCTTAATACAAGCCTTCTAGTTTGCAAGTGGCCAAGAAAGAGGCTTGAAAATTTTAAGCCTTATGTCATTCACGTTCAGACCACCATATGCAATAGATTTTTTTAGTTATGGACCTAAAGGTCTAATGTCAGAAGCAGTTCTTCTTGAAAGAGAATGCCCATAGACTACCGAAGAAGTCTGTCTACCTTAAGCTCCTTTGGCTACAAGGAACCTGTGCAGTAAAGTTGGACAATAAAGCCTAAAGAACATCCTCCCAAGCCTTTTTAGCTCACAGAAATGCAGACCTTTGAGATTTCATGAGCTGCATGGCAGAGATCTTTCCTTACCCTAATTGTTGGATGATTTTTTCAATCTCAATCTTTCTGCTGTTTACTTCCATTAAATTGAAAACACTTTAGATAACTTGTAATTACATCCCTTTGGAGTATAGCCTGCTCTGGCCAGCATCTTTTTGGACCAGTTAGAAAAATATTGCTTTAGCAATGCAGATGAGATTATTTATCCCTGTCAAGTTAGCAACAATATTAACACTGAAACTTAAAATTCTAAGGCTGTGTTTACTAGAAAAGTATAAACATCATTTTTTTGAGCATCATTTCCTGCTCTGACTGCCGTAAGGCTTTCTTTTGATTACTTTGGGTACTGAGTCCAAATCCCTCAAGACAGAGGATCATCTAGACATTGGTCAATCAAAAGCATCAATACTCTGCTGCTTGGTGCTGTTGAGATGTGTAGCTCAGGGACACTTGATGGCACCTATCCATGTTTTCCACCATGTTTTCCATCTAAACATCTGATCCATGTTTTTCAAGACTCACAACAGTAAACTTCAGATACCTGAAGTCTGAGTTACCAGTTTTACTCATGGCAGCTTATTTTGAAATAGGAATAGCTAGTATTCACACACTGATATTGTAAAAAGACTAACTGCAAAACATCCATGCATAAGTGCATGCATACTCATCAGTGCTTTGGATGATTAACATCTCATTCTTTTCAGATGCATCATATTCTTTTAAAGCCCCAATAACAGAATGTTTTGGGGTGAATTTCCCTAAACACTTTGGAGCCAATGGAGAGACAGTAGGGCTGTTATGGTGATGCAGAGGAACACAGCCTTGCAGCTTCATGTTGCACAATCAGAAGCCTCCATCTTTAACTCATGGTTTGTAGTGACTGCTTAGGACTGACACCTTCCACATCACACTGACCTTAAAAACGTGTACTAGGTCTGGCCAGCTTCTACCACTGTTCTAGAAATCATGCCCTATTCCACCCTTTCATTTCTTTACTTTTCATTTTGTTATTGTTTTTAACAATACGTGACATGCTACAAACCAGCCTTTCCAGGGGGCAAGTCATCCTGCTTATCATGGTAATTTAGGAACTGTTCCCTCTCAATTTCCTCACTGGCAGCCTGCTCTGCTGCTGGCTCTGACGTATCTTGCCCAGCTACGTGTTTCTCATCCTCAGGTGGATTTGGCTCCTTCTCTGACACAGGCTGCAGCTCCTTGTGACCTGCAGCAGCCTTGAGCGACTCTTGAGGATTTTCCAACTGACTAGAAAGCTGCTCCTCTTCTGCCTTAGGCTTCTGTTTTCTGATGTCAGTTAGGTTGTCTGTTCTTTCTGAAAACAAAAAAAATGATTCTGAGTTTAAAAAATAATGCCTTCCAGTGTGGCACAAGTTAAAAGCTTTTAATAAATAATGCTTTATATTTTTCACTAAATTATTGGTTTTCCTCTGAAAGAATATCTTCCAATCACCCCAGTACCAGAGATAAGAATAAGACGACTTGTATTTTTCCTACTAGAAACAGCTAAAGAAGGGAATTTTATTTACTGTCAACAGATTCATGCTTATATATCCTTAAAATTTTGGTATGTGTGGTTAATAAATTGGGCAAGTGAAACAGAGCAGTTTAAATAAAAATTGTGGTGTCCGATATAATCATCAGGTTTCTGTGTGTTACATCTTTTAATGAACAACAAAATTGATTTGGTGTTCAAAAGCAGCCCAGGACAAAGCATCACATGGGCAGATTTGCAAGTATCCACGCCTATTCTTGTTTAAGAGCACGAGTGCTATAATATTTAGTTGGTATTAACATATATCTGTCCTCCCATATCTTCATTTTTAATTTAAAACATAACTTAAAAATTTAAAAATTAATTTAAATTTAAAATTGAATTTTCTCAATTAAGCTATATGTAGACACTGTCTTCAACTGCTAGCTCTCTAAAATGAGTTGCATGCTTACAAGACTCTAATTTAAGATAGCATGTAAGAGTAATTAAATTTAAGAATAGAATTTCTATCACACACACCACTGTGCAAAACAGACACACAAGGATAAATCCATTCAAATTAATAGTTTCTGAAGTTTAGTGCCGAAAAGAACCCTTAGGCTAACTTACCTAAACCCATGTGTATCATTTCCCTCACTTGTATTTTGCTCAATGACAACACATGGGAAGTATGGATGTGCGTTTGTTCTAAGCCTAACTTTCAGCTATTCCACACAGAGGAAGGGTTGAATATATCAAATTTACTAAGAAAGCAAATTTTAAGTATGCTTGAAAATGATTCCTTCCAAAAGTTGGGTATTTTCTCCATATTAAATGAGGAAGATGACTCCAAAATTGTAAATATTTCTATTTTCTCTTGTGTGCAACATACCTACTACAACAAAACTGAACCAACAAATCCAAGCAAGTTTTCCTTCAGTAGGAAACCTGATTGATTTTCAGACTGTTGGTGTCACTTTTTTCATCCTTATCTGGTGTACAAAAATGTTTCTAAATGTTCCATTAAAAAACAACTGTTCTTAACCAGTTATTAGTGAGATAAGCATTTCCATCTCACCTTTAGGCTGCATCAGGTCTGTCTTTCTTACTATAGGCACTGCTTTAGGAACATCTTGATTGGTTTTCTGCTGTTCCAAGTCAGCCTGCTGCAACCCTGTTTGCTTCAAAGCTGGCAGTAGAGTATCAACCTATAAAGTGAATGTAGTACATAAGCACTGGTCTATATAACTGCACCTGGATTTGGAAAAGGAAGTACAATTTAGGTAGGAATTCTGCATGGAAGAAAAATCCCAACACACTCAGAAATATTTGGACTAAACATTTATTGGTGATAGATGGTACTGTACAATTCTGAATATGTAGTAATGTTTCTGTGTAACAGCATAGCACATCAGGAGATTTTTAACATACCTTATTTAACTGCAGCTAATGATGAGATTATGGTCCTTGGTTATTCTCAGAGTGTTACAGAACACACATAGAATAACACCACACATTTATCCACTGTTGTGCTACTGTGTCAGGATCAGTAGAGCAAATAAACAGATGCCATTTACTAGTCTACAGGTCAAGTAAACCGAATTTGGTCATCATTAAATTTTAGCTGAGTAAAGCTTGCATAGAACTGGTCTGTAAGTGTATTAAATGCAGGATTAAGAAAAGCGTAAATCAACCTACTAGACAATAATACCTGTTTAACATGACAGAGCTTATTTAAGAATATACTAAATTCTGGTGCTAGACTGCTATAAGCATGTGACCCACTGAGATATTAAGCCTAAGATCTGTCATGAAGATCTTCCAATTCGGCAACTAAAATTTTATATATGACTTTTACTTACATTGGCATTGGCTCCCTCACATGGCCATGGTCTCCCTGTATATCAGAGTTGGCATGTTTGCCTACCTGAGGCCCCCTTCCATCTCCTCCCATCTCTTTATCTAGTGGCTGGCAGTCCTGTGCTTGGTGCTGTCCCTGTCAGTGAATCCCCTTATCTATACCATGGGGAACAGGGAGCTCAGGAATGCCCTGTCACCGCCTCTCCATAAATTACTCCCAGACTATATGAATTGAGTATTTGGGTGTGCAGGTTTGTACCATACCTCTTGCAAGACACAGGACTCAGCTTATGATTCACCATTGATTCTAGGTGAAAATTAAAGATGGTCAGTGAAATGAGGGATATACCATGGGACTTTCACACAGATGAAATTAAGAAACCCATATTCTAGGGAGGGGAATCTGGAGCTGCCTGTAGAGAATGGTGATTCTCCAGCTACAGCATGTTTCTGGAGTTGAGATGAGGTAGAAGAGGTTTGAAAGGATGAGGTGGCCATGCTTCCCGTAGCATGGTGCTATGGTTCATATGGTATGCCTTGTAGCACTCAGGCTCTTCTCTTCATGGTCATTGCTCGAGCAGCCAAGACCCAGCTTGCCCTGATAGATGGAGTTATTCTTTCCCCCCTGTCATCTTAGAAACACTAAATGAGGGTGCAAAGCCAGGGCCAGTGGGGAAAGAGCAGAGCTGAGCTGTTTGTGGATGAATTTATGAGAATGATCAAAGAGAAAGACTTGAGAGGAAAAAGAAGGGAAAAAAACCCAAAAAAATAAGCTCAGATATGGGATTACCTGCCTGGCAGCCCTGCATCAGGGACTTCAATGGGACAAAGAAGCTGATGGCTCCAAATAAATGTCTGCTTACTTCCATGGTCCCTGGAAACCAGAATGCTCTCCCAGTCATCATCAACTCACTGCATTACCATCACTGCTCTGCAGAACCACCCCAAAGGAGGTAGTAATATTAAGGTGGGGGGTCAGCTTCTCCCAGGTAACAAGAGACAGGACAATGGGAAATGGCCCCAAGTTGCACCAGAAGAGTGCAACAGTAGATTGGGTATCTGTTACCAATTGTCATTGGTACTGTCAAGACTCTAGCTTCCCATTTATCTAAGGAGGGCAGTAAAATACTATGTTGTCAAATGTTCATTCAGTCTTTTGGAAAAATGACTGCAGAAAGAAGTAGCTAAGTCATCAAGAAGCCAGAGTTGCAGCATGACTACTTGGCTGTATTGAAAAGCATTTAATTTCCATCAAAGCCAGGCAGAACAACATCTTTTCATATCAGCACCATGAAGCCCAGTATCACCAACTAATCTAGCATTAACTCTTACAAATGCTTGATAAGCAAATGTTACTGCAGAATATTTGGTTATTGCAATAAAGACATTCAGAAGAACTCAATCTTCCTTCAATCAATAAAACAAAAATGCTGTATTTAAACATGGTTCTGTTCTATAAATAATTCAGCTCCTTAAGATTACTCTCTACAGTAGAAGAAACTGAACATCATCAGAAACTGAACATAAGACCATTTTTCACTTTTTGTTGGGCACGAATTCTTCTGCAAAAATATTGAGCCTAGACTTAAAAGCAAGAAGTTACCTCTTAATTACACATGTGAAATCCTTTTACTTACCTTAAATTTCTAGCTAAGTAATTCTTAATGTCAAATAGATTCAAAGGGGATATGCTGATTTTTTAAAAATTTAAGTGGTTAGATAAAAAGATAGTAATTTAACATGTTGGATTTTCTTCAGCCAAGAAGTATACAGTATTCTCCAAATTACAGAGTCCTAAGTAAAGCTGTTTAGTTATTAACCAACCAGCACTTCATTTTCTTTCAGTTTTAAGACAGACTTTTCTATTACATAAGCACATAGATCTTAAAAATAGGAATTACTCCAGCTTAAAACACTGGACAAAAACATACATAGATCTGTCAGGGTAATCTTGCACTAACTAAGTGTGCTTTTATAAAAGCAAAAGGCTGAAATTCTTGGGCAAGCAAACAACTGAGAAAGTTACAATTTGGCCAAAGAAACACTGACACAGATACTAGGGAACACAGACAGAAATTATTTAGGCAGTAGCTATATTACCCATTAGCTCCTCTGAGACCATCCCATTTATATATAAAAACATAAGAGATAACCTGGCCTGCCTTACAGATAATCTGCTTTGAGTGAAGATTGCCTCCAGCTATGCACTTTTGTGCAGGAGACTGAAATTGTCCTGCAGAAGGGCTTCAGTCAAACTCCTCAGGTTCCTTCTCAGATAATTTACCTTCCAAACTGGAAATGGTAAAAAAAAACCAAAAATGCAAAAAACAATCACATACACACAAATAAACAAAGAAAAGGAATCTTGTGCAAGTAACTGTAATTAAAACCTGTTGCAAAGCCACACTAAAATTAAATTGACCACTTGTTTATTAGGGTCTTTCCTAGGTCAACTTTCTTAAACAAGATATATTTGACAAACTAACCTATCATCTCCAAATGATGCAGGTTCTATTTACTTACAATGATGTATTTATTATTTACTTTTTATCTACTTATTTGATACTGTTGATAAAAACTATTGACAAGTGCTATAACTTTTATTTTAAGGTATAACTGGAGAGCACTTCCTGTTTCTAAAGCTTCATTCATGTTGCAGCTCTCACATAGTGCAGGTTCCCAGGATAAAAGGTAACTTCAGTACTACACTTTAGTAGTTCTGCCTCCCCTACTTTACATAAAGGACTGGACACAGACTGAAACCATTACCTATGGGAATCTCTGGACGGACTGTTTTAGCTGTTTTCTCACACGCTTTTTCACCTCTTGGTAAAACTAAGATTCATTCCTCAGTGGCTTACCCTTTCCACTTCTGAAGCCATCAAATTTAGCCTTTTCCCAGCCAAAGAGAAAAGGGTATATTCCACTACATCTCCACTGCCTTTGTAAAACGGTACATTCCACTAAACCTCCACTGTCACTCAGGTAGAGGGAAAGGCCCCACTGCAGTCACATGTAAAAAATCTATTTTCTGAAACCTCTGTTTCCTCCGTAATCCTGAAGAAAGGGCTATTTTGGTACAGAAATAAGCTGGGTGCCTTCTCACCCAAGAGCCTGACTGCTTCTTTCCAGAGCCATTCATATCAAGTTTAAACAATCAAATCCCATTCCTGACCAAATCCCGCATCAATGAAGAAGCATCAATAAATTACATGCCAAGACAACAGGATGAACTGAAATTACCTTTTCTCTGGATTTTCTGCTACCCTCTGCACCCCAGGAGAAAAATCCAGTTGACATGCAGCCAACAGATTTGCCAAGCCTGCCCCACCCTAGTGAGCAGGTTCAATAGGTTCAGCAATGAATTTGTAATTCTTTGGCTCAGAATATCTGACATTTTATTAAGACATTTGTTTATCCCTTCATTCCTATAGTAAAATGCAGACATAAAGGACTTCTGTGAAAATTCATAGCTGGTGAACCTTGGACTACAATATTCAGGGTTTGCTGCTTCTCTGAAGTGATTCACAACTTATCCTCATCCTTAACATAAAAAGCAACTAAGTATTTAAATTAATAATACCTTTTGAGTTTGTTAAAATTCAGTCATGTAAATACTCCTCAATGGATCCCACACCACTTGTGGCATCACCTCTCAAATTTGGTGCATCTCAGAGACACAGTGATTTGAAATCTCCTGCAGGACATCTCCTTGTTCTGTCCTTGAAATCACTCCATTTCCCACAGATCAGAAACATTCAACAAATACTTAAGTAGTGAAAAATTTAATTAGATAGGGTAATGCTAATAGGAGATAGCAGAAAGGTGAAGAAACACTTAAGAATTACAAAAAAAGTATTTTCAAGAAATTATCCAAACCATACCTGGCTATCTTCTGTGAAGTCTTTGTTTTCTTTGATTTGTGGTACATCACTACTCTTTTTTCTAAGCTCATCTATCCTTTCTTCGCATTGTTCTTTTAATTCTTTCATCTGGTTGATGCACTGTGACCTGGAAAAAACATGAACAAGACAATTAACTCTCATCTAAACTCTTCTATAACGTAGTTTTGTGAAATTATCTAATATCTTTTCCTTCATTATATCTATTTTTTTTCTTTACATTTTATCCTTGTCTTAATTCTACTACCTGGTTTTATATTTGATAAGTCACTAGGAAAAAATGAGGCACTGACCTAAGTCCTAAGGACAAATTCATAGTGCAGGCAAGTTCTATTAGAAGAAATTAATTTAAACTACTTTTGTCTGACCAGCTTAACAAGCTATGTGATTTTTCCATTGTGTCTTTGTGTCATTGTGTTAAGTGCAGATAAGTTAAAATCAGTTTTGATCCTTGAAGCATTTCTAGTATGATTCAGAAATTCATATTTTGATTTTAGACAGAAAACAGAAAAGTACCAGTTGAAATAGAAAACAGATGTAATCTACCATTAGCAAACGGAATGCACTTCCTAAATATTTCAACAAAATGCAGTGCTGCAAGATGCAACAAAACATATATTACAGAAATGGAGTTCACTAATAGATGCTTTAAGTTCCAGAAGGAATATGTCCTAAAGATACACGCACTGTAGATCTTTTACATACTTTTAATAGTTACACAGCACCATTAGGATCTCAGCCTTTGTGACAGCAGCATTCTATCTGCATCTGTGCAGCCTGCCTTTTCCTCACAGCTCCCTAACTCCTAGGTAAGGTCTGCTGTTTGCAGCAGTGTTTTTTCTAAAGCTGCCAGGGCAGCGTTCTCCCCTTCTGTGGATGTGCTGGGGATCCTGTGCAAAGCCCAGGAGTTTTGTCAATCTGTTTCTCAAGGTAAGTGTGCTGTCAGGGCAAGATCATCTTTTCTCTGCCATTCTCTTCATAAGTCATTTTACATCTTTCAGTTTATATCAGAGTGAGTAACAAACCAAGATGAGCATTACCCCATAATACACATATCTTAGAAACTAGTCATCATATCACTCCAAGTATGCTCTGACCACACTATGAAGAAGAACAGTTTGAGTGGATGCCAATGACAAGTGTTTTCACACTAGGGGAAAACACAGTGAAAAATCACTATCATTGTCAGTACCCAGTACCCTGGAGAGCCCACCCAAGGAAGAGCAGGTTCCTGGCTGGGGAACACATTTTCTTTTCCACACTGGTCTAGCAACAAAGAAGTTTGATGGGCTTTTTTAAACCTTTTCTCCTCTCTCTCTCCTTTGTTTTTCCACTCAAAGGTAACTTCCAGTTTTTACATATACAATCAGCTACAGACCTTGTAAACACATCCTTCTGCATTCAAAATCTTTTCCAGCAACCTCTGTACAACTGCATAGACAATATACCGCAAGTTTCTCATACCCATCACTAAGACTAAGAAGGGGGTTGAATTTCTCCTTATTCTGGCTCTGACCAAGTGTTATTCTGAGTGTCAATACCCTCCATGTAACAACAGCTGTTTCAGACAGGTATGCTACAGTTTCTCAAGCTGAAAATAAACTACTGCATAATCCAAAGGAGTTTCCAGGCTACGTGCACTCTACCACCACAAGTGACTCATTTTTTTTTGCACTTTCACCCTTCTCCAGTCCTGCCTTTCATAAGTAAAAAATCTTTTCTGTAGTTCATACCTATAAAGGAAGAACAGTAGCAGACATATCTGTCTGCTAACTAACTTATTACCTTTATTATGTTTTCTTGTAGACCAGACATTATTCTAAAGTCTGATTTGATAATGCTACTACATGGAAGAGTCACCAAAATAAGCCGTGCTTTACACAGGTGAACATCAGAGACAGTAAAACAGCACAGGCTTGAGTTATACTCACATTCACTATTTTCTAAGAAATAAAAGGATGTATTAATTGTGTAACAGTTTACAAGTTTGAAAAAGATGCAGTACACAGACAACCTGAAGTCAGAAACAGAGCATTTGAGAAAGCTTAGACTTTGATCCCATAATGCACATGAAAATAAAGTTCATTTAACATCTAGGACAAACCCTCACCATTTTAAGCTTATTATCTGTAACAGAATTCCCTTCTTTTCAAGGAGATTTGAATACTCTACTCATGTTTACAACAACTTCTAGAGTACAGGGACAGCCTTAGTTTCTCCACCTCATTCCATCACCATGACATTTCAAATGTGCAAAACTAATGTTCATAAATTCAGTCTCTGTGGCACATTATCTCCTTCACTACACAGTTTAATTCCATGACACAGAGCTCACTTGTGCACACACCAAGGAGTGCAAATAACACCCTCCCCAACTGCTCCAAGGCTCATCAAGGGAGCCACCAGCCCATCCAATGATTATCTCCAAAAGCCTAAAGGAGCACAGAGGCACAAAGGTGGAGAAAAGCCCAAACTACAAATTCATAAGGAGGGACAGCCCATCTAGACCAATGCCAGAACACGTTTTGCACTAGCAGACACTCACTCTCAGGAGAATGTTGTGTGTGCTCATGCTTCATGTGTTCAGTGTTCTGCATACTCAGCCATGTACAGATGTGCTCTACATGCACAGGAACAGATGTGCAGCCTCTCCCTCTCCAGGCTGCTGGATTTGCATATTCTCAGCATGGGAAACAGAGTACCTTTGTTCTCCAGAAGCATCTACCATCTTCCTTTCAACCCTACCAAAAGAGATTACTATTGCACTTGTCAGACCTGCAAATATCACAATAATTTTCAGATTTTTACACATAGTGAGATTTCTAAAGACGCAGTTATGTAACAAACAAAGCTCTTAGGAAAAAAAATGGATTCGAATACTGGAAAGTATTCAATAACAATTTCAAAAAATGAGTCCAGAGGCTTCTGTTTCCCTCTGGCTGCTGCAGAAGAGAAGGGTTGGTGTGCCACTGAGCCTTTGCTGAAGAAGCTCTAACCATGACCAGACAGCACTGGGCACAGTGTACACCAAGGATACATTGTGAAGTCAACTGCTGAGGAATGTGCACTCCTTTTGCACACAACATCAGTGAGGCCAGATAGCTCCTGCTGACTTCTGCATGGAAAACATTAAGCTTATTCCAAAACAATGCTAAGATGAAACTTCAAGGCTCAGGTACAAGAAGCAACAATGATTTTTTTTTTCTTCTAAGATCACAGACTTCGTTCTTATGCACTGCATATGCATAACTGCTTTTACCACCGTCTTCTACAGAATAGTAAAAGAATGTCTAAAAAGAGTGATTTACAATGTGCCATTTGAAAAAGACATTTGACTGTCTTTTTCATCTTTTTATAACATTTTAATTAATTTTATACAAATAATATGGTCTATTTTGCACTGGGCATAGTATAGTTGCTACCTAAGGTGCAAAACCTTCATCTATGCAAATCCAGGTAAAAGGAAGAAGCACATAATCAAGTCTAATGCCCCTTCCTGGCAAGGCAGATGAACAGAGCAGCAACACAGTAATTTATTCCTAATTGGGAGGGGAGGAAGGAAGACAGATTAAAAATAACATTTGGAGTCTTTCTAATAATTCTTATTTTTCTAAGCCCACAATCACATTGGGAAAGGCTGTTTGTAAGCATTTAAAGCGACAGTATTAAGTGAGCATATAGCAAAGAGGAACATATGTAGCCAAGCACCATCAAATATCCATTTCTGCAATTACCTAAACACAATGTAATGTTAGTTGTGTAGATTAGTTTAGCAGAGAAATTTTAACATTCCAACATCCTCCCTAAAGGTACACAACAAGCAATGTTTTAAAAATACATGTTCCTGCTAGAACTGTGTGAACACTGCACAGTACCAAAGCTATAAATTAATCTCTGAAAATTTAAGTCCAAGTTTGTTTTCCTCACTTGTACTCTTAGGAAAAGAGTCTAGAAATAGAAAATGAATCTTTAAATATTTTGCAGCAAAGCTAATGAAGACAGCATTGCTCCTTGGCTGAGATAACTGCCTTTACATACTCCCACGGAGGCTCCACAGGAAATAGTGCACCTGCCTCAAGACCAACCACAAGGAGATCAGCTGAGTCCCAGTTCAACTACCACGTGGCTGATTTACCACACCTATCTCTACACTTACCCTTATAAAAGCAAACCCATCTTTACCACTGTGTCATGCTTAGCTCTTCACCTTGAGCCAGCCCAGACCTTGGAGCTATGCTGTCTGAATACAACCTTCCTCTGTTAAACAAAGACGGATTCTTTATGGTACCACAAGCATGGGTGCTCTGTCAGGGATTTCCTCAACAGAACCACGCTTGTAAACACTTCACCAGACATGGGTGATAAACCTCTAAGTTTTCCTAAGCCAGACTAAATACATTTGCCATGTATCACTTCCCTGCATGTGTATATCAAACCACTGCTTAACAGGTACACCTCTCATGTGGAGCATTACTGTCCAGTAGATAGATATATTTGTGCTATATACAGAGCTATTTGTTCCTGCTGATCTCACACTTAGAAGAAGACACTGGAAAACAGATTCACTGACTAGCGCAGAACTATCAACAGAGTCTCTGGTCTGTCATTTAACTAAACAGCCAACGACTGCTTAACAACCATGGTACACTACAAACACAGACGGGGGAAAGGCCACTTAACACACACATAAGAAACTCTTTTATTGAAAGGCAGGTACAAACTAAAGTTTCCAACTTCCTTCTACTTTTCTATTAGAAATCTTAAATTCTCCAATAATATAATCCATCTAGGTCATCTTTATTACATGAGTAATAAACAAAAACAAAAAGTCAGAACGAACTGGTAATCAGGAAGTATCACTAACATTAATCTTTAATTCTACAGTGGGGAAAAAAAAGGCTGCTGAAAGAATACCTATCACTACAATAATTACATTCTTGATGGAACATAATTATGAGAACATGCAAACAGAAAATTCTATTGCTTTTTTATACCTATGCACAAGGGGAAGATACTACAGATTGTGAAGGGAGGTAGAAGAAACAAGAATATTACTGAGCAGAAAGAAATGGGAAGAAATTAGTAGAAATACCAGAAATGTGTATTTAGTGTAAGGATACTGAAAGTACTGTAAGTACTTTTGTTCAGTTATCCATGCTTTAAAATTCAGTGGGAAATCTCAAGAAAAAGCCATGACTAGGTATGTCATGCAAAGCAGAACACATGAGTCTGATGGCATAAGAAATTCCCAAGACCTCTGTCAGCTCAATAAGGTACAGCTTCTCATCAGGTATTCCCCTATCTTAATTCAAAGTTCTTCACAGTTTAACCTCTTCATGTTTCAATTTTCCCCATACAATTCTTATGTGATAATATTGCTACCTTTATCCTCTTGCAATAGAAGGAACATCAAGAAGTGTCTGGGCATGGAGCTAAAAAACACTGGAAGTTAATGCTCCTTTCCAAGATCAACTGTGAGCAATTTTAGGTGAGTCAGATGTTACCTTCTCTTTAAAAATGTGTATTTACTAACAGAGCTAACACAAGGGTTATAACCAAGTCACCTATAATTTGGGAAATCATCTTTCCTAAAGAACATACTTACAGATCATATGAGAACTTCCTCTGAAGGTTAGTCTGGTTCTTCTGAAACCAGTAAACATCCAGCTGTAGCTTTCCATACTCCGTCTGTAACTCTTTCAAGTGTTCTGGTCAAAGCAGGATTAAAATACAGATATATGTACAGATTCTAAACCAGAAACATCAAGAAACAAATTTATAACAACAATGCTAAATTAATTCATCTGTCATGCAAACTGCATTTCAGACACAAATGCATATATAATTGTTGAATTTATTCAACAAGGGTGCATGGGATCTGGTAAGAATAACCCCTCAGCACAATATATTGGCAAAACAGTACAATACACATTTTTACCTACTTTTCCTCCTATAGAATACACAGAACTGATTTGCAAACCCTGCTAGGTTGCAGTCTGGAAAATCTTTATGTCTGTGAAATCACAATCAGAACACAATGTGAAATAGCATTCACATTTATCAGTCATATACAGACAAGCTTGGAACACTTCCCTGAATAATATGCAATTTATACCCATGTTCCTTAGCAACAGAGGCATTTATGATTTAATTTTATTTCTGAGAGAAACCTCTGTGAGAGGGCACCAGAAGACAATACCACGACATACTTACTTCTTTATAGGATTCATTCCCAAGTATCTCCAGAATACATTGCTAACAATTTTGAAACACTAACACAAATAGTAATTAATTGGACTGACTTTTTTTATTTAATATAGGATTTGTGAACTACTCTGGTGCTAAAATGCATAACCCCACACCTCAGGGAAGAATGCAAGAGTATGTTGCCAGGTAAAATGAAGAAAAAATGTATTAACTTAGTTCTATTCATATTATACCAAGAGTACTACATAAGCACAACATGGACAAATCCTCCTACTATTGAGGCAGATTAGTCCTTAACTGGAGCTATGCAGATGAGGTATCTAAGTCATGGCAGCTCATGTACCTGCTGACTTGAAGAAAGGCAGCATTCTCAAAAGGCGGCAGAAAAATTAAAGTCATAAAAACACAGGCCTAAAAATCAATACGAGAGAGTCACAGAGGTACCACAACATACCTCGCAAACTCTGAATCAATCGATCATTTACAGTGATGTTACTCATCAGCATTGCCTGAAAGAAGCAGAACAAAAGTGTTTTAATTGCAAAGGACCTGCATTACCATTATAAACAACACTTATCAAAGCACTTGTAACAAGATCTACTTTTTGTGTGTCACAGTTGTGACAGTGTCACAGTTGAACAACACCTTTTAGCTGCTTTAGAGATCTCCTATTGAAAACAACAAATACTCATTTTAACCCAGATTTTCCAGTATAGGAGAGTGGGGAAAGATATCACTGCAAAAATGAAAATATGAAGAATTTAAAGGAATTGATAGATACTAAAACTGGTTGTCACTTTATTCTAACTGCATCTCACAACTGGAGTCACAGTAAGACTTACTGTATTTATCTCTTGAAGGAAGAATACAACATCACAGCTCACTATCAACTACTTTCTCACTCAGGAATCAATGCACCTGCATTCAGGCATGCAAAGATGAGCTACGGAAGCATTAATCATTCAGTGTAAAGCAACTCCATGAAAGCAATGTGAAACCCTTGCATTGTATCCCTTTTCTACCTACCTTCTTGATTGCTTTCATGTTGGAGTGCCCTTCTTCCACTCTTTTGTTATCCCATAAGAACAAAGAAGAATGTAACACATTTTATCGATTCTTTAATCAATCTCCATCTACCATTTCATATACACACATTCCCCAAAACTCCTGAAAACTGCATCAAGTCACAACTAAGTAAAATTATTCTTTTGAGACAGATGTCAGGATAACTCCTGACATAAATTTAGCAAGTCTGATGCAGAAAAGTTCTTAAGAATACAAAAAAAACATCTACTGACTCTTCAGAAATTATCCAGTCCAGTCTTAGGAAGCTATTTCTCAGGCTTCATTGTCAGTTCCCTTATCATCCTTGTCCTGGGAAACTTCAGGGTTCTTCAAGGGTCCCAGAAAATCAACTCCCCTGTTTCCCAAAGTTTCTGTTCTAGTACTGATGTGTGTGTATGTCCACACCCAAAAAAGAAACAGCATCCACTCTGTCTGCCCAAGTCACCCTGAAACACTGACAGCATTGTTGTTGTTGTTCCCAAGACTACAGTAATAAAAGCCAGCTGATTATGTGAGTGTAGTGTTCAATAAATCTGAGCAGAATAGCACCCAGCGGAGTAGTAATTTGTCTTTGAATGACCATTTAAAAGAGTCATACTTCACAGAAGTGGTCTTTCAGCTGTTGCTAAGTCTTTCTACACCATTCTATATGTACAGCTGTTTTCTGAACACCACAGTGAAACCTCGAGAAAAAAACCCATCATGCTCAAGTAAAAAGAAACTCGAAAAACAGTAACAACTTATATGTAGGATTGTTTACCATCTCTCCCTCCCCTTTCTCATAGAATAGGTAAATAAGAAATTAATTTGTTTTCATTGATTTATTGGGGAAAGGAAATTAATGTTTTACTGGAAACTCCAAGTTTGACTAACGTGTGGACAATGTAGTCAGGTTGTTTCAGGATTGTCACCTTCAGGATAACACAGCATTGGCCATTACCAGAAACTGTCAGTGGATTAGAAAAATCAGTATGATAGAGCAATTTATATTTGCATGTTATTACAGTTTTTTGTGGGGCTTTGTTGGTTTTGGTTCTATTTACTGGGAGGGAAGGGGGAGAGGAGTGGGAATGAATGGGGTGGGAATGTCCTGAGATACCTAAATGCCAGATGTCATTTATGTGACAGTAAAATATAAAAGCATTACATGTTTTGTACATTAGGACAATAATAATTGTGATTAGCTGAAGTAAAAAAAATTACTTTCCACATTAAAAAAAGTCTCTTTGAATCACAGCAGGAAAAAAAAAAGAAATCTGCCTTGGTCTTTATGACTGGCATACAAAACTTTATTTTGGCAATGCCACGCCTATCTCCTTGAATGTGTGGGCAACAGTCCAGGCAAAAGCCTGTTAAATCCTAGTTACCTGTTTAACTTGAGCAGGAACTACTGTTTAATAATTTACAGCACAGTACTGCAACTGCCAGCTTCCAATCTGACCAAGTCAATAACATCAAGTCTTCCATTCTTCCTCCTATAATTCAAGCGTTAACTAATTTTCACCTTGTGGCTGTAAATTAAGCAAACATTACTTTTGGGGTTTTATGCAGATCAAGAATGAAAACTGCTGGGAAGTACTCAAAAGACACATGCCAATACTCAGTTGTAGAAAGAAATTCACATTTTAAACTTCATTTAGCCCACTAAACAATAGCTTTAATCCCCAGGAGCAAAAAAATCCAACTTTTAAAATCACCCTGTCACCATATCAAAATCTGATATTCTGTGATATATTAAATCTGCAATACAAACATATTTGTAAACATGTTTGCACAGAAGTCCTTATAACTACCAAAAAGAAAAAAGCAAGTCTTTTGATTGGAGACAATGCTGTGGACAGACAATGCTTCAGACATCAAAACTCAGAAGTCACATTTCCACCAGTAGTGTGGGAAACAAATTTTTCCAGCTGTTCAGCAAATTTTTTAATGATAGCAGCGAAAGACTTGTTTATTATTCACCACAGTACAAAAGTACATAAGTATTATTCCACTTATGAAACATACTGTTTAAAAATAATAAAACAGAATGGAGAAATGCATGAGGAAGCTTTGAGATAAATTATTTGAAGTATTTGTTTTGAGCACATACTTTGGACTATGTAAATGCATTTGATCTGAATAACGCCAAACAGTATTCTCCATACACATATTCCTTGGAGGAATTACTACAATAACTTCTCCAGCATTTGCTACTATAAAGAACCAAGCTAACCCAAGCATACTGAACTGACATACATCCTTTCTAACACTCACTGTATGTGGTGTATGTAAAAGCATAATGAGCATGTATATAAAAGCATAATTGAAACAGAAGAAAGAAAGCAAATAGTTTGATAAGCATAAACACTAAAACTTAGGAAAAAAGGGGCTTTGCATACACAAATATAGCACAAAGGAGACAGTGAAGCCACAGGATCAGTAACTAAAGCAAGATGGGAAGGCAAGATTCATACATGCGGAAACAGATTTTATAATCAATCAGGGAAAAGCAGGGTACTCATTTCATTATTAATTCAAACTGATTTAAGTCCTTCCAGCAAAGACAAAGAGTGGTTCTGTCTTGCATGCTCCCACAACTCCCCACCACTACTCTGGCATTAATATGAGAATAATGCTGGCAACACACTGATGTTTTAGTTACTGCTCGGTAGTGCTTACACTAAGGCAAGGATTTGCCCATTTTCTATGCCCTGCCAGCCAGCAGGTGCACAAGAAACCTGAAGGAAGCTCTATCAGGTATCCCAAACTGGCCAAAGGGACATGCCTTACCACAGAACATTGGGACATAAAGTGGGGGAGCTGGCCATGAGGCACCGAAAGCTGCTGGGGATTGTAGGAATTCTCTTCTTCTCTTTGGGACTCAAAGCCTGTTTATTATTAGGAGCCACCTTGGATCCAGGAGACGCCTCAGGGGGTAACAGGCTGAGGTGTTTGGTGGCGTCAGGAAGGAAAAAAGAGACCGAAGTCTAGGGGGGTTTTGAGCCCAGGGAAAAGAGGTGGGGCAGAACCAGGAAGCCACATCCAATGGGACACAGGTGAGGAGAGGGGGGATGGAGAGCAGGTCAGGGAGAGACCACCACACCTGAGGCTTAGGGGGGAGGGGAAAGGTGTGTGGAATAGACCAATGTGATATAAACTCCATGGTGCAATATAAAAACTACTCAGTCCAAATTCCCAATCACCCAGTGCAAAACAACAACTAAATAAGCTATTTCGTGCATCACAACAGTTGGGCATCAGACAGCAGGTGCTGAGCAATTGGATTGTGTACGTCTTGTTTCTCTTGGGTTTTATTCATCTCAGTTATCAAAGTGTTCTTATCTCAACACAGAATTTTCTTCAAAAATCTAGCACAAGATGTGGGAAGTGACTAAGAGTCTGCATGATATTTAGACGCCAGCTGGTGTTAAACATGAGAACTTGCCACAAAAAGGTTTTTTAGTTCCAGGCCAAGAGACTAACAGCAAAAATACATAATAGTGTGCAGGGGAAAAGGTCATAAATAAGGTTTTTAAGGAAATATTTCTCTTTAAGGTTGATCATTGTGTTGCACACTCATGTATACTTCAGTGGAGGCACATTATTAAAGTAAGCCTTACAACAAATTTCATGCTCAAAATGGAGGAGATATTATTCATTGAAATCTATTTCTCAATAAATGGAATTCCATTCTGAAACTGCACTTTTCCTCAATAAGCATAAAAAACCCTACCCAATCAACAAAAGAACCCCAAACAAAAACCACCCAACCAAACAAATGAACAACCCATGCACCCAACAAAACTCAAACCAAAAAAAACCCACCTATTTCTACAGAGTGGTTCTGCCAAAGATCTTGCTTCACAGCCTGTGCTCAAAGCAATCTAGATTCTGTTTTGTCACAGAGGACACAAGGACACATCACATGGTGCAGCGCTGCCTTCAAAACCACCAAAATTGCCAAATCAGTTTCTTAAAGTTTAAGCACAAGAGGGTGGTATTTGACACATATGAACACAAAATTACTTTTACAGGTACTAGGCAACAGCAAGTAGACTGGAGAAAAAAAGCCCTGTGAAACGACAGGACTTTCACTTCACTTTACTCACTTTCCGTCACTTTACGTTTAACTAAAACCCAAACAGCTAATGCGTGGACAATGTAGTCAGGTTGTTTCAGGATTATCACCTTCAGTAACCCAGTGTAAGAAAAGCAAAATCATATGATATGAGAATATTAATATAAAACTTCCACAGGTATATCTAATGCACCTTCTGACTTTTTGTCCATTCATTTAGCTGTGAAGAGGTAGTTAACTTCAAACTACATATACTCTATATTCCTTCTCTCTAGTACAGCTAGCCTCAGACCATCCTTTTTTTTTTCCTTCCTACCATGTGAAGACATATTCTGAACACAGGTGATCTTCTAGACTTCTGCTGTACCAGTTATGAGGAATATGGGGAAGTACACTGATTTCCCTTGCTAATATAGTAATATTGTGCTACAGCAAATATGGGACATGAGGCAGTGCTTCCTTACCTCAAAGCTTTTCCAAAACTAGAAGATGTAACACTGTTTGGGTTGAAAAAAAACCCAAAAAACCAAAATCCAAAACATATATAGCCTTCAGTGAAAAGAAAAAGTACCTTTCTACTCTCTCCTACAGACTACAGCAATTCCTTCTGAGTGGAGTTGGCTCCCTGCATATCCACAGGTACTTCATGTTAGAAGGCTGTGCTGGAAATTGAAATTTTCCCAGAGGGAGGGGACCAGAGAGTGTTAAAAGATACTGAGCAACAGGACAGTGCCATGCTTCAGACAGAATGTACAAATCTTGGCCCTTCTCAGTAAAACAAGATTTGGGTTGGAGAAGATTTATGTAAATCCAAAGAAAATTACCAACTGCAAAATCATACTCATGCAATTCAGAGATATTAAAAATACTGTTTTCCTGTTACACTCTTCAAAGAGACATCCCAGAAGCTACGAGTCCTGAATAACAACCACATGGAATATACAGATTAGAAATAGCCTTTTTGCATTCCTGAACTGTTGTTATCAAATGTTCATGTAAAACTACTTGATCTCATCACTCTACTTCTGTATGGACTTCCAGAAGCCATTTCCTAAATCTACATTAATCTTTAAAAATTCAAGCAGGTTTTTTAAAAGTAGACCAGTGACAGTAGTGTTTTATACATATTCAGAACTAACAAAATAATAACAACAGTAATTTTTTAGAACTACACTGCCTCAGTAAATGGTGAGCCTACATAGTATAACAGGCTCAGACTACCGATGTTCTGTGTCCTCATCCTTCAAGTAGCACAGAGACAGTTCTACTACCAAAGAAGGCAGATTTAACTCAAAGTGATTACTGCACTGCTAGTGACAATGATTTTAACTGGGCAAATATTAGTGTTTTGGTTTGGTATGAAAGTAAATCAGTACTGTAATTATTCTGTATTTTTTCAGCAGAGTAATAAGAGACAGTGAGCAGAGATTAACTGCAATTATGATGGGTCTCAAATATTACTTGCGACTTGCTCTTGGTGAGAAGTCCAGACTGTGTAAGTATGCATCACATGTAAGTTTCTTCTACAGCCAAAAGAACCGTAATTTCTTCCTCAAAAAGTAGGATGCTTGAAAGGGACCAATCATTCTTACACAACTGCTGAAAGCATTTTAATTTTTCTTTAAGAACAGCAAGAACTAAGAAAAATCTTACTTATGACTCAAAGATCTCTACTTAGTTATAGAGTTTGTAAAATGCTTGTAAAATAGGTTGAGAGTCTCAGGATTTGGATTTACATTAATTCTTCCTAACTAGGTAAGTACTAGCCACTAATCCTCACAGAATAATTAAGTTCAGTTCAAGGAGCAAGCTCCCCACAATCAGAAAGAGTGAATTCATTACTTGCCTCCATCCCAGGAATCCCAGATTCCACTGCAATCCATGGAGCCAAAAACAAGGATATACGTATATATCCTGTATATACCTTCATAACTTGTATACACAAGACGTGAACATACAAAACACATTTATACATGGATATACCTTATATTCCACATCCCTCTGTAAAATAACCTCTGATCCCAGACAGCTTCTTCCAATAAATGTCATTAGTGAGAGAATTAAGCTTTCCTTCTCTTCCCTGCCACCACATCAGAGGTATTCCTGAATTATAGTGGATGAATCCATACCAACTTGGCTGATGTCTTCTTTTGACAAATACACGGCTTTCCAGCAAAACAGCTCTCCCTACTCTTAAAGTAGAGCTGGAAAACAAACAGCATCTCTGCAGGGTATTTGCTTGTGTGTCACAAGAAAAGCAAATTTTGAATTTGATGCAAAATGATGCACAGGCACATACATGCTCACCCTACAACTTCAGGCTCCTGAGTGAGACACATGCTCTTCTTCAGCCACAGAATGCAGAATTCAGGAAATTAGTCCAATGCACCACTTCCCTAGGGTATCACTTCCCATGATTTCAAAGCAAGCTTTGAAACAAACTGAACAACTCTATTTTAGGGTGACAGAGGAAAGAGCATTAAGGAGGCAGGAATTTCAAATTCATTGGCCTCAAAAGCCACCTTTCCCAGCATCTCACCTCTAACACTGAAATGCCAAATGAATTCGAAGGCAGTCATAAAGCACAGTATTTTCCACGCAGCTGCTTCTTCTGTCTGAGGTACTCATGGAAACAGAAAAACACCTAGGTAGTGGCTTAGGTGTTTGCCCAAGGTCATCCAGTTGCTCCTTAACCTACATAGAGCCACTGTAACTGTGTATTATGGATGCCATGCACTTGAAGCTTCACCACCTATTGCCTGAAGAGCACTACCTTCTGCTCAGTCTGAACTACAACTTGATGATGTCATTTGAAGTACATCAGTGAATGCAGGACAACCCCACCTTCCCTCTCCCAGCCACAAACATTTTCTGTACCATTTGGAATCCTGGAGAAAACTGTGATGGCCCTCCTCTGCTGACTCTTGTCCAGCCTGTAAACCACACTCTGGATTCCTGTAAAGAAACTACTGCACAGCTTTGGTGACCTTTCCTCTCTTCTCTGTATCTTTTGCAGCACTTCAAAACTCCACTGGTGATCCTCCCACAGTACAACAATTAACCCAGTGTATTTCTAAGCTGCTTGGTAACTTTTGCCTTGTCATTCACCCTTAAAATACCACTCTTACGACATGGCTGTATAATATCTCTACAAGCCGCTTCAACTCCAGGAGTATTGAATGTGTTCACTTGTCTCCCTCATCTTTATCTCCAACTCTTTCAGGAGAAATTCCAAGATACTTCAGAAGAACAACTTTCTTTTCCAGAAGCCACACTGACTCTTCCCCAGACACCATACTCCACCCCATGTCCAACAGTTCTAGTTCTGTAAAATACTTACCACTACTTCTCTGGGCATGGATGCCACATTTTATGAACAGTTCCTATATGTCCACTAGAACTCAAAACACCACAAGGAAAGTACATTGTGTGCTGCCACCTACCACTCAATTAATGCCAGAAATTTGAATCAAAAAGATGGCACATCATGCTTGGAAGAAGCAATATTTAATTCATTAAACTTCCTTCAAACTCCTGGATGAGGTCCTGTCACCATCTCTCAACATCTGCCCCTCTTGCTAGCCTGTGCTGAAAACTCTCTGGCCAGCCCTTTCACTGCCTTGTAGTAACTCTGGCAATATTTATTTATAGAAAGGAAGCATAATACTCCATTACATTTGCCCTTTTCTTACCTTTGAATTTTATTTTTTCTGCTCATGTATGTATTTTCACTCCCTGTAGGACTGAAGCAAAAAGCAAGAAAATGCAACAGCATTCAGTAGCAACATCCAATAACAGAAGGCAGAAGTGACAAGATTGATTACTCACTTGAATCCTATCAGAATATTCTGAGATATCTTTTTAAAAAATGCACACACTAGAAAAATAAACAAGACAAACCATACCTCATATTTTTTAAAGTATATGCAAAGAATGAACACAAAGAAAAGAGAGAAATTATCAAGGATACATGTTTGTCTCAAAAGAGGTAAAAAGAATTGATTTACTATTTCCCTGAAGACCAGGGGTAAAGATTATTTCAAAATAAACTAATGATATATGACACTGATGTGCACATACTACCTTCCATTTTTACTCAATTCTTGCTCCTCTAAGTTCTTCAAAGATTAATCTGGTGATATTTTTCTCAGGCAACACATTTTGAGGAGCAAACCATTCCCGCACAGTGAACCTGCTACCTGAAGAGTACATATTACCATCACAAGATGTGACTGTTCACACTGTTGAATGTAATAGTCCTGGAACGCTGATTTATAAACTTCAGTAAAGAGACTATGGGAGAAGCATTTGAATAGTCTCAACTAAATGCTTCTGCTATAGGGAGAAAAGTGATATTACTAACAACTGTAATCAAAGCAGTATCAGCAACACAAGAAAAATACACAGCAAACCATTTTGCAAAATATTACACAGCAGAAATCATACACACTGCTATTTTAAGTAGCTTTGTTCACATTCTTCACAAAGGAATACCATCCCCCTGGTGAAGTTGAACTGTCAGGAGCACTGCCATGGAAGTCTCAGATTCTCGTATCTTCCCAATACCATTGAATTTTGGAGGCAGAAACCCAAGATGCCATAAAATTTGTAATGCATTTAGAAATAAACGTCAACCACTTATGCTTACAAATATCACTCTTGGTGCATCTTCTTCTTTTTCTTAATTATTAAAACATTAGTATACAGGAAAAAAGTGAAGGTACAATCCAAGTACAGTAATGATTTATAGAGAGGATAACAGTTTTTATTCAGAAGTTCTGAATAAACTTGCAACTTGCAGCTTCTAGTATTTCAAAATTATAAAACAAGTGCTAAAATGTCCATTCAAGGTCCATTTACTCAATATTACACAATATAAAATGTCTTGCCACACCAGCATTGACTGTAAGCTGCAACATGTGATTATCACTTCCCAATGCAGAGTGTGTCTTTGTAAACCGTAGTCTCACAGAAAACCACAGCTCAGAAAAGCCCTACCTTCTCTTCCTGATGTACTCTGTTGGCATTTTCCATCTGGAAGTTGTGCAAGGACTGGATTTTGTCAATCTGCTGTTGCTGCTTCTCTAGCTCCCCTTGGAATTCATTCTTTTTTTGCTCCACAGCACCCCTCTCTGCTGCTGCCCTGCGGACTTTGACTTCCAGATCCATGACTCGACCCTGAGAAAGAGCAGATTAGCCAAACCAAGCAGAGATGCTTCCCCCTTGCCAGACTCTTGCCCAGTATATTCAAGGAATAGTAAATTTTACAGCGCTAACAATGCGGATATCATGAAAGTCCTGTATCAGCCAGGGATACTAGTCATACCTACATACACACACCTCTCTAGTTTTACGTAAATTAACCGGAGTGTGCAGAAGAGACTGTAAAATTTCTGTTAAAGATGAGAAAAATGGAAAGCTCAGTACTCGAGCTTAAAAAGAACCCCAAAACATGAACATAAAAAAGATTAGAGACTACCATCTTTCTGAAATACAAGGACAAACAATTTTTTCAATTTAGCCCAACCATTCTGATGGCTCTATGCTTCTCAGTGTTGACCCCAAACTAACTCAGTGTGAAAATTCAGCTCTCAAATCAATCCTCTTCCTGGAAGAGCTAGAAAAGACAGAGGGAGGACAACACTGCCCAACTTTTACATGAACAATTCACATATGGCTATTATACAAAGACATACATGAGAAAAATTCATTCATAAACAGAAAATCATCATTCCTCTTGACTGTTCAAAGAGCAGCTACAGTCAGAAGAAAATTCAACACCATCATCCTGTACATACATAGACAGAGACATAAGCTAAGGAATCAAGCCTGATGCTTCCACATTCTTTTCTCCTCCACATTCTTTTCTCCTCCATCCCCACTTCATTTTTGTAAGTACCAATTTAGTTTTGCAGGACATTGTTTCTAAACATTTTGGATTAAAATTGTTCTTCAGCAGCAACTAGGAATACAAAAACATGCAGGGGGCTGGGGATATCAATAGAATCTACCCACATGAAAAAAGATCTGGTGATTCCAGCTGGACTAAAAATTAGATATAATAAAAACTGTGCATTTTCCAAGACTCCAAGAAAATGTACCCAATCTTCTTACACCACAGTAGGTAGCATGCCATGTCCCACCTACCCTGCCTCTCTACCACAGAAAGAAAGAAAAGGCAGAGGAGCCAGAGGGAAAAAAAACCAGGAAAATTACTTGCAGTTTAGCTGGAATAGCAAGGAAAAACACTCCTTCCATTTCAGTTATAACAGCTGCAAAGTCTTGCCAACAAACAAATGGGTCTACAGAGCGCTTTAGAAGCTCCATCCATGTTCAGCTATGCTTTTAATCCATTCAGAGTGTGTGACCATGCCAAAGTGAAGTAATTTTCTGGCTAACTTTAGGAGAAATGTATAAGATGGCATAGGACCTTGTGTCTCTAGGTTACTGAGACCAAGAAAAACTGGGATGGTGGCATATTTTTCTCACTATCAGCTGCTTCATGGCTGTGCAGCAACACTTCAGCAGTACTGACAGTTACTACACACTGGTAGCCACCATGCTAAAGCCACTGACTGAAGGGAAAGCAAGGGATGACCAGGGTCTCAGAGGTCATAAGACATATGCTTTACTGCACAGCCAGACAAAAGTGCCCTGTGTGAACAGTGCCTGTTCTGGGGGAAAACAGGAATTCCACTCCTCCAGCTGTCCACTCAGTACGAAAATTTGGCTCAGTTACGAAGAGCATGCAAATTCACTAGATAAACTGGGAAGGAGCTCTCATGAGCCACGTTTAATCAACATGTTAGTTTTTAGGTCAGTTTGTTAAAAGAATAACAAAAGAAAATTTAAAAAAAGAAAAAAGAGTAAAAAAAAAAAAGAACTGTCCTGCAGAGATTGCCACAAACCAGAAACTTGACTCACATACCCTACATTAGAACAAATGGTACAGAAAGGATTAAAATCCAAGCTCAACGGCCACAAAAATATAATTATCATCAGAAAAATATCATTATCATCAGATAAGGTAATTATAACATGTGATTTGCATGTCCTTCTTCAGAAAGGTCACTAAGAAACACAAATTCAGATTTTGTTTCTGAACAACCCAGATTTCTTTGTATCTTATGCATACAATGTTATAGGTCATGTACAAAGACAAATCTAGGAATATTAGTCTGCTAGTTTTGACTGGGATAGAATTAATTTTCTTCACAGTTACTGATATGGAGCACTGTTTTGGATTTGTGATGAACACAGGGTTGGTAACAAAGATGATTTTGTTATTGCTGAGTAGGGCTTGCAAAAGCCAAGGCCTTTTCTGCTTTGAGTACTGCCATGATGGCAAGGAAGTTGGTGGTATTTGGGAGGTTGAGAGGAGACAAAAAACAGAAGATGGCATTTGTCACATCTTTAATATGAAACAGCACAAGATACCTGAACACTTGGTGAGAGCAGAAGTAACAAGTGTCACACATGCAGGTGCGTTCAAGTTTTGGGTTCCTCTCATGTACAAATAGGCATTCATCCTATTCCCCCACTACTGATAAGTAACGACTGTAAAATCTGTGGAAGTTCCGACAACAAGCTGAAATTCCTGACTTGCCACATGAGGAAGAATCATCCTTCTTGTGAACTATGTTTACTAATTGCACAAGTACAAAGTGACATGCAGAGCAAAAGGAACATTACCTGCAGATCCATGCTGCGAGAACTTGCAACCCAGTAATTGAAACCCAAAACAATTATGCATGCCGTAAGTGCAGCCATGAGGAGTGGTGGAGACTTTATCCCACGACAGCTGTTTCCTAGTCCTATCATTTCAAGAAAAGAACAAATCCGGAGAACCACAGCGAGTATGGAAACCTGCAAATTAAAAAGGGCACATTATACTGCATCCCCAACTACAGCTATTTTATACACATGATGAAACTTTCTTTGCAGTAATACAACAGCTGTGAGCTGACAGGTTTACACCCCGCAAGGAAGGTAAATTATTAGTGTTGACCTGTCCAGATATTTCCATCTGAAAGAAAAGACACGGAAAGGTCATCGCACACTATTAGCTTGTACATAAAGCTTCATGCTCTTGAGGGGGATGTCTTGAATTCTCCTAACAATATAATGAAAATTTGCAATAAACCAAACCAGCCATCCTTTTACCATACATCTACCCAAAAATCTACACAGACAACACTGGGCTAGAGAATAGATTGCTTTTTAATGAATTTACTAAGAAAATTAATTTAGTCTTGCTGTTTGAGGACTAATTTACACTTTGCTTTCTAAAATTGGACAGTTTCAACTTATTCCATCTGATACCACTATTCTAACTTCTTGTTCCCAGGCTTGTAAATAAATATGTAAATAAGACTGAGCCAAATTATTTAAAGGAGAATCTAAAAATAACAATTAATACAAACATGAGCAGACACTTAATTGATTTCAATGCTACATTGCATTAGGTGTTCTCCATTTTGATCCTCAGCTGCTTTATCTTCTCCTACAAAAAAATAAATAATGAATTAGCAGTACCAGGAATACTACCAGTTGTTATTGAGATTTGTGTTATTTCTGTGAAACAGACCATCTTAAAAGATAGGCAGCGCAAAGGATAGTTGCAACTCTCTTTGAAATAGGCTACACTGATTTTATGATGTGGTGAAATCTGGTCTTAATAAGCCTAATGGCACCTAGCTTCATGAATCCTCAAACTCCAGGGAATCTTGGCTGCAGTTTGTAGAAGATTGCTCCCTTGTAAACTGAGATTAACTTTTTTTCTTTCTGCACTCCTGCAGACAAAAGACAGCAAAAATAAGCACAGAAGGCCAGGTAGACAGCAAATATACACGCATCACAAGACACTAGTTAAATCTCAAATGGGTACCTTTACTAGTAATGTATTTTACAAGCTCTCAAGGAACATGCTTTTGACCAAAGCAACCTCTTCCCTACTGTTGCAATGCACAGGTGGCAATGTTTTAAAAATTAATAAATGGTAGCAACTCAAAGGACTTACATGTGAACATACACTGTAAACACAGGGGAAGAATGTGATGCCAACACTTCGCAGGTACCAGAAATACAAATTCTACTGTATGTCCAGCACTTAAGTCCTTCAACAGCTCACCTATACCTCAAGTGTCCACATGCATTCTCTGCAAAATTCCCTCTCTGCAGTCAAGATAGATGTTTACCCTTAAATCATTCATATAATTAGCAATATATTTTTATACTGAACAGAAGGAAAAGCAAAAGGAAGAGGAAAGGCATGAAAGACACAGAAGGATCTTCCATTCATGTACTGCAGACCCAAAACTTTACCTGAGTTGCAATATTGATATTACCTCTCTCATTAGTTTAAAAAACAAAAACTGTTTAACTTGCTGCCATGGATATGCATACTCATGCATTTTGGAGGAGAGATAAGCAAATCAGCTCAATAAGTACATTTACATGAAAATCTGTTTGCACGTGCTGTTTTCTAGGAAATATCTGGTCTGGCACAGTTATTTGAGTTAGATTGAAAATAAGTTTCTGATTTTATGGGTAAGAAGTAATTTTACTGAAGATGAAATTCAACCATCTCCATGGCAGACATTAAAATAAGCATATTCGTAAAATTCCTGGCTTCTGAATAGAAGATTTCATCCTTCTGTATTTCCAGCCTAGTGGTGCTTCATTGAGAAGATGTTTTAGACTCTGAGATACTCAAGCAAATTAACATACAGCATACTTTTACCTCCCATAGTAAGCAATTCTTTCTTTTTACTGTACTCAGCTGAAGTAGGATATCTGGTATCCAGCAATCTTCCACTACAGATAAGCAACAACGTTGCCAACCAAACCTCATGACCAATACACTAGGTGTAAAGACAAAACAAAATGGTGCATTTCAGACTCCCAGAAAGAAAGTCAAGTCTCTCTGCTCACAGGATTCAGCTCTGTGTACTTCTGTAAGAGCAGAAATAACTAGAAAAGGTGAAAAATTCAATAGACACACAGCAGACAGTGTAGGAAAAATGTTCCCTTATCCCTTGCCAGCATACCTGCCTACCAGCCACCTCCTCCATCACCCAGCCACTGCATGGTACAAAGCCAGTATAAGCCAGAGCAGCATCTAAAGACAGACCACAGCTGAAGCAGCCACTGAAAAGTGAAGGCACAGCTCCTTGGAGGTCTGAGTGCTTGCAACTCTGAGAAAGTACAAAGCCTTACTAAAACCTCTGCATAAACCAGAGATAAGAGACATAAAAAGGAAAAATAAAAAGCCTCAACAAGGACCTAAGGGCTAATGCACAGCACGGAGGTCACACAATCCCATCCCAGCCAGACTGGACCAGAATGGGGAGACCTCCTCCGTCAAGGGAGACCCTACCACAGTGGTGCTCTCCCCACCTATTGCAAATTCTTTTCCAACCTCCCAGTGAGCTTCTGAAGGAAATCACTGGGTTTTTTTTCAGATACTGTAATTCAATTCCTATGTCTGATTGCTTGAATTAAAGCATATTGTATTAACCAAGCAAGTTAATCAAAACTACCTCCATTGACAAGTTAGTTAGGTATACCCAGATAAAACTAAATCAAACTAAATCAAATGCCAAAAGGTACTAGAACTTGAGTTTTATTTTAAAAAATAATTAAATGAAATTGGAAAAATAAGTAATTCTTAAAATAGTGAATCAGAGAGCAAACATTTCTGTGCCTGGTCTTCCAAAAATAAAGATTTTTTGGGTGGGTGGAAATGGAGTGCAGAAAAAAAGGAGTCAAAACCTTTCAGTTTTCATTTTATAAATGGTTAATACACAGTAGTGATTATCTTTGAAAGATAAATCCAGCTGGTTCTTACTGACAGCAGGATCTTACTTACAAGTACCACTATTCACAGCCCCATGGTGAGAACCAGCTATAGCCACCAGCAACTTTTATGCTTTCTGCCTGCACAGACTGTACACAGGGCTCAAGGAACTGTACACTGTCTCAAAACAGAGCATACAGATTTCATATCATCCTCTGCAGCAACACGGTCTGAGGGTGGTTTTTCCTTTCAAATTTGCAAGTCAAAAAAAGTCAAACAAACATTTTTCCATTGGAGATTTAAAGTTTGTGCACTGAACTCAAGCTTGCTGACCACAAACTTCCTACATGCCTTTCACAGGGATCTACAAACTGCAGGAAAAAAATAAAAGAAAAAAACACTCTGAAACATTCAGCAACAGCTGCTACTCAAATTTCTATACTTTGGATGAATGTCACAGAGTCACTATTCACCAAAATTATCAAGCTACACTTTTTACAGGAAGGGAAGGGCATTTTTACCACAACACATTCAGCAACTCCACTCTTATCCTGCTCAGGAATAACCATTTGACAGTCAATTCAGGTGTCAGGTCTTCCTTTTCTAACGCATTTTAAAATAGAAGTAACAGATCAGAAAACTATGAAAATCCTGAAAATGCACTATCTGTCCAAGGATACGGTCACTGTTACAACTTGTTCACTAATCGTATTTCAGCTCAAGAAGTCTCTCATCTTTCAAATGACTACTTTACAAGAAGCTAATAACGAAATACCCTTAATGCCCTTTATCTGATTAAAGAGAATCCCGAGACAGGTATGGGGCAAAACAGAAGCTAAAGGTTTAAAATAGTTATCTATTCCAACAGAATTCTGACAGAAGCTGGCTAACTAAAAATAACTTGATAAAATGTTCTAGAATACCTGGACATGTTGCCTAGGTGTACTTTCAGATAATAGTATTACCACTGAAAATAATGTGTATGAAAACAAAATTAAACAAGCAAGCTTATACACCTGAACTACCTCAAGAGTTAGTCAAACTACTTGCTTATTTTTATGCATATATTTTGTTGCTGGTATTTTTCCCATACAACATGAACTAGCTTAAGTTCACAATTAATAGGGCACCCACTTATCATAAATGAAGATTACGAAAGAGTACAATATGTTTAGATATGTGATGAAAAACTCAGTAAATTGCTACCATTTCCCTACCACTACTGAACTACACATATGGTTTGACTGCAAAACATGCAGACCTTCCACGAGGAGTGAAAAAAAATTTCAATTATATAAAAAGTTCTCTAAAAGCAAAGTGCTCTTAAGATGTAAGATGGAAGGCCATTCAAAAAAAGTCAATTCAAGAACAAGATTTTCTAAAAGCCTGATCAACTCTTTCTATCTTCATGCTGACAGGGGAATCAATGAGTAAAATAAGGCAAACTTTCCCCGTGCAGGTGATAAACACAATGCCCACTGTGCACCCAACATAGGAACCAAAATTTCTGAAGAGGTGGGGGTAACACTTTTCCAGGCAGAGGCGGGAAGGCCTCTGGAGGCAGGAACTTTTCAAAAGCCGTCAGTCAGACCCCTGAGCAGCGGTAAGGCCCCCGCAGCCCTGCCGCGGGGAGCAGCAGCAGGGAGCAGGCTGCCAGGGCTAGCTCGGGAGGGAGGAGGAGGCTCAACAACCTCAGGTGCCGCCCCGGCCGCGACAGACCACGGAAGGCCACCTCGTCCGGCCCTCCCCGGGAAAGGTAGCCGGGAGGAGGTATCTCACACCTGCACTGATTTCTAATATTATTACTTCTACCTCCGCTGCGATTATTCAAATGTTTCCGGCTCAAGACCCTTAAGAGGGAAGGCTAACTAAAGAAAGAAGAAAACGCTGTCAGCGTCCGGCAAGCACGCCAGCTAAGCCGCGGTACCTCTGCGAGCGCTGCCGGCAGCGAGCGGGAAGTGCCCGCGGCACGGAGCCCGCGGGGCCGCCCCTCACCGCGCCGCGGCCGGCTGCCGCCCCTCGCCGCCCCTCACCGCGCTGCGGCCGGCTGCCGCCCCTCGCCGCTCCTCGCCGCCCCACGGCCTCACGGCCGGCTGCCGCCCGCACGCCCCGGGCCGGGGCTGCCGCTCGTCCCCCACCGCCGCCGGCCGAGCCCAGCCCAGCCCGGCCCGGCCCGGCGGGGCACAGCCGGCAGGGTCGCGGCCTGGCGACCGTCGCGCCCCGCCCGGCGGCCTCACCTCAGCGTGCCGCCGGCTGCAGCCCCCGAGCAGAAGGGCGAGGGACGCCGCGTCGCCTCCCTTGGCCCCCTTGGCCCGCGGCAAGAACAGCGGTGGCAGGAGGCGGGCAGGGCGGGCGCAAGAAGATCCCACCCCGCCCCACCCAGCCCATCGCTGCCCGCCGGCGGCCCTGCGCTGTGTGTGTACCGGCCTGTGCCCCTGCGCTCGAGTGGCTCCGGCAGAGCCCTTCCTTCGCCAGCGCTTCTGCCCGCTCACAGATTTCCTGTCTTGACCACAGGCGCTTCATTTTCTGGAAAGCGGCACGCAGGCTAAGCTGAGTGTCCGAAATCAGAGACGGAGCGACAGAAAACTCAGGAAGGCTCTTTCAATACCTATTTTTGACAGCCAAATGGATGATGCCGGTATTTTCTTCATTTTAAAAGAAGTTAGCCAACCTGATTATTCCATGGTTGTCATTAACTCAGCTGGAGTTTCCACAGTCTAGATAGAATCATAGAATTGTTTTGTTTGGAAGTGGCCTTAAAGATGATCTAGACATCTTCCATTAGGCCAGGTTGCATGAAGCCATGTTCCAAACCTGCCTTGAACACTGACAGGGGTTCATCCACAACTTCTTTGGGCAGCCTGTTCCAGTGCCTCAGCACTCTTGCAGTGAGTATTTTTTTTCATAATTTCATGATTTGTAAGGATTTCCTTTCTAAATTTCCCCTCTTTCAGTTTGAAGCCATTCTTCTTTGTCACATCAATGCAGTTTCTAGTGAAGAGACCCTCTCCAGCTTCCCTGTAGCCCTCCTTCAGATTCTGGAAGGCTGCTATGACATCTACACAATCTTCTCTTTTGCAGGCTGAAGAGCCTCAACTTTTTCAACCCAGCCTGCATGTCATTTCTTCATTTTAGTTTTTGCAAGTGGAAGTTGAAAAAACAGAATCAAAACAGTATGGAAAAACTAGTGGAGTAGCAATTGTAGGTGCTGAAAAAAGCAAAATAATTTATTTGCATATATATACATACATATAGATAGATAGATATAGATATAGATATGTAAATTTCTACCTGAACAAAGACCATAAACTTAACAAAAGCAACCTTCTACATGTCAAAACATAATGCCAAATACAAGGTTTTCTTCCCATCTTTGAACACTGTTTAAAAGTTGATCAGTGTAACACCTGCACTTTAATCTCTTCATGGGAGAGAACATAGATTTGTTATTATATATTTATTTTTCAAAACAACTCATACAATAGATTTTTCTAGACCAGAACCAGAAAATTTTCTTAAAAGTTCACAATGTATCACATCCCATTAGTTAGGGAATTGATTTCCAAGTGGGATCTGCAATATTAATAAAAAAGGTATTATTAGATCTTAAAAAATAAATAGCCATGTATTTGAACAAAGAACTAACAAAAACACAAGGGCACATGTACATATGTTGCCCTGCAGAAAAATCAAGGATCTTAGCATGATCTCTTGGGACCAGTACTAGAAACAATGTACTACTGTGCCTGAAAAGTCTAAAAGTAAAGCAATTTGCAGAAGTCTTCTGGAGGTGTATCTCCTGAGTAATTTATATCTGAAAGAGAAGGGGCAACCCTCAAAAGTTTGTGAAAAAAATAGATTACCTTGAACTATATTTTATTTAATTACATTCTGGTTTTTTTGTTGTGTTTTTTTTTGTTGTTGTTTTGGGTTTTTTTTTTTTTTTGCTAAATGGTAAGCTAAACAAATCAAATTCTTGTTATTCTTTTACTGAAAAGTATATCTAACTAGAAAATCCAGTACTTCTTTTTTTTTCCCTCAAAACTACTGACGTCTTTCTGGTAGAATAGAATTGTCAAAACAGTTCACAGAACCACAGAATCGTGAGAGCTCTGGATATCATCCAGTTGAACCCAAACTCTGCACAAGACAGGATCACCTGGAGCAGGTTACAAAAGAGCTCATCCAAGTGAGTTTTGTGTGCGTCCAGAGGAGGAGAATCCATGACATCCCTGGGCAGCCTGTTCCAGTGCTCTGCCACACTCAATGTAAAAGAAGTTCCTCAACTTCTTGTGGAAGGTGGAACTTCTTGTGTTTTAGTTTATGGCCATTACTTCTACTCCTGTCTCTAGGCACCACTGAAAAGAGTCTGGCACCATCCCCTTGACATCCACCTTTAAGATATTAAGTTAAGACTACTCCCAATGACCATATGACCTCTACATGCCTGGGCATGATCTCCTGAATGGGCTGTTCCATTCCCTTTTCAGGTATGGAGGTGAGGCTGACAGGATGTATCTTCCCAGGTCCTCCTTCTTGTCCTTTTTGGAGATGGCAGTAATGTTGACTTTCCTCCAGCCATCAGGCTCCTCTCCTGTTCTCCATGCTTTTGCACTGATAATGGAGGTTGGCTTATCAACATCTGCCAGCTCCCTGATGGTGCTGATCCCATCAGAGCCCATGTGTAGGTCTCAGATTCTGTCAAAGAGAGAAATGGAGAGTTTCTAGCCAGGCAGAAGCCTGGGAAAGAGCTGGAAAAGAATGTAAATAATTCTTTATCTTTCTTGTTATTCACATTGTTTATAGTCAAGTTCTATCACTGTGCGTCAAGCACTTTGCACCAATGGTGTGGCTTGTTTTCACTTCAGGACCAATGGAGTTGGTCCTCACGAAGCTCTATAAAAGAGCAGGGTATTTTGAATAAAACCAGAGTTTTACTCTCAGCAGCCTTCTGATCAGAGTCTCTTCATTCCCGTCCTGCCTCGACAGCGACACCCATGGATTTATGGGTGTTAAGTTTCTCTAGCTGATCTCTAACCCAGCCCTCTGTGACCAGGGTGAAGTTTCCTTTCTGTAGCCTTCTTCTTCTGCCTCTGAGGCCTGGGACTCCTCAGGGCCGGCCTCACCAGTAAAGACTGAGACAATGAAGGCATTCAGTAGTTCTGCCTTCTGTGTGTCTTCCAGCACCAGGACACCCATCTGATTCAGCAGTGCCTCCACATTTTCCCAATCTTCATTTTGCTGCTGATAATACTTGTGTCATCCATTTTAGCCTGTCCCTTAAATCTTATTCTTAAGCTCTCAAATAGTTTGTATGTCCCTGAGTTGAACTCAATACATTCCAGTTTCTCTCTCTCACAAAGAACAACTCCACTACCTTATCTTGCTGACCTCTCCTTTCTAAAAAGTACACAGGCATCTAAGCAACATTCCAGTCACATGAGCTATCCCACCATATCTCTGTAAATGCAATAATGATATAATGGCCCTACACTGGGACATGCCCAGAGATTTCTAGATCTTGCTTATTCCCCATGCTGTCTGCATTTGTGTACAGACACATCAGGAAGGTAATCTGGCATCCAGGTTCCTTAGAAGAGAGGTAACAGGATTCCCCACAGCAATACACACCCTTGATGTGGATAGCCCTATGATTCTCATCTTGAGAGGAGGCCAAGATAGCACTGGTTGGCATGGCCTACTCTCCAGGAAAAAGCAAAGGCAGGAGCATTGCCACTTTGGACCCCACAAGCCATTCAGTGTAAAGCTCATCTAACCAAATTGGCCAGTCTGCTGCCAGTGATTTTCTCTCCCTTTTTAGACAAGTGGATCCCATCTCTCCCTAACAGGCTACAGTCAGTGAAGTGCAATCCATTGCTAAAAAAGCCAAAGCCTTCATGGCACCAGCCATGAAGCCAGACATTGATCTGCACTATGCCTCTGCTTCTGCCTTCTTCAGTTGTGAGATTACCCTCTGGACACCCATATAAAAGTTAATTTCAGAAAATCATTTTCAGATAGCAGAGGATCAAAAATTCAAATTATTCAAGAAAGACATTAGTCATGTGTTGTTGATAGTAAAGTCAAGTGCTTTACTATTCTATTACTTCTAAATATCCCAAGAAAGAGGAGCCTAACTTCCCACAGTGCAAAATGAAGTTCAGTGTTTAACACATTCTCTTTTTTCTACATATCATTAACTTAAATTGCCAGACGTCTTTGTCTACTGTTGACCTGCTTTATCCATGCAATCTCTGCATTGTAGAGTTTGAGGATCCTGACTTTGAATTACCATGAAAGAATGACAGTGGAGTTTTTTTGTTGTTTTGGTTTTTTTTCAAATTTCACTAAGTCAGAGCTAAATGCCGAAACAAAAGTGGGCTGAGATGCTGAAGACAACAGCTGAAAGATAGATTATGCCCTCTGCCTCCTGTCTTCTACTTTCAAAGGTGGACTTTGAAATCCATGTTACAATCTTCAGAGGTACTGAGCATATTACAAGATCTGAAAGATCATGTCTGCAACAGCTTTCTCAATAGCAGACAAAAAGTCGTATGTGGGATTTTTCTTCTGCACAGCATGCATGCATACATATTTTTAGTAAGTGTGTGATGACTTCTGTGCACATTCAGGGTCTGACCTATCATCAAAAAACTTTATAGGCCACCCACCTACTGGAAGTCAAATCATGGCCTATATTTTTCAGGTTGTACACCTTAGTGATGTCATTTGGCCTTGAAAATATATATTCAAAAAATCTTGAAGTAAAATGAGTGCAGGCTGAAACACTGAATAAAAAGCTGTCAAATGGAATCTTATTGCAGTTGTGCCTTACTGAAGCACAGACAATGATAAGGGGTTTTCTTTTCCTGTCACACATTCTGTGTACTTTCTCTGAGCAATACTGAATGGTGCCCCTGGGCTTAACTTGTGCAAATGGCACAACCATTTTTCTGGCTCCTTCAGGTCTGCAGAAGTTGCCTCAAAGTGTCAGTTCTCTTAATTCCACTGCCTCATTCAGAGAAAATGTCCAATGTGCTCTGATATGCAAACAAAGAGCTTCATGGAAAATTCAGACCAGCTGTAGGAATTACAGTTAGGCAGGCTGGTCTTAATAGGACAAAATAAACATCTACTGTAAGAGCAGTAAAACACCTCCTTAGAAAAGAACATGTTGACTTGGAGAGCTGGATCTTTACCAGATGACCTGTCAGCTTCACTGATTGACTTCTTTTTCTTCTTTTTCTTCTTTTTCTTCTTTTTCTTCTTTTTCTTCTTTTTCTTCTTTTTCTTCTTTTTCTTCTTTTTCTTCTTTTTCTTCTCTGTGTCTTTGGTATTTTGGCAGCTAACTTATTATCCTCTTCTGGAAAATAGGTCTTTTATTCATGAGATGCCTCTAAGTGTTGCTTTAGGTGGTTTATTGACTGATTTTAATCTTCTGTATTGGTTGATGCCATTTTCTTGGGAGAAGTATTACCTGCATGCAATGGCTGTATTCACTCTTGTTGCTTCACCTTGGATGCCTAAGGAGTCAAAATTAAGTCATCCTTTTCTCTTCAAAAATGATAAATAAAAGAGTAAGACCCTTATCTTCAACCTCTTTTGGCTTCCATATGTGTAAGCCAGTAAGAGGAATGGAACACATTATTTTCTCTGGTTTTTATATTGATGGACAGCTTTCTGTATATATCAGTTCTGTATGCAATGAAGGATGCCAGATTTGCAAGCATTTGCTACAACATTCTGTATATGTGTATAGTCCTACGCACAGGTTACAGGCTGCACCTGGTTTCCTTAGAACATGGGTTGATATTTGTAAAACTTAAGACTATTTGACTGGAATTCACAAGGTGAAGGATATAGCCTGAGCTCTGCTGTGCAATTACAGAGCAAATCAGTCTTCTCTGTTCTTCAGTGAGTCAGAACAATAATGCTGTTTTTACCTAATGAGGGCACTGAGAGGCTTAACTTATTAGGGATAGCACATGGCTAGTCCAATACATAAAACAGCATTTAAAAGATTGAAAAAATTCTCTCTGGGTCTTGAATGTCTACCCAGAAGACAGTGGTATTTTCTTTAAAAACTGTCAGTGATACGAAACTGCAATTCTGCAGCAAAGGGCAGTGTTAACTGACATGGTAACTGAATGCAGTTTTCGCTAACTTGCCTCACTTAGCTTATAGGAAGATAAAACATATAAGGATCATTTTTTTCACTACTTAGGGCCAAAGTTCACATTATATAAGAGGATATAGTAATGTAATGATAGACTATGTGAAATTACATGAGCACCGCAGTATTCCAACTCCAGTGGTGCACCTTGGTACAGGGCTCTGGTGTTGTTACTGAAAAATGTTTGAGATCACTTTAAAAATCATTGGCAAGGGTATAAATCAAAAGCCAGATTTAATATTAAGTGACATTACGACAAAGTTCATTAGCAAGATTCACTCTACTACTTACAGGACAGTTAAGGCACAGCAAGGAAAAACAAGCAACAACAAAACCATACAAAATCCAAAATCAAAACAGAAATGAATGGAGAACTGTAGTAGTGTGTTTTTCAGCTGTAATTGTTTAAGTTGTTAATGTGCTTTATTCCAAAGGTTTATAATGGTTTATTCCTATGTACCCCTACCTTCTGTTAAAGTGGTCTAGACTTATGTTAAGCCCTTCCCCTGGACCCTTCTGTTATGTGTAATATGGGTAATTTGCACCTATAGGGTGATATATATGTAATGTTTTGTATTACTAAGAAATACTGTCATAAAGCATACGAGCCTGAGCTAGGGGGTTGTCTCACCCCCTATGTTGAAACTACCGCTGATAAAACTTTATTTACAAGCCAATACATGTAGCTCATCAGGAGATGGGTCATTTCCCAAGGATGTACATCGCTTCCCAGACACTGGTTTGTTCAATTCAGCGCAGAGAAAAGAGACTCTATGAATATGTGGGACTTGGAATGGAAAGAAAAGCCCAATTGCCAAAATCTCTGCCTCAAGCAAAATCAACTGTATAAAAACTGCTTGAGCAAGAAGGTTGGTGTGAAACATAGGGGACCCTCTGCTGTAGAGGTCATATCTATGTCTCACCCAGCGCTGATCCCGGGCTCGTCACTGTCCTTTTCTTTGTGGCTGCCTTAGATAGAATTTGATTGTTAAATAAAAACAAATTTTAATTTTTATTTTTACTTATAACACTTCCATCAATCCTTGTACCTGCCCCCTTTTCCAGTCTCTTCCATGTCAGTCTATGTAGTCCTGCTCCTGCTATCCATCAATCATTGTAACCCCTGCCTTTTATCCAGAATCTTCCCTATCATTTATGTAATCCCTAGCCTTCCATTGGGTTATAGATGTATGCTCTCCTGCCCCCATGTACCTTACTAGTTGTATGTTAATATAGTGCCACCTCAGTTCCTCCCTTAAGCTAGCTGGTTGGTTGTTAGGCTGTCTCCCCCCTGCCCGGAGACAGCCCCCCCTTTATAAGTTGCTGCACTCCCCTGGTTTGCACTCTTTCCTTCGTGAGTGCTCCTTTGTTACATCTGCTCACTCCCTCTCGGGGGAGGAATAAAAGCCACTCGGAAGGGCAAGCAGGAGTTCTTCCCTCCTTTCTTTACCTCAATCCAGTCGGCGTAGAGCCTGTTCTTATCGGCCCCTCCTGGCGAAAAGGGGTCCCAGCTTGTGGCCGAACCACTACCCTTCTGTCTGCTTGTGGCCTGAGGTGGGGAGCAGCCATTTGCGATGCCTGCCTGAGCAAGGGGGTCGAGCTGGAAGATCACCCCTTCTCTGGAGAACAGGGCGCGGAGTCACAGAACTGTCTAAGGGTGTGTATGTGGGCAGGGACGTGCGGGTGGGTGTATGAGTGTGTTTAGATCTATGTGACAAAGGACAGTGAGGGCAAGGTTAAAAAGGAACACAGCCAAAAACCTTAACAGTACTCACACTTAACAGTAATTTAACTTAACTTACACCTTAAACTTAATAATTTAACAAAGTTACAATTTAACAGAGGAATAAGTCTTAGCAGCATTTAACCTAATTTATAACTTCAAAGTTACACATAGCAACTTAGAGAAAGAACAACACTTAGCAGCATTTAAGTGAGGTTAAGTCACAAGCTTACTTACAGGCGTAACTTACATCTTAAACATCTAAGAAAGCAGCATTTCTCTCAGATGTGCTATAGCACATGCGTGCAACACAGACACAAAGAGTCAATGCAGGCAAGGTACCTGTGAAAAATTCCCCTTAGAGGTCAGTGAAAAACTCACTTTGGATGCTTTTGCATTTCCTGACAGGTGAAGGATCAGGTGTCGAGGAGTGGGGGCATCTTGCTGTTTGGTGATCCTCCAAGTATAGCAAACTTGAGAGTTTACTGTCTCAGAGGAGTGTCCCTCTCAGAGGGAGAGTGCTGCTCACAGCCCACTGAGGTCTAGGAAAGCTCAAAGGGTCTCATTTGGACTGCTATTTATAGGATCTCAAGACAGTGGGCTTCAGTCATAATGTTTCACCTTGGCCACAGTTTGGATCAGCTCTTTCTTTGAATGTGTGAGAGCAGGGATGTTGTGCCATTGAGGCAAGAAAAATACTTTCCAAGGTTATTCATAAGAACAAAAGGAGCTCCTTAGACAGCAGTTCCTGGGAGCAGACCATGATTCTGATAAGCTCAGGAAGAGCTGAGGCCAGTGCTGTTTCCTAGGCTGAGGTGTAATGAGCATTTCTTAGATCACAGTGCAGCCTGGAAGGGGGGAAAGGGGGAATGCACCACTACAGGTGTGTCTATAAAGCACAGGCTGATTTACACCTCTTTACATTAATTCTGCACTGCCTTGAACACAACACATGTGCTACATATGTAGGTACAGGGCAGAAAGGAAAACAATTATAAAGGTTATGTGGGAATTGCTAGAAGTACTTTGGAAATGCATGTGGGAAACTGAGAAGTATCCAGCAAGGCAGTCTACCTATAAATTCAGTAGTAGTACGATGAAGGGAGAAGTATATTCTGTTTAATTTACACAGGCTCAAAGCATAATTTTCATGCAGTGGTATTTGTTTATGTGAAGGTAGTGCTGTGTTTTCTGGGACAGGTGCCTGAGAGGCACAAGTGTCTTTGTGTGAAACAGATTTGTCACCTTATGGGTCACAACAGGGAGGTACTACAGAGTGACAGCCTTACCAGTGATTTATGACAAAGAAAAATATTTCCACTAGGGCTGCTAGTGAATTGTTTGCTCTTGGGCTGAGACTGCTGCCAACATTAACTCCCTACCTGCAAGTATTTCTGTACAACAGGCACATTAAAAATAAATTTTGCACCACTGTTACCTGAAGAGACTGAAATAATTATACAGTGCGTGGAGATAGCCACCAGATGGTAGCAAACACGTAGTGTACATGTCTGTCAGATTTTCTCAATTATACTGGATTTCTTGAAAGAGAAAACACTCATGTACATTTTTAAACATGTGAGCTCAACAAGCTGATCTATAAAAATACTAATGAAATTTTGAGCAACTGCTCAAAATTTTCTACATCAAAACCCACCATTTAGTTATATCCTTCATGGTTACTTTGCTATTGTTAGCAGAACATCCTTAGTGCTCCTTTTGACAAAGGACCACTTTGTCAAAAGGAAAGTGAGACTAAAGATGATTGCAAAATTCAGCACAATAACTGACAGTAGTCTTCAGACAACTGGTTGTTGAATTGTCAAATTTTGTCCTCAGTCTAAGTCAAGAAGACTCCAGTGCTTACTAAACTGCTTAACAACTTCTGCATAAAGATTGTAGAAGTGAATAATGTACAGTGAAAAAAAACCTTTTCAGGATCTTTAAACACGACTCTATGCTAATACCATCTGTTCAACAAAGCAGCATTAAGACTCTAAGCTCTAGACTGTTCTAGACAAATATAAAAATTTACCCTTTCTCATAGAAAAATAAACACTGACCTCCTAATCAAAACCAGTAGTTCATTACATTTCTGCTGACCCTGAATGACACAGTGACAAGGACTGCATGATATATCTGTGGTCACAATCTCCCTAGACATCAAAACAACACAACATCTAGGAAACAAGTCTTTCCAAAGCTGAGTGTATGTGTCAGGGAGACTGCATCAGGCCTTCTGGGAGATTCCTTTGCCGTTTGTTTCTGGGTGAAGTGCCATAGCTTACATCTGCAGGAGTTATCACCATCAGATGTGAACAAACAAACACAAAAGAAAACCAAAGCAAAAAAACCAAACCAACAAACAACCAAAACAAACAAGTAAACCCCAATTCATCCCAAAAGCCAGCACTCTGGTCTATGCCATCACCACCACAAAATTACTGCTAATTTGTTTGTAGAACTCTCTGATTCAAGAATTGAGGTATTGAGAGGAAAGAGGACGACAGCTGTTGGAGAGCTCGCAGTATCATTGCCATCTCTGTACAAAGGATGTTAATGCTACATTGTTTTCCAGGTGTCTCAGGCCTCTAAAAAACTTTGTATCAGAACCACGGGATATGATTTTGGAGCCTTTGGTTTTAAAACATGTGAAAACAACTGTTGTGATTCTATATATATGGATAAATTGTTGCAAAATTACTGTCTCAAAGTTATTTTTGGCCTTTATGCTTTTTTGGATCTCTTTTTCGTACCTCTTCCCTTGATACTCTAGAGGCAGCCAGCAGAGCTGTTGGGCAAGTATGCGTCCAGCATGACAAGATCTCATTAAAGCTTCTACATTAAATAATGTTCTGTCTGGATTGCTTTGTTGTTTTGTGACAGCTGGAAAGATGTAACTTTTTGTATAGATAATCCCTCCTGCTTCTACCACCTTCCTTGAGATGACAGAAATGAGCATGTATCTGCACCTGTCCTCTTAACTGGTGGCTGCAGTTTTCCTTGAGAAGAGGTACTGTTTAGTATTATGTTCCATCATGTCTCTAGAAGATTAAATTATTTAATGGGGACTAATTATACAGACAATAGCAGTAGTGCAAAGTGTAATGCTCTCAGTGCTAATCCCATTATTGAGTTTATATAGGAAACAGCAAGAGACTATATGGAGCAGCAGTCATAAATTTATCACCTATGGCACAGTGATGCAGTCCTGCTGCTGTATCTTGAAAGAGGAATCTGTGCAACTTTTGAAACATAATTATGTGTACAGGATCTGTAACCTTTTGCCTGTTCATGGCATAATTCCTGAAGTAAATTCACAGTCCTCTGCACAGCCATGGACTGCCTTAGGTCCAGCAGTAAACAAGCACCTTTCATGAGCTAGGAGCTCTGCAGCACAGAAAAGCACAGCTGGCCCAAAATAGACTAGAGCTGCATCAGATCTGCACCTACTGTGCTACCCTGAATAGCTCTTTGTGGATACCACTTTTAGAAGTGCAGTAAGACTTGGCTCTGGGACAACATCCATAGGTCTTTATAGACTTGAAGGGTCTAAAAATAGTGTGTTTGGAATTACATACTTCAACTAAGACTGTGACAACGCACTGGAGCATAGTTCAATATAGACCGTTTCTTTTGCTGCCTGAGGAACAGTAAGCCGGAACTAATTGCCTTGATTGTTTCTCTTCCTTAATGGTGTGAATTTGGTTTTTAAGACCCTGGTATCAGCTGCATGTAAAAGCAATTACAGATTTGAGTACCATTTCCCAAGCTGTTGCTGCCAACAGAACTTTGCCTATTCCAATATACTCTGGAACAAAGGGGGATCACAAATAGGTTCTCACTTTTCCTCCCCTCCCCCCACAATGGCTGCTCAGCAGTACTCCAAGCCTTCAGTCTTACTGCTGAGCGTGATCTGTGTGCTATTCATGCTGCCAATATTACACTCTCATCACAGAAAGAAGGAAATTTGCACAATCTTCTCTTGTAACAAAAAGACCTTGTCAGGCAAAAATAATCTCCCAAACTTTAGAGAAAATAGGGATTTCCTAGGCAGACCTGTAACATTTTTCTGTGTCTGCTTTCTGAGTGTGAGAAATGGCTACTCATTTTTCATAATTTTAGGAATTTTTATTAAACCATACTAAAAATACAACAGAAGACTGAATAGAGAAAACATTAGGCTGGGAGCAATGGATTTTCCCCACCATGTGCTCGCCCACACAATGGAGATTTCACCTTTTAACCCTTTAACCCCTCCCAAGGTTCTGCCCGTCAACCCCTTCTTTGCTGTCCAGTGGTAGAGTTTACTTCCTCAAATCCTGATTGGAAGTCAGATGTTGCCAAAATGACAAGCTGACCCTCCCAGATGTCTCAGCCCTGGCTGTCTCTTGATAACAATGTGAGGGGGTGAAACGTAACTATAAATGTATAAAACTTTTCTTAGCCTATATACATGATAATTATGAGAGTCAATCATCACATTACTCATCTATCATGATGCCATTTGATATAGAAAGGAAAATCCAGACTGTCTTGGAGTGTCTTGATTCAAATCTAGTCAGCCCCCTCTATATAAACCCCATGAAGCTACTTGAAGCTCTTGCCTAGCATCTGTGTGACATGGGCAGCTGTGTGGAGCTGGCTAGCCCAATCCCCTAGCCCATGCCAAGAGAGGCATCTCCCCATCTGCCCCTTGGGCCGTTCTGGGTGGTGGTGTGAGCAGGGCTGCTTAGCTCTCAGCAGCAGCAGGCTGCTCTGTGCGGCTGATAGATGTCCCTCCAAGTCAAAGGATCCAGAATAAAGGACACAAGAGAGGTCACTTGTATGGGTTCTCAAGAGGCTTTAATCTCCAAGAGGGTGCAGGAACAAGCAACAAGCACACAGCCTTACAACGACTTTAAGTATAGGGTATGGTACTAGGGGAGGAGACAAAGCTCAACCAATAACAGGATAACAGGGGAGAAGCACAAGGCAGGGATTTCCTCTAGACAACCAATGGGGAATCACATGGGAGGAGATCAGACTAGTGTATCAATGGACCTTTGAATGGAGGGAGATCGACCATAGAAGGTTCTGGGGAAAAAGATGCAGCTATATTTGATGGACCAGGGAGGGGGCAGTACTTCCAGGATTGGCAGGGAAGGGTCTGGAAACAAGGGAGGTACAAGGGAGATTGGCATGGGGATTGACATAGGGATTGGCCAGAAAATAGGAGTAAACAACTTCAGGGCAAGACCATAGGGGAAGCTGAACGGGCTACATGGAATAAACCACTTTAAAATTTGCAATAAGAAACACATTAAATTTACAACAGAAAGAGACACTACCACAGTTGTGTTCGTCACACCTCAGTGTATCTGCTGTGGTTTATACCACATCTCCAACTCCTGACTTTTTCTTCATACTTTTTTCAACAGGCTGCACCCTCTCAGTCTAGTCTCTGCAGTGCCTTGGGAAACAGCAGTCAAGGTGTTGCACCTGCATTTCATAAAATTTACTACGGTGAAATCTGACAGTCATTTACATATAGTTCTGCTCATGCTACATTGGTTATGCACAGGGACTTCAAAATCAATGCAAGAGAAGGAAAATTTGTGTTTCCTTTGGAACTATGCATGATTTATTTACAAGGTACAAATAAAGAGACTTAAAGGCAATAGGTCTTGAATATTATTTCTAGCTCTGTTAATTCATCTATGTGACTTCAGGATAGCAGTATCTATATTTGAGCTTCCATACATGTATTTGTTCCTTACAATGGCTCTAATCCTTTTAGATTAGGTGTCTGTGTGTGTATGTGCACCAAACATATAACACAACAGAAACATCAAGCTACATCATAGAAGAAAATGCAAATTTACAGGCTTAAATGAACAGGACAGGAATGTTGACTTGCACAGTGGGAAAACAAAGACAACAAAAACAATAGCAACAACAACAAAACGGTATTACCTTGTAAAATTTTTTTAAACTTTCTCTTACTCTGCCCTTTTCATGATCACAGCTTGAGTCACCAAGTGTCTATTTTCAAGAACTTGGGACAGCCAGTGAACCACCCACTCAGATTTCTAAATCCATTCATGAATGTATGGGAACATTGTCAGGCACTGCCACAACCAAGCTTTACCTTAGAACCAGGCACACAAACTAACCAACAACAGAAATTTGTTATCATGTTAGGATAAATTGTTGAATACTGTAACTTGATAGACATTGTAGCAAATCTGTACTAGGCAAGTAATTATTCTACTGCATAAAAACCATAGAATTGCAGAATCTTTTAAGTTGGAAAAGTGTCAGAATCTGTGGGTATTGGTGATTCCGAGATTGTAGAAAGTCTCTGTCTTTCTGCCCCGTTGCCAAAGAAGAAGCCATAATTCGTCTGTGCTGTTTTCAAGGTTGTTTATTCTTGCTTATCTCTAACATGTTCTGCTGCCCTGCCGCAGGTCTGTCCTGCAGGGCAGCGTGTGGGGCTCTGCCCCCAGTGGGATGTTACAAACATTATATACAAGAAATTACATGTGCTATATTTACAATAATGTGCCAATATCTATCATCTACGTTGAACAGCGTGTCCCCAGCCTAAACCAATAGAAAAATGCCAACACTACAGTGAAACATGGAGGGCATGAAGAAGGAGGAAAAGGACAAGACACACCCAATTTCCTCCATCTTGTCCCTTCTGAACCCCTAATCTAGAAACCTAAAAGTTTACTTTTGCACCCGTGCCACACTTAATTATTACTCTTATCAAACACTCAAAGCTTGTAATTCATCCTGTAAGATTGAAAACTCCTCTCCATGGACAGAGATCACAGACAGTGTCTCTCGGGGCTCTGTACAGGGGGGTTCCTGACCCCTGCCAGGGTCCCAGACCTGCCAGGGCAGCCAGAGGGAAGCCTTGGATTCCCACAGAAAAGGCCTCTGAGGTCATCATACCTTTGATCAGCACCTTGTCAGCTAGACCATGGCACTAAGTGCAATGTCCACTCATTTCTTGTACATCTCCAGGGATGGTGACTCCACCACCTACCTGAGCAGCCAATTCCAATGCTTAACAATCTCATTTATGAAGAAATTCCTCCTGATATTCAGCCTGTACCTCTCCTGGTCCTACTTGAGGCTATTTCTTCATGTCCTGTCACTTGCTGCTTGGAAGAAGAGGCCAATCCCCACTTGGCTACACCCTCTTTAGGTAGTGGTAAAAAGTCATAAAGTCATCCCTAAAACTTCTTTTTTTCCAGGCTAAACAACCACAGTTCCCTTGCCTGCTCCTCATCAGACTTGTGCCCCAGACCCTTCACCAGCTCCATTGCTCCATTCTGTGCAGAGTGAAACTCCAGCTGCATCACATATTGCTACGCCTTACTCTTAAAACATAATGATAAAGAAAGACACCAGTGAGGATTATAAACTCCTGGTGGGGATGGACCACTTCTTTCCAATGTAAGAAATGCCCCTGGTTCTTCGTGTTTTATAAATAATTCCCAAAAGAGCCTCTTCTGTTCACTTCATGGTAATTGCGCAGTAAAGCTGTGCTGTGCTTCAGATGAGAGAAAAAACAACCCACTGAAACCCAGCAATTTCTAGTAACTCAAGCTATTACAGTACTGATCACAAAGCAAATAAAACTGGTGTGACTGCATTGTTGGATCAGAGATAATGGCAGCCATAAAAGGACAGAAACCACCCCCCACCTTTTTTTTATGGATTCTATTTGTTTCACAAGAATCCACAGTTGTAAGTCTAAAATATCAGAGAGCTAAAGAAAACCTGACTGGAGCTAGTTGGGGGAGGAGAGGGAACAGAGGGGAAAGGTTTAAGATACCATCTTTAATCATCTTGCTGTGTAGCAAAATTCAGACTCACATTAGACAGAAAGGTTTCCCCTGCAGTGAACAGGCAGAGTGCAGTCAGCCAGCTCCAGCACCCTGTGTGGAATAAAGCACTTCAGAATTAGACATTGAACATCACAACCACCACTGAAAGTTGAAGTCTCATGTCTGGTAACAAAGGTAGCTGAAGTGAGTAGCTTACTGTTCCTTAATAAGTGTCGTAGACACTGAAAAATTGAAAAAAATACACTATATTTCTCCTACATAATTTTAGTTACTCAGTTTCAGCAAAGATGTTATAATAATTTGTATTAAATTCTTTACTATAATAACTAATACATGAATGAAAACATTCATAAAAAACACAGGTTAGAGTGCATTCCTAAGTCTCTTTTTTTTTTTTTTTTTTTTTCCCTCCAGGAGCTTCTCCGAAGGCTCTTGAATAATTTTATTTGGTTTAGCTTGTCTGTGAATTTTAAACATAGTTAATAAAGACAGTTTAAGCTGATCTCCTGGAAGTTACACAATCTCTGTTTTATACTAGGAAGTCTTTCCTACAAATTACAGATTGTGATGAAGTGTGAGAGTGCTACCAGCAAAACACAAGCACTGGTTTTCTTTTGTTTTATAAGCATTTGCTCAAAGATTTACATAGGTTTTAATATGTGTTACATATTTCAGTCCAGTAATATGAACCCATCTAAAGAGAAGTAAGATTCATGTTTTGAGTGTGGCTTTATGTACAGAAGGAATCAGAAGTTTTTTGCTTTATGATTCACTAGATCACTTTGCAAGGGAAGTACTCTCCACTGTTACACCAATATCAGGGAGAGACACAAGTCTGCAGGAGCTAAGACACAGACAAAGGAAAGCTAATGCTTTCCTCTGGGCTCCAATAAAGCACCTCCTTCTTTAAAATAAGTATTTTCTACAGCAAATGTATATAATTGTCTTGAAGCTCGAACTCCTCTTTTGTATATTTATTTTTATTGCAGGAAGCTCCTTCTTGTGTCTGGGGAGGACACATATCTTGGAAATCAAGCGATGCGTCTTTACAAACTATAATTCTAAAGCAGGAACAGCTATTAAGAGAAAACAGCCAGAATACTAATTGAATAGTTATCTTTCCTTGGTCAGACAAAATCAATTCCACACTTCATGATCATAATCCAAAAGTTCACTGAAGCCTGGTGGCTTTCATCAACTTTGAGGGGTCTCAGATCTGATCATTAAAAAGAAAAAAAAAAACATAACCAAAATAAAATCTCAAAGCAACATTTCTCCACCTAGCTGCCAGCTTCTGTGTGGGGATACAATTGAAGTCGAGCAAAGTCGAACCAGCTGAGGTTTTCACTCTGCTTTGTACTGCACCACTTATACATCTGAGAAGAATGCTTTACAGCTTTAGAGCAATTCTCTGGAAAAGTTCCTACACAGCTCTCACTCATTGGGATTTTTGAGAGAACAGCTAGTGATGGCAGCTAAGGCAGATCAGCATTCTTTTCTCAGGTATCTCCATAAACACCAGCAGGAACATGCTTGCTGAAATAACTGGTTTTCATCACTGTGCTGAACAGTCATATATATCTCCAAGGAATAATTTGTTTGCATGGCATAGAGAGATAAAGAGCACAATTACCAAGAAGCTCCCAGCAACTGATCAACTTCCCAGTAGTCTGAAGTGGTTTCTGGGTACCTAGCAAGAAGAAAGTCTCTGCTGAGGCAACACCACTGTACAAATCGGTTATCTGTGGCAACCAGGAAATCAAAAGGTCTTGCTAACACTTGGAGACATATTGTAAGTCAGGCAAAGAGACCTCCTTTAGAATCAGGACTGAGAGAATTCTGTCATAAAACAGGAGAGTCTGATGAGTTAAAGGAGAATTGAAGAGAGAGGAGGAATACAACTGGGATATGTACTCCCGAAAAAAGAAAAGGACTGTTCCCTGGGCACTGGATGCAAGGACTTCTTAATGACAAGTAAGAGTAGCCTGACAGGAAAAGTGATCAAAAAAAGACTAAGACATTGTCTGTAAAAAGGGTAGAAGACAATGGATGAATACATAGAGTCGAATTAAAAGAAAAAAAAAAAAAAAGAGAGAAACTAAAGGATGAGAGAAGAGGAAGGGCAGCAGACTTGAGTTCCTCAGTCTGGACAGGGCACTACCTGGTTAGTTAAGTGCCATAGTTACTGTAGAACATCCCTACTCTCAGGACCACATCTGACTCAGGGATATCTCAGGCAGCAGTTAACTGAGCTAGTCTCTGTAAACTAGGAATTACATTGAACAGAAAAAGACATACTACATTTTATTTATACTGTGTTCCAGCGGAGACAAAGAAATCTAAGCATATTGTTTTTCTGAAGGTTTATATTTCCCTCCAGCTGCTCCACATTGAGGAACACTAAAACACTTGCGAGAGTCGTATTATTCTGGTGTTTGTACATCATGAGAAGGTCATGTTTCCCACTCAGTTTTGAGCTACTACTACAGTCTGAAGAATAACTAAAAATAATGGTAACTTTATAAATTGCCTACAGCACTTCAGCTTTATTTGCTTTCTGTGCTGAACTGCAGTATTTTCCATTTAAATTCATGATGCAGAACAGGATATGAAGGATAAACAGCAAAAATTATTGTCTCTTCTCAGACTGTGGAAGATCACATAGGTATTTCTGACATTGGCAAAAAAAATGTATTATTTTAATACATACATATAATACAACATTTTCCCTAGAATAAATGGGACTACATTATAACAAGGCAGAACACTGTCCTCTGTATATTGTAATTTAAACCAGTGCTTAGGACTCAACACTTTCAGTGAGATATCTACACTTGATAAATGCATACATTTTTTGTTTTGTTATTTCTTAAAAGGAAAAAACCAAAGAAAAAAAAAAAAACAAAGCAGAAAAAAAGAAAAAGCAGTCCTACTTCTGCTTTCGCTGGGGTGAATAGAGTGATTTTACTGATTATAAAGCCATGAGGTAAAATAATTCATATATGATCCCTGCTTGGCACTCATTTTGCCAGTCTCAGTCACGAAGCCAATGGCTAGATGTCAGCACTTGACATCTGCACACTTTTACAAGAGTGTGTTGCTGGCAGGTCCAATAAGATGGGTTTGAACTGACACAGTCCATGTTGTACCTCGATTTGAAGCAAAAAACAGACCTTATTTCAGCTTGTTTCAATCTGTCTCTATGTTAAAGCCTTCTTTGTCATCTAGGTATTGATTTTGTTGCTGTTGGCAATCTTCTTGTTGCTGAAGAGCATCTAGGCAGAGACACTGTGAGAACCAACTGAAATCTGCTGCATGAACAGTTGTCAGCTCCTTGGGAGATGTAAGGAAGTGGATGCTGTGGCAGTCTTCAGGTGATGACTCACCTACCCAAACATATTGCAACAGTGGAAAATATACACCTCCCCAAATCATTCCTTGAAGATTTGATGCTGTATCTGAGAAGCCAAGAGCTAAAATATTTGGTTTAGTTTTTCCCAAGCTATGCAGGAAGGCCACACAGAACTATAGTGTTTTGCTTAGACGTGCATGCACACATACATACACACACAAACAGAGGGTAATAGATGAAAAATTCATATGTAACCCTGAAGTGTAGAGTTGTGTTATTTTTCGTTTTAGTCAAGTTCTATTGCGTTATATTATGTACGTGTTTTGTTCTATGTTCAGTTGGTTTGTTCCATGTACATCCGGTTTTTTAAGTTGGTTCCTTCCCCAGCTTCCCGCCTCTCCTCCCCTGTCAATCCTCCCCAAAAGTCATTCCCCTGTCCCGTCCCAGGGTCCCTGTCCGTCACCCAGTGCTCCTGCCCCTCCATCCAGAACCTTCTACCCAGGGCATCGTGTGGTTGGACCAGGTCCTGAGACCCCTCCCATATCCCTCTCCTATTGGCCCTTTCCCCAAGAGCGAGCCACTCCCCAAAGATCCCCATTGGTCCCAGTTTTCCCCGCCCCCTGCAGTATAAAATCCCCTGACAACCAGCCCCAAGGGCCTTCTCTGGCAGGCACCAGTTCTGTTGACTGGATCCTCGTCAGCACGTTGTCCCCGTTGGGACACAATAAAGAGGATTTTGGCCCCCAGAGGAGGACTCTCTTTTGTCTGCATCGCGGGGATTTCGGCTGTGTCTCTTCAAACCCACACAGCGCTCTCCAAAGCCCACAGTGGTCCAGCGGAGGGTGCTGGAGACCTGCCCGCTCTCTCCCTCATGGAGAGCTAGCCGGGGGCGAGACGAGGCTTGAGGGGGAGAACGCGGCACTGAAGTACTTTGTAGTAATGAAGGTGGAGAGGAGGGAAGTTACATGGAAAGTATTGCTTTGGCTCAGATTCTCCCTTTGTTGTTCAAATGAAACTAAAGATGCACCTCTTTGCGCAAAATGGTCACAATATATCCAAGCAATTATCTATAGCAGATTCATAAAAAACAGCCTGTAAATATATTTCAGATTAGGTGTATTGTGTCATGATTTTAAAAGGAGAAAACTGTGTAGGTTAATCCAGGTCCTACCAAAATCCAAGACAAGTTTCCCTCTGAATTTAACATCAGGAGCAACTAACAAGCTTGTAACAAGCTTTTTTGGTAGGAATCAACTACCTCTATGCACATGGATCTGAAAGTGCTCCCAAATGCCTGTAGGGCTTGTATATGTTTTTAATATTTGTCATGATTTTGTGGAAAAAATACTGTTTTGTGCAAATAAATGTAGCAGATTGTTTGCCTACTTTTGCTTTGACAAATATATTTTTTCATATCCCCTTCTATTACTTACAAATTGTTTCAGAGTCTAATGTCTGAATTCCTATATCCACATTCTGGCTCTTGAAATTCAAACTTTTCCTTCTTTTAATTTTCCTTCTGTGGTTCCTGAATAATTTGATTTGTAGTGCTCTGAAATATCTACAAATAATTATCACTACAGTCTCCTCACCATAAGTATTGTGTAATGTTAGACATGGATGAAGTCTTGAATGTTGACTGGAGCCTTTTCTCTTTCCCAAAGTGTTTTATTTTGCACAGCATTTCTTTCCCCTCTCCCCCTGAAATACTTGTCTTGGATCAAAGAAACTGGCAATAACACATAAGGAAGTAGAAGTTTTTCAGTGGCTCACAGACCATCTCTCTGTGTCCTCCAGCAACAGGAACTTTTGACTTTGATTTAGAGAACTGATTGACATCTTCAGAAAGGAAATGTGTGGGATTCCTATTGTGCAGGACTGTAAAAATATTTTACTTTTATAACTTTTAATTTTTCTGTTATTGCTTAAATTTTTTGAAGAATAGAAGTTTTGATAAAAGTTGCAGTTTGGTAGCAATTGATAGTCACACAACACAAACAAATCATCTCTGGAAAAAAACATGTAAAATCTAAACGGAGTATAAAAAAATAATCATAGGCTGAGTATGAAAATAAACCAAAGAAGAGACAGAGAATTATGTTCCCAAACAGTCCACAATAATGACGAATACATTTCCTTTTAACTCATATGTAATATGCATATCTTAAAATATTTGTAATAGACTGCAGATGTCAACTGCTCTGTGAAAAAAAAAATTGTCATTTTCTGCATTATGCCTTGGTTAATAAAATTGCTCGAAAGGAGTTTAAAAATGTAGTTTGTCTGGAACAGTGTGTTATGGTATATGTATAAGACAGATCACTAAGAAGAAGCAAGTGAGCTTGAGGAAGCTGTAACAGTGTGCATATCTCTGCTGAATTTATGTCCAGAACCCAAAGTCAGCCAATGCCAACCTGTCTCTTAGTAGGAAGATGTGAAAATGAGGATGAAGGGTGAAAAACCCCAATGCTTCAAAAGATAAAGCTTGTCAGAAAGCTCCTCTGCTTTCTTTCCATCTTGGAAATGGTTTGGCAATTTGGATTTCTGTGATCATTTGCCAGGTGTCAGGAACAGATATAAAGCAAAGAACAGAATGCAAGAAAGATAAACAGCAGAGCTGAGAAATGCTTTCCACCTGTGTAGGCAGAAGTACTCTGGTATTTGGGAAATCCAATAGGAAACTTGGAACATAGACATGAGGAAATAGGCGATTTGCCTTTTGAAACTTGTGGACTGGAAACTTGCTGCCACCCAGTGTCAGTAAATATCTGTTCCCATGAACTAACCCATGTAATTCCACCCTGTCCCTGGACAGACAGGGTCTGGGACCCCTGGGTTCTCATGTGAGGAGCTTAGGGTGCACAGCTGCTGGCTAAGGCACAGACAGGCTGAGGCGTAGTCCACTGAAAGGGAGCATAAAAGGTGACGGTAAAGACTCTGCTAAAACGGCATGGTTAACTTTCCCTTGCTGTACCTCTCTTTAAGAAAAATACCAGACATTGCATAAAAATGTTGCTATTCAAATGCTATTCAAGCCCAAATGCATGTGGAATTGCACTAAGTACGTACACTTTCCTCACATGTTGAAGCAGGACATCTCTTAGGTGTTAAAAGTGGCATTAACGTACACAGCAGCCCAAACTGCTCACTGTATGGCAGATTGCTTCACAGAAAAAAGCTGCATGGGTCATGAGAAAAAGTAATTTCAAAGTATGCTTTTATTTTAAAATTTAAGCACTCTTTTGAGGGTTATTTTGGGTTGAAGACAGAGGCACACACTCTGATACATCAGATAACTATGGAATTCTTCCGTAAGAAGAAACTGCAAAATTCTAGCATCATAAAAATTTGTGTCATGAACAGCCAAGCAGCCAGTGTTAAGCACAATAGTGGTATAGGTAAAGATTTTTTCCCAACAGGGCAAATAATAATTACAATTACAAAAACCAACAAAAATAACCAACAAAAAAATCTCAACAAAACCAATAGAAGCAACATACAGCATATAGGAATTAAGTTAAAACAAAAAAAAAGGTATGCTTCTTTTGCATGAAAAAGTCAGTCCCTGAATCTTTTTTATTTTGTAGCTCCTAATAATTTTGTTCCATCATCTCATGTCCAGTTGACTTGCATATTGAGCTAGTCAAATTTTTCCTCTTCCCGAGCCATCCAAAAAGAGCTATAAAACTTGGTTGAACAGGGATACCAACCTGGTTGAGCAAGGAAGTGGTTTTTTACAAGTTCTGTAAGAACTCTCTCTGTAGAATCATGAATATGCAGTTGTATCAACAACCTCTCACATTTTTCCAGAATTCATTACCTCGCCTTCTATTGTTCAGAATCTTCACCTAACAGCAAAAGGAACCTTTAGAGGTGCAAAGAATGTATCTAAGAGAACACCCTAAACATGTCACAGACATAATACACTATAGAGTATGAGTGCCATGATACAGCACTGAAATGGAATGATGAAGAATTCCCTTTGACTCTCATCCTGGAAATACCTAGCCAGTTTCAAAAACCTTTTATGTCAGCTGTTACTTTGATCAAAATCATTATCCTGCATTGAAACATAC